>NC_142084.1:2196310-2510069 GCF_054644295.1 Miniopterus natalensis | reverse complement strand
GGGTTATGTTGAGGGCTAGGGTTACAGATCCGGTTAGGGTTACAATTGGACCTATGGTTAGGGTTATGTTGAGGGCTAGGGTTAGAGATCCGGTTAGGGTTACGGTTGGACCTAGGGTTAGGGTTATGTTGAGGGCTAGGGTTAGATATCCGGGTAAGGTTACGGTTGGACCTAGGGTTAGGGTTATGTTGAGGCCCAGGGTTAGAGTTTCGGTTAGGGTTAAGACTGGACCTAGGGTTAGCTTAATGTTGAGGGCTAGGGTTAGAGAGACGGTTAGGGTTACGATTGGACCTAGGGTTAGGGTTATGTTGAGGGCTAGGGTTAGAGATCCTGTTAGGGTTACGGTTGGACCTAGGGTTAGGGTTATGTTGAGGCCCAGGGTTAGAGTTTCGGTTAGGGTTAAGATTGGACCTAGGGTTATAGTGATGTTGAGGGCTAGGGTATTCCAGCAGTGAAAGCACACATTTCTATAAAGACTTTGAAGCAGCAAGCAAAAGTCTAGTGGCTGAGTGTTCTTTCAGAGAGAAACATGCATTTCGTCCTTCTGGAGTGAATTTGCATGCTGGAGTTCATATGCATTTTATACTGTGCAGAATGTAGCTACTTGCTGGGGGTTGTGTCATAGAAGCACCTTTTCTGCAGGAGGTTATTGGAACATTCATTGTTTGGCTAACTTATTTAGGGTTGGTTTTGGAAGGTCTTTCAACCTTGGCCAAATCCCGCTTCCTACTCAAGTTTTTAATAGCGCTGTTTCCAAGTGTCCACAAAGAGCTGCTGCTTGAAACTGTCCACATGCACATCTCGTATACTGGTGTGCTCGTTTCACTACCTGGATTTTGGTTTCCTCTTCTTTCTTTGAAATGACAAGTCTTCATTCAGCATGCTACACACACCTTGTGGCAGTTTCAGTTTGAAGCATGTTGGTGCTCTCAAAACGCTGTGTATCCTGTGTAGAGTGTGTCACTCTACAGCACTGAATACACAACTTAGAGCTCCTTTCAACACAGACACGCAAACACATCTTTTTGGGAAAGTCCTAACTCAGGTAAATTGGAAATGTAAGGGTTTCATCGAAAACATGAAGACAATCATGCTTTTGAACTCTGCAACCGAAAGAAATGGCTTTTTGTACATGCCATTCTGAATTTCACTGCAAAATGCCCTTCTTTTCTGTTTTGTGAAAAGTTCAAAACGCTTTAGGAGATAGAACGTGTTTGAAGAAGACTGATGCAGTGTGCGTGTTCCTGGATTTCAAGTGCTTCGGGATACATACTCCTTGTTTTTCCACATTGTCTAAGAAACAACATAAGGCTTGCAAGACATTGAAAAAATGCATCCTAAAACTTATGCCTGGAGTGAAAACACACGTTTCTACAAAGACTTAGAAGGAGCAAGCAAAACAATAGTGGCTGAGAGTTCTTTCAGAGAGAAACACACGTATTTCATCCTTCTGTAGAGACGGTTAGGGTTACGATCGGACCTAGGGTAGGGTTATGTTGAGGGATAGGGTTAGAGAGACCGGTTAGGGTTACGATTCGACCTAGGGTTAGGGTTTTGTTGAGGGCTAGGTTTAGAGAGACGGTTAGGGTTACGATTGGACCTAGGGTTAGGGTTATGTTGAGGGCTAGGGTTAGAGATCAGGTTAGTATTACGATTGGACCTAGGGTTAGGTTTATGTTGAGGGCTAGGGTTAGAGAGACGGTTAGGGTTACGATTCGACCTAGGGTTAGGGTTATAATGAGGGCTAGGTTTAGAGAGACGGTTAGGGTTACGATTCGACCTAGGGTTAGGGTTATAATGAGGGCTAGGTTTAGAGAGACGGTTAGGGTTACGAGCGGACCTAGGGTTAGGGTTATGTTGAGGGCTAGGGTTAGAGAGAGGGTTAGTATTACGATTGGACCTAGGGTTAGGGTTATGTTGAGGGCTAGGGTTACAGATCCGGTTAGGGTTACAATTGGACCTAGGGTTAGGGTTATGTTGAGGGCTACGGTTAGAGATCTGGTTAGGGATACAATTGGACGTAGGGTTAGGGTTATGTTGAGGGCTAGGGTTAGAGATCCGGTTAGGGTTACGGTTGGACCTAGGCTTAGCTTAATGTTGAGGGCTAGGGTTAGAGAGAGGGTTAGTATTACGATTGGACCTAGGGTTAGGGTTATGTTGAGGTCTAGGGTTACAGATCCGGTTAGGGTTACAATTGGACCTAGGGTTAGGGTTATGTTGAGGGCTAGGGTTAGAGATCCGGTTAGGGTTACGGTTGGACCTAGGGTTAGGGTTATGTTGAGGGCTAGGGTTAGAGATCCGGGTAAGGTTACGGTTGGACCTAGGGTTAGGGTTATGTTGAGGCCCAGGGTTAGAGTTTCGGTTAGAGTTAAGACTGGACCTAGGGTTAGCTTAATGTTGAGGGCTAGGGTTAGAGAGACGGTTAGGGTTACGATTGGACCTAGGGTTAGGGTTATGTTGAGGGCTAGGGTTAGAGATCCTGTTAGGGTTACGGTTGGACCTAGGGTTAGAGATATGTTGAGGGCTAGGGTTAGAGATCCGGTTAGGGTTACGGTTGGACCTAGGGTTAGGGTTATGTTGAGGGCTAGGGTTAGAGATCCGGTTAGGGTTACGGTTCTACCTAGGGTTAGGGTTATGTTGAGGCCCAGGGTTAGAGTTTCGGTTAGGGTTAAGACTGGACCTAGGGTTAGCTTAATTTTGAGGGCTAGGGTTAGAGAGACGGTTAGGGTTATGATTGGACCTAGGGTTAGGGTTATGTTGAGGGCTAGGGTTAGAGATCCTGTTAGGGTTACGGTTGGACCTAGGGTTAGGGTTATGTTGAGTCCCAGGGTTAGAGTTTCGGTTAGGGTTAAGATTGGACCTAGGGTTATAGTGATGTTGAGGGCTAGGGTATTCCAGCAGTGAAAGCACACATTTCTATAAAGACTTTGAAGCAGCAAGCAAAAGCCTAGTGGTTGAGTGTTCTTTCAGAGAGAAACATGCATTTCATCCTTCTGGAGTGAATTTGCATGCTGGAGTTCATATGCATTTTATACTGTGCAGAATGTAGCTACTTGCTGGGGGTTGTGTCATAGAAGCACCTTTTCTGCAGGAGGTTATTGGAACATTCATTGTTTGGCTAACTTATTTAGGGTTGGTTTTGGAAGGTCTTTCAACCTTGGCCAAATCCCGCTTCGTACGCAAGTTTTTAATAGCGCTGTTTCCAAGTGTCCACAAAGAGCTGCTGCTTGAAACTGTCCACATGCACATCTCGTATACTGGTGTGCTCGTTTCACTACCTGGATTTTGGTTTCCTCTTCTTTCTTTGAAATGACAAGTCTTCTTTCAGCATGCTACACACACCTTGTGGTAGTTTCAGTTTGAAGCATGTTGGTGCTCTCAAAACGCTGTGTATCCTGTGTAGAGTGTGTCACTCTACAGCACTGAATACACAACTTAGAGCTCCTTTCAACACAGACACGCAAACACATCTTTTTGGGAAAGTCCTAACTCAGGTAAATTGGAAATGTAAGGGTTTCATCGAAAACATGAAGACAATCATGCTTTTGAACTCTGCAACCGAAAGAAATGGCTTTTTGTACATGCCATTCTGAATTTCACTGCAAAATGCCCTTTTTTTCTGTTTTGTTGAAAGTTCAAAACGCTTTAGGAGATAGAACGTGTTTGAAGAAGACTGATGCAGTGTGCGTGTTCCTGGATTTCAAGTGCTTCGGGATACATACTCCTTGTTTTTCCACATTGTCTAAGAAACAACATGAGGCTTGCAAGACATTGAAAAAATGCATCCTAAAACTTATGCCTGCAGTGAAAACACACGTTTCTACAAAGACTTGGAAGGAGCAAGCAAAACAATAGTGGTTGAGAGTTCTTTCAGAGAGAAACACACGTATTTCATCCTTCTGTAGAGACGGTTAGGGTTACGATTGGACCTAGGGTAGGGTTATGTTGAGGGATAGGGTTAGAGAGACCGGTTAGGGTTACGATTCGACCTAGGGTTAGGGTTTTGTTGAGGGCTACTTTTAGAGAGACGGTTAGGGTTACGATTGGACCTAGGGTTAGGGTTATGTTGAGGGCTAGGGTTAGAGATCAGGTTAGTATTACGATTGGACCTAGGGTTAGGGTTATGTTGAGGGCTAGGGTTACAGATCCGGTTAGGGTTACAATTGGACCTAGGGTTAGGGTTATGTTGAGGGCTAGGGTTAGAGATCTGGTTAGGGTTACAATTGGACGTAGGGTTAGGGTTATGTTGAGGGCTAGGGTTAGAGATCCGGTTAGGGTTACGGTTGGACCTAGGGTTAGGGTTATGTTGAGGGCTAGGGTTAGAGATCCGGTTAGGGTTACGATTGGACCTAGGGTTAGGGTTATGTTGAGGGCTAGGGTTAGAGAGAGGGTTAGTATTACGATTGGACCTAGGGTTAGGGTTATGTTGAGGGCTAGGGTTACATATCCGGTTAGGGTTACAATTGGACGTAGGGTTAGGGTTATGTTGAGGGCTAGGGTTAGAGATCCGGTTAGGGTTACGGTTGGACCTAGGGTTAGGGTTATGTTGAGGGCTAGGGTTAGAGATCCGGGTAGGGTTACGGTTGGACCTAGCGTTAGGGTTATGTTGAGGCCCAGGGTTAGAGTTTCGGTTAGGGTTAAGACTGGACCTAGGGTTAGCTTAATGTTGAGGGCTAGGGTTAGAGAGACGGTTAGGGTTACGATTGGACCTAGGGTTAGGGTTATGTTGAGGGCTAGGGTTAGAGATCCTGTTAGGGTTACGGTTGGACCTAGGGTTAGGGTTATGTTGAGGCCCAGGGTTAGAGTTTCGGTTAGGGTTAAGATTGGACCTAGGGTTATAGTGATGTTGAGGGCTAGGGTATTCCAGCAGTGAAAGCACACATTTCTATAAAGACTTTGAAGCAGCAAGCAAAAGCCTAGTGGTTGAGTGTTCTTTCAGAGAGAAACATGCATTTCATCCTTCTGGAGTGAATTTGCATGCTGGAGTTCATATGCATTTTATACTGTGCAGAATGTAGCTACTTGCTGGGGGTTGTGTCATAGAAGCACCTTTTCTGCAGGAGGTTATTGGAACATTCATTGTTTGGCTAACTTATTTAGGGTTGGTTTTGGAAGGTCTTTCAACCTTGGCCAAATCCCGCTTCGTACGCAAGTTTTTAATAGCGCTGTTTCCAAGTGTCCACAAAGAGCTGCTGCTTGAAACTGTCCACATGCACATCTCGTATACTGGTGTGCTCGTTTCACTACCTGGATTTTGGTTTCTTCTTCTTTCTTTGAAATGACAAGTCTTCATTCAGCATGCTACACACACCTTGTAGCAGTTTCAGTTTGAAGCATGTTGGTGCTCTCAAAACGCTGTGTATCCTGTGTAGAGTGTGTCACTCTACAGCACTGAATACACAACTTAGAGCTCCTTTCAACACAGACACGCAAACACATCTTTTTGGGAAAGTCCTAACTCAGGTAAATTGGAAATGTAAGGGTTTCATCGAAAACATGAAGACAATCATGCTTTTGAACTCTGCAACCGAAAGAAATGGCTTTTTGTACATGCCATTCTGAATTTCACTGCAAAATGCCCTTCTTTTCTGGTTTGTTGAAAGTTCAAAACGCTTTAGGAGATAGAACGTGTTTGAAGAAGACTGATGCAGTTTGCGTGTTCCTGGATTTCAAGTGCTTCGGGATACATACTCCTTGTTTTTCCACATTGTCTAAGAAACAACATGAGGCTTGCAAGACATTGAAAAAATGCATCCTAAAACTTATGCCTGCAGTGAAAACACACGTTTCTACAAAGACTTGGAAGGAGCAAGCAAAACAATAGTGGTTGAGAGTTCTTTCAGAGAGAAACACACGTATTTCATCCTTCTGTAGAGACGGTTAGGGTTACGATTGGACCTAGGGTACGGTTATGTTGAGGGACAGGGTTAGAGAGACGGTTAGGGTTACGATTCGACCTAGGGTTAGGGTTTTGTTGAGGGCTAGGTTTAGAGAGACGGTTAGGGTTACGATTGGACCTAGGGTTAGGGTTATGTTGAGGGCTAGGGTTAGAGATCAGGTTAGTATTACGATTGGACCTAGGGTTAGGGTTATGTTGAGGGCTAGAGCTAGAGAGACGGTTAGGGTTACGATTTGACCTAGGGTTAGGGTTATGTTGAGGGCTAGGGTTAGAGAGAGGGTTAGTATTACGATTGGACCTAGGGTTAGGGTTATGTTGAGGGCTAGGGTTACAGATCCGGTTAGGGTTACAATTGGACCTAGGGTTAGGGTTATGTTGAGGGCTAGGGTTAGAGATCTGGTTAGGGTTACAATTGGACGTAGGGTTAGGGTTATGTTGTGGGCTAGGGTTAGAGATCCGGTTAGGGTTACGGTTGGACCTAGGGTTAGGGTTATGTTGAGGGCTAGGGTTAGAGATCCTGTTAGGGTTACGGTTGGACCTAGGGTTAGGGATATGTTGAGAGCTAGGGTTAGAGATCCGGTTAGGGTTACGGTTGGACCTAGGGTTAGGGTTATGTTGAGGGCTAGGGTTAGAGATCCGGTTAGGGTTACGGTTGGACCTAGGGTTAGGGTTATGTTGAGGCCCAGGGTTAGAGTTTCGGTTAGGGTTAAGACTGGACCTAGGGTTAGCTTAATGTTGAGGGCTAGGGTTAGAGAGACGGTTAGGGTTACGATTGGACCTAGGGTTAGGGTTATGTTGAGGGCTAGGGTTAGAGATCCTGTTAGGGTTACGGTTGGACCTAGGGTTAGGGTTATGTTGAGGCCCAGGGTTAGAGTTTCGGTTAGGGTTAAGATTGGACCTAGGGTTATAGTGATGTTGAGGGCTAGGGTATTCCAGCAGTGAAAGCACACATTTCTATAAAGACTTTGAAGCAGCAAGCAAAAGCCTAGTGGTTGAGTGTTCTTTCAGAGAGAAACATGCATTTCATCCTTCTGGAGTGAATTTGCATGCTGGAGTTCATATGCATTTTATACTGTGCAGAATGTAGCTACTTGCTGGGGGTTGTGTCATAGAAGCACCTTTTCTGCAGGAGGTTATTGGAACATTCATTGTTTGGCCAACTTATTTAGGGTTGGTTTTGGAAGGTCTTTCAACCTTGGCCAAATCCCGCTTCGTACACAAGTTTTTAATAGCGCTGTTTCCAAGTGTCCACAAAGAGCTGCTGCTTGAAACTGTCCACATGCACATCTCGTATACTGGTGTGCTCGTTTCACTACCTGGATTTTGGTTTCTTCTTCTTTCTTTGAAATGACAAGTCTTCATTCAGCATGCTACACACACCTTGTAGCAGTTTCAGTTTGAAGCATGTTGGTGCTCTCAAAACGCTGTGTATCCTGTGTAGACTGTGTCACTCTACAGCACTGAATACACAACTTAGAGCTCCTTTCAACACAGACACGCAAACACATCTTTTTGGGAAAGTCCTAACTCAGGTAAATTGGAAATGTAAGGGTTTCATCGAAAACATGAAGACAATCATGCTTTTGAACTCTGCAACCGAAAGAAATGGCTTTTTGTACATGCCATTCTGAATTTCACTGCAAAATGCCCTTCTTTTCTGGTTTGTTGAAAGTTCAAAACGCTTTAGGAGATAGAACGTGTTTGAAGAAGACTGATGCAGTGTGCGTTTTCCTGGATTTCAAGTGCTTCGGGATACATACTCCTTGTTTTTCCACATTGTCTAAGAAACAACATGAGGCTTGCAAGACATTGAAAAAATGCATCCTAAAACTTATGCCTGCAGTGAAAACACACGTTTCTACAAAGACTTGGAAGGAGCAAGCAAAACAATAGTGGTTGAGAGTTCTTTCAGAGAGAAACACACGTATTTCATCCTTCTGTAGAGACGGTTAGGGTTACGATTGGACCTAGGGTACGGTTATGTTGAGGGACAGGGTTAGAGAGACGGTTAGGGTTACGATTCGACCTAGGGTTAGGGTTTTGTTGAGGGCTAGGTTTAGAGAGACGGTTAGGGTTACGATTGGACCTAGGGTTAGGGTTATGTTGAGGGCTAGGGTTAGAGATCAGGTTAGTATTACGATTGGACCTAGGGTTAGGGTTATGTTGAGGGCTAGAGCTAGAGAGACGGTTAGGGTTACGATTTGACCTAGGGTTAGGGTTATGTTGAGGGCTAGGGTTAGAGAGAGGGTTAGTATTACGATTGGACCTAGGGTTAGGGTTATGTTGAGGGCTAGGGTTACAGATCCGGTTAGGGTTACAATTGGACCTAGGGTTAGGGTTATGTTGAGGGCTAGGGTTAGAGATCTGGTTAGGGTTACAATTGGACGTAGGGTGAGGGTTATGTTGTGGGCTAGGGTTAGAGATCCGGTTAGGGTTACGGTTGGACCTAGGGTTAGGGTTATGTTGAGGGCTAGGGTTAGAGATCCTGTTAGGGTTACGGTTGGACCTAGGGTTAGGGATATGTTGAGGGCTAGGGTTAGAGATCCGGTTAGGGTTACGGTTGGACCTAGGGTTAGGGTTATGTTGAGGGCTAGGGTAAGAGATCCGGTTAGGGTTACGGTTGGACCTAGGGTTAGGGTTATGTTGAGGCCCAGGGTTAGAGTTTCGGTTAGGGTTAAGACTGGACCTAGGGTTAGCTTAATGTTGAGGGCTAGGGTTAGAGAGACGGTTAGGGTTACGATTGGACCTAGGGTTAGGGTTATGTTGAGGGCTAGGGTTAGAGATCCTGTTAGGGTTACGGTTGGACCTAGGGTTAAGGTTCTGTTGAGGCCCAGGGTTAGAGTTTCGGTTAGGGTTAAGATTGGACCTAGGGTTATAGTGATGTTGAGGGCTAGGGTATTCCAGCAGTGAAAGCACACATTTCTATAAAGACTTTGAAGCAGCAAGCAAAAGCCTAGTGGTTGAGTGTTCTTTCAGAGAGAAACATGCATTTCATCCTTCTGGAGTGAATTTGCATGCTGGAGTTCATATGCATTTTATACTGTGCAGAATGTAGCTACTTGCTGGGGGTTGTGTCATAGAAGCACCTTTTCTGCAGGAGGTTATTGGAACATTCATTGTTTGGCTAACTTATTTAGGGTTGGTTTTGGAAGGTCTTTCAACCTTGGCCAAATCCCGCTTCGTACGCAAGTTTTTAATAGCGCTGTTTCCAAGTGTCCACAAAGAGCTGCTGCTTGAAACTGTCCACATGCACATCTCGTATACTGGTGTGCTCGTTTCACTACCTGGATTTTGGTTTCCTCTTCTTTCTTTGAAATGACAAGTCTTCATTCAGCATGCTATACACACCTTGTGGCAGTTTCAGTTTGAAGCATGTTGGTGCTCTCAAAACGCTGTGTATCCTGTGTAGAGTGTGTCACTCTACAGCACTGAATACACAACTTAGAGCTCCTTTCAACACAGACACGCAAACACATCTTTTTGGGAAAGTCCTAACTCAGGTAAATTGGAAATGTAAGGGTTTCATCGAAAACATGAAGACAATCATGCTTTTGAACTCTGCAACCGAAAGAAATGGCTTTTTGTACATGCCATTCTGAATTTCACTGCAAAATGCCCTTCTTTTCGCTTTTGTTGAAAGTTCAAAACGCTTTAGGAGATAGAACGTGTTTGAAGAAGACTGATGCAGTGTGCGTGTTCCTGGATTTCAAGTGCTTCGGGATACATACTCCTTGTTTTTCCACATTGTCTAAGAAACAACATGAGGCTTGCAAGACATTGAAAAAATGCATCCTAAAACTTATGCCTGCAGTGAAAACACACGTTTCTACAAAGACTTGGAAGGAGCAAGCAAAACAATAGTGGTTGAGAGTTCTTTCAGAGAGAAACACACGTATTTCATCCTTCTGTAGAGACGGTTAGGGTTACGATTGGACCTAGGGTAGGGTTATGTTGAGGGATAGGGTTAGAGAGACCGGTTAGGGTTACGATTCGACCTAGGGTTAGGGTTTTGTTGAGGGCTACTTTTAGAGAGACGGTTAGGGTTACGATTGGACCTAGGGTTAGGGTTATGTTGAGGGCTAGGGTTAGAGATCAGGTTAGTATTACGATTGGACCTAGGGTTAGGGTTATGTTGAGGGCTAGGGTTACAGATCCGGTTAGGGTTACAATTGGACCTAGGGTTAGGGTTATGTTGAGGGCTAGGGTTAGAGATCTGGTTAGGGTTACAATTGGACGTAGGGTTAGGGTTATGTTGAGGGCTAGGGTTAGAGATCCGGTTAGGGTTACGGTTGGACCTAGGGTTAGGGTTATGTTGAGGGCTAGGGTTAGAGATCCGGTTAGGGTTACGATTGGACCTAGGGTTAGGGTTATGTTGAGGGCTAGGGTTAGAGAGAGGGTTAGTATTACGATTGGACCTAGGGTTAGGGTTATGTTGAGGGCTAGGGTTACATATCCGGTTAGGGTTACAAGTGGACGTAGGGTTAGGGTTATGTTGAGGGCTAGGGTTAGAGATCCGGTTAGGGTTACGGTTGGACCTAGGGTTAGGGTTATGTTGAGGGCTAGGGTTAGAGATCCGGGTAGGGTTACGGTTGGACCTAGGGTTAGGGTTATGTTGAGGCCCAGGGTTAGAGTTTCGGTTAGGGTTAAGACTGGACCTAGGGTTAGCTTAATGTTGAGGGCTAGGGTTAGAGAGACGGTTAGGGTTACGATTGGACCTAGGGTTAGGGTTATGTTGAGGGCTAGGGTTAGAGATCCTGTTAGGGTTACGGTTGGACCTAGGGTTAGGGTTATGTTGAGGCCCAGGGTTAGAGTTTCGGTTAGGGTTAAGATTGGACCTAGGGTTATAGTGATGTTGAGGGCTAGGGTATTCCAGCAGTGAAAGCACACATTTCTATAAAGACTTTGAAGCAGCAAGCAAAAGCCTAGTGGTTGAGTGTTCTTTCAGAGAGAAACATGCATTTCATCCTTCTGGAGTGAATTTGCATGCTGGAGTTCATATGCATTTTATACTGTGCAGAATGTAGCTACTTGCTGGGGGTTGTGTCATAGAAGCACCTTTTCTGCAGGAGGTTATTGGAACATTCATTGTTTGGCTAACTTATTTAGGGTTGGTTTTGGAAGGTCTTTCAACCTTGGCCAAATCCCGCTTCGTACGCAAGTTTTTAATAGCGCTGTTTCCAAGTGTCCACAAAGAGCTGCTGCTTGAAACTGTCCACATGCACATCTCGTATACTGGTGTGCTCGTTTCACTACCTGGATTTTGGTTTCTTCTTCTTTCTTTGAAATGACAAGTCTTCATTCAGCATGCTACACACACCTTGTAGCAGTTTCAGTTTGAAGCATGTTGGTGCTCTCAAAACGCTGTGTATCCTGTGTAGAGTGTGTCACTCTACAGCACTGAATACACAACTTAGAGCTCCTTTCAACACAGACACGCAAACACATCTTTTTGGGAAAGTCCTAACTCAGGTAAATTGGAAATGTAAGGGTTTCATCGAAAACATGAAGACAATCATGCTTTTGAACTCTGCAACCGAAAGAAATGGCTTTTTGTACATGCCATTCTGAATTTCACTGCAAAATGCCCTTCTTTTCTGGTTTGTTGAATGTTCAAAACGCTTTAGGAGATAGAACGTGTTTGAAGAAGACTGATGCAGTTTGCGTGTTCCTGGATTTCAAGTGCTTCGGGATACATACTCCTTGTTTTTCCACATTGTCTAAGAAACAACATGAGGCTTGCAAGACATTGAAAAAATGCATCCTAAAACTTATGCCTGCAGTGAAAACACACGTTTCTACAAAGACTTGGAAGGAGCAAGCAAAACAATAGTGGTTGAGAGTTCTTTCAGAGAGAAACACAGGTATTTCATCCTTCTGTAGAGACGGTTAGGGTTACGATTGGACCTAGGGTACGGTTATGTTGAGGGACAGGGTTAGAGAGACGGTTAGGGTTACGATTCGACCTAGGGTTAGGGTTTTGTTGAGGGCTAGGTTTAGAGAGACGGTTAGGGTTACGATTGGACCTAGGGTTAGGGTTATGTTGAGGGCTAGGGTTAGAGATCAGGTTAGTATTACGATTGGACCTAGGGTTAGGGTTATGTTGAGGGCTAGAGCTAGAGAGACGGTTAGGGTTACGATTTGACCTAGGGTTAGGGTTATGTTGAGGGCTAGGGTTAGAGAGAGGGTTAGTATTACGATTGGACCTAGGGTTAGGGTTATGTTGAGGGCTAGGGTTACAGATCCGGTTAGGGTTACAATTGGGCCTAGGGTTAGGGTTATGTTGAGGGCTAGGGTTAGAGATCTGGTTAGGGTTACAATTGGACGTAGGGTTAGGGTTATGTTGTGGGCTAGGGTTAGAGATCCGGTTAGGGTTACGGTTGGACCTAGGGTTAGGGTTATGTTGAGGGCTAGGGTTAGAGATCCTGTTAGGGTTACGGTTGGACCTAGGGTTAGGGATATGTTGAGGGCTAGGGTTAGAGATCCGGTTAGGGTTACGGTTGGACCTAGGGTTAGGGTTATGTTGAGGGCTAGGGTTAGAGATCCGGTTAGGGTTACGGTTGGACCTAGGGTTAGGGTTATGTTGAGGCCCAGGGTTAGAGTTTCGGTTAGGGTTAAGACTGGACCTAGGGTTAGCTTAATGTTGAGGGCTAGGGTTAGAGAGACGGTTAGGGTTACGATTGGACCTAGGGTTAGGGTTATGTTGAGGGCTAGGGTTAGAGATCCTGTTAGGGTTACGGTTGGACCTAGGGTTAGGGTTATGTTGAGGCCCAGGGTTAGAGTTTCGGTTAGGGTTAAGATTGGACCTAGGGTTATAGTGATGTTGAGGGCTAGGGTATTCCAGCAGTGAAAGCACACATTTCTATAAAGACTTTGAAGCAGCAAGCAAAAGCCTAGTGGTTGAGTGTTCTTTCAGAGAGAAACATGCATTTCATCCTTCTGGAGTGAATTTGCATGCTGGAGTTCATATGCATTTTATACTGTGCAGAATGTAGCTACTTGCTGGGGGTTGTGTCATAGAAGCACCTTTTCTGCAGGAGGTTATTGGAACATTCATTGTTTGGCCAACTTATTTAGGGTTGGTTTTGGAAGGTCTTTCAACCTTGGCCAAATCCCGCTTCGTACGCAAGTTTTTAATAGCGCTGTTTCCAAGTGTCCACAAAGAGCTGCTGCTTGAAACTGTCCACATGCACATCTCGTATACTGGTGTGCTCGTTTCACTACCTGGATTTTGGTTTCTTCTTCTTTCTTTGAAATGACAAGTCTTCATTCAGCATGCTACACACACCTTGTAGCAGTTTCAGTTTGAAGCATGTTGGTGCTCTCAAAACGCTGTGTATCCTGTGTAGAGTGTGTCACTCTACAGCACTGAATACACAACTTAGAGCTCCTTTCAACACAGACACGCAAACACATCTTTTTGGGAAAGTCCTAACTCAGGTAAATTGGAAATGTAAGGGTTTCATCGAAAACATGAAGACAATCATGCTTTTGAACTCTGCAACCGAAAGAAATGGCTTTTTGTACATGCCATTCTGAATTTCACTGCAAAATGCCCTTCTTTTCTGGTTTGTTGAAAGTTCAAAACGCTTTAGGAGATAGAACGTGTTTGAAGAAGACTGATGCAGTGTGCGTTTTCCTGGATTTCAAGTGCTTCGGGATACATACTGCTTGTTTTTCCACATTGTCTAAGAAACAACATGAGGCTTGCAAGACATTGAAAAAATGCATCCTAAAACTTATGCCTGCAGTGAAAACACACGTTTCTACAAAGACTTGGAAGGAGCAAGCAAAACAATAGTGGTTGAGAGTTCTTTCAGAGAGAAACACACGTATTTCATCCTTCTGTAGAGACGGTTAGGGTTACGATTGGACCTAGGGTACGGTTATGTTGAGGGACAGGGTTAGAGAGACGGTTAGGGTTACGATTCGACCTAGGGTTAGGGTTTTGTTGAGGGCTAGGTTTAGAGAGACGGTTAGGGTTACGATTGGACCTAGGGTTAGGGTTATGTTGAGGGCTAGGGTTAGAGATCAGGTTAGTATTACGATTGGACCTAGGGTTAGGGTTATGTTGAGGGCTAGAGCTAGAGAGACGGTTAGGGTTACGATTTGACCTAGGGTTAGGGTTATGTTGAGGGCTAGGGTTAGAGAGAGGGTTAGTATTACGATTGGACCTAGGGTTAGGGTTATGTTGAGGGCTAGGGTTACAGATCCGGTTAGGGTTACAATTGGACCTAGGGTTAGGGTTATGTTGAGGGCAAGGGTTAGAGATCTGGTTAGGGTTACAATTGGACGTAGGGTTAGGGTTATGTTGTGGGCTAGGGTTAGAGATCCGGTTAGGGTTACGGTTGGACCTAGGGTTAGGGTTATGTTGAGGGCTAGGGTTAGAGATCCTGTTAGGGTTACGGTTGGACCTAGGGTTAGGGATATGTTGAGGGCTAGGGTTAGAGATCCGGTTAGGGTTACGGTTGGACCTAGGGTTAGGGTTATGTTGAGGGCTAGGGTTAGAGATCCGGTTAGGGTTACGGTTGGACCTAGGGTTAGGGTTATGTTGAGGCCCAGGGTTAGAGTTTCGGTTAGGGTTAAGACTGGACCTAGGGTTAGCTTAATGTTGAGGGCTAGGGTTAGAGAGACGGTTAGGGTTACGATTGGACCTAGGGTTAGGGTTATGTTGAGGGCTAGGGTTAGAGATCCTGTTAGGGTTACGGTTGGACCTAGGGTTAAGGTTCTGTTGAGGCCCAGGGTTAGAGTTTCGGTTAGGGTTAAGATTGGACCTAGGGTTATAGTGATGTTGAGGGCTAGGGTATTCCAGCAGTGAAAGCACACATTTCTATAAAGACTTTGAAGCAGCAAGCAAAAGCCTAGTGGTTGAGTGTTCTTTCAGAGAGAAACATGCATTTCATCCTTCTGGAGTGAATTTGCATGCTGGAGTTCATATGCATTTTATACTGTGCAGAATGTAGCTACTTGCTGGGGGTTGTGTCATAGAAGCACCTTTTCTGCAGGAGGTTATTGGAACATTCATTGTTTGGCTAACTTATTTAGGGTTGGTTTTGGAAGGTCTTTCAACCTTGGCCAAATCCCGCTTCGTACGCAAGTTTTTAATAGCGCTGTTTCCAAGTGTCCACAAAGAGCTGCTGCTTGAAACTGTCCACATGCACATCTCGTATACTGGTGTGCTCGTTTCACTACCTGGATTTTGGTTTCCTCTTCTTTCTTTGAAATGACAAGTCTTCATTCAGCATGCTATACACACCTTGTGGCAGTTTCAGTTTGAAGCATGTTGGTGCTCTCAAAACGCTGTGTATCCTGTGTAGAGTGTGTCACTCTACAGCACTGAATACACAACTTAGAGCTCCTTTCAACACAGACACGCAAACACATCTTTTTGGGAAAGTCCTAACTCAGGTAAATTGGAAATGTAAGGGTTTCATCGAAAACATGAAGACAATCATGCTTTTGAACTCTGCAACCGAAAGAAATGGCTTTTTGTACATGCCATTCTGAATTTCACTGCAAAATGCCCTTCTTTTCGCTTTTGTTGAAAGTTCAAAACGCTTTAGGAGATAGAACGTGTTTGAAGAAGACTGATGCAGTGTGCGTGTTCCTGGATTTCAAGTGCTTCGGGATACATACTCCTTGTTTTTCCACATTGTCTAAGAAACAACATGAGGCTTGCAAGACATTGAAAAAATGCATCCTAAAACTTATGCCTGCAGTGAAAACACACGTTTCTACAAAGACTTGGAAGGAGCAAGCAAAACAATAGTGGTTGAGAGTTCTTTCAGAGAGAAACACACGTATTTCATCCTTCTGTAGAGACGGTTAGGGTTACGATTGGACCTAGGGTAGGGTTATGTTGAGGGATAGGGTTAGAGAGACCGGTTAGGGTTACGATTCGACCTAGGGTTAGGGTTTTGTTGAGGGCTACTTTTAGAGAGACGGTTAGGGTTACGATTGGACCTAGGGTTAGGGTTATGTTGAGGGCTAGGGTTAGAGATCAGGTTAGTATTACGATTGGACCTAGGGTTAGGGTTATGTTGAGGGCTAGGGTTACAGATCCGGTTAGGGTTACAATTGGACCTAGGGTTAGGGTTATGTTGAGGGCTAGGGTTAGAGATCTGGTTAGGGTTACAATTGGACGTAGGGTTAGGGTTATGTTGAGGGCTAGGGTTAGAGATCCGGTTAGGGTTACGGTTGGACCTAGGGTTAGGGTTATGTTGAGGGCTAGGGTTAGAGATCCGGTTAGGGTTACGATTGGACCTAGGGTTAGGGTTATGTTGAGGGCTAGGGTTAGAGAGAGGGTTAGTATTACGATTGGACCTAGGGTTAGGGTTATGTTGAGGGCTAGGGTTACAGATCCGGTTAGGGTTACAATTGGACGTAGGGTTAGGGTTATGTTGAGGGCTAGGGTTAGAGATCCGGTTAGGGTTACGGTTGGACCTAGGGTTAGGGTTATGTTGAGGGCTAGGGTTAGAGATCCGGGTAGGGTTACGGTTGGACCTAGGGTTAGGGTTATGTTGAGGCCCAGGGTTAGAGTTTCGGTTAGGGTTAAGACTGGACCTAGGGTTAGCTTAATGTTGAGGGCTAGGGTTAGAGAGACGGTTAGGGTTACGATTGGACCTAGGGTTAGGGTTATGTTGAGGGCTAGGGTTAGAGATCCTGTTAGGGTTACGGTTGGACCTAGGGTTAGGGTTATGTTGAGGCCCAGGGTTAGAGTTTCGGTTAGGGTTAAGATTGGACCTAGGGTTATAGTGATGTTGAGGGCTAGGGTATTCCAGCAGTGAAAGCACACATTTCTATAAAGACTTTGAAGCAGCAAGCAAAAGCCTAGTGGTTGAGTGTTCTTTCAGAGAGAAACATGCATTTCATCCTTCTGGAGTGAATTTGCATGCTGGAGTTCATATGCATTTTATACTGTGCAGAATGTAGCTACTTGCTGGGGGTTGTGTCATAGAAGCACCTTTTCTGCAGGAGGTTATTGGAACATTCATTGTTTGCCTAAGTTATTTAGGGTTGGTTTTGGAAGGTCTTTCAACCTTGGCCAAATCCCGCTTCGTACGCAAGTTTTTAATAGCGCTGTTTCCAAGTGTCCACAAAGAGCTGCTGCTTGAAACTGTCCACATGCACATCTCGTATACTGGTGTGCTCGTTTCACTACCTGGATTTTGGTTTCTTCTTCTTTCTTTGAAATGACAAGTCTTCATTCAGCATGCTACACACACCTTGTAGCAGTTTCAGTTTGAAGCATGTTGGTGCTCTCAAAACGCTGTGTATCCTGTGTAGAGTGTGTCACTCTACAGCACTGAATACACAACTTAGAGCTCCTTTCAACACAGACACGCAAACACATCTTTTTGGGAAAGTCCTAACTCAGGTAAATTGGAAATGTAAGGGTTTCATCGAAAACATGAAGACAATCATGCTTTTGAACTCTGCAACCGAAAGAAATGGCTTTTTGTACATGCCATTCTGAATTTCACTGCAAAATGCCCTTCTTTTCTGCTTTGTTGAAAGTTCAAAACGCTTTAGGAGATAGAACGTGTTTGAAGAAGACTGATGCAGTGTGCGTTTTCCTGGATTTCAAGTGCTTCGGGATACATACTCCTTGTTTTTCCACATTGTCTAAGAAACAACATGAGGCTTGCAAGACATTGAAAAAATGCATCCTAAAACTTATGCCTGCAGTGAAAACACACGTTTCTACAAAGACTTGGAAGGAGCAAGCAAAACAATAGTGGTTGAGAGTTCTTTCAGAGAGAAACACACGTATTTCATCCTTCTGTAGAGACGGTTAGGGTTACGATTGGACCTAGGGTAGGGTTATGTTGAGGGATAGGGTTAGAGAGACGGTTAGGGTTACGATTCGACCTAGGGTTAGGGTTTTGTTGAGGGCTAGGTTTAGAGAGACGGTTAGGGTTACGATTGGACCTAGGGTTAGGGTTATGTTGAGGGCTAGGGTTAGAGATCAGGTTAGTATTACGATTGGACCTAGGGTTAGGGTTATGTTGAGGGCTAGAGCTAGAGAGACGGTTAGGGTTACGATTTGACCTAGGGTTAAGGTTATGTTGAGGGCTAGGGTTAGAGAGAGGGTTAGTATTACGATTGGACCTAGGGTTAGGGTTATGTTGAGGGCTAGGGTTACAGATCTGGTTAGGGTTACAATTGGACCTAGGGTTAGGGTTATGTTGAGGGCTAGGGTTAGAGATCTGGTTAGGGTTACAATTGGACGTAGGGTTAGGGTTATGTTGTGGGCTAGGGTTAGAGATCCGGTTAGGGTTACGGTTGGACCTAGGGTTAGGGTTATGTTGAGGGCTAGGGTTAGAGATCCGGGTAGGGTTACGGTTGGACCTAGGGTTAGGGTTATGTTGAGGGCTAGGGTTAGAGATCCGGTTAGGGTTACGGTTGGACCTAGGGTTAGGGTTATGTTGAGGGCTAGGGTTAGAGATCCGGGTAAGGTTACGGTTGGACCTAGGGTTAGGGTTATGTTGAGGCCCAGGGTTAGAGTTTCGGTTAGGGTTAAGATTGGACCTAGGGTTATAGTGATGTTGAGGGCTAGGGTTAGAGATCCTGTTAGGGTTACGGTTGGACCTAGGGTTAGGGTTATGTTGAGGCCCAGGGTTAGAGTTTCGGTTAGGGTTAAGATTGGACCTAGGGTTATAGTGATGTTGAGGGCTAGGGTATTCCAGCAGTGAAAGCACACATTTCTATAAAGACTTTGAAGCAGCAAGCAAAAGTCTAGTGGCTGAGTGTTCTTTCAGAGAGAAACATGCATTTCATCCTTCTGGAGTGAATTTGCATGCTGGAGTTCATATGCATTTTATACTGTGCAGAATGTAGCTACTTGCTGGGGGTTGTGTCATAGAAGCACCTTTTCTGCAGGAGGTTATTGGAACATTCATTGTTTGGCTAACTTATTTAGGGTTGGTTTTGGAAGGTCTTTCAACCTTGGCCAAATCCCGCTTCCTACTCAAGTTTTTAATAGCGCTGTTTCCAAGTGTCCACAAAGAGCTGCTGCTTGAAACTGTCCACATGCACATCTCGTATACTGGTGTGCTCGTTTCACTACCTGGATTTTGGTTTCCTCTTCTTTCTTTGAAATGACAAGTCTTCATTCAGCATGCTACACACACCTTGTGGCAGTTTCAGTTTGAAGCATGTTGGTGCTCTCAAAACGCTGTGTATCCTGTGTAGAGTGTGTCACTCTACAGCACTGAATACACAACTTAGAGCTCCTTTCAACACAGACACGCAAACACATCTTTTTGGGAAAGTCCTAACTCAGGTAAATTGGAAATGTAAGGGTTTCATCGAAAACATGAAGACAATCATGCTTTTGAACTCTGCAACCGAAAGAAATGGCTTTTTGTACATGCCATTCTGAATTTCACTGCAAAATACCCTTCTTTTCTGGTTTGTTGAAAGTTCAAAACGCTTTAGGAGATAGAACGTGTTTGAAGAAGACTGATGCAGTGTGCGTGTTCCTGGATTTCAAGTGCTTCGGGATACATACTCCTTGTTTTTCCACATTGTCTAAGAAACAACATGAGGCTTGCAAGACATTGAAAAAATGCATCCTAAAACTTATGCCTGCAGTGAAAACACACGTTTCTACAAAGACTTAGAAGGAGCAAGCAAAACAATAGTGGCTGAGAGTTCTTTCAGAGAGAAACACACGTATTTCATCCTTCTGTAGAGACGGTTAGGGTTACGATCGGACCTAGGGTAGGGTTATGTTGAGGGATAGGGTTAGAGAGACCGGTTAGGGTTACGATTCGACCTAGGGTTAGGGTTTTGTTGAGGGCTACTTTTAGAGAGACGGTTAGGGTTACGATTGGACCTAGGGTTAGGGTTATGTTGAGGGCTAGGGTTAGAGATCAGGTTAGTATTACGATTGGACCTAGGGTTAGGTTTATGTTGAGGGCTAGGGTTAGAGAGACGGTTAGGGTTACGATTCGACCTAGGGTTAGGGTTATAATGATGGCTAGGTTTAGAGAGACGGTTAGGGTTACGATTCGACCTAGGGTTAGGGTTATAATGAGGGCTAGGTTTAGAGAGACGGTTAGGGTTACGAGCGGACCTAGGGTTAGGGTTATGTTGAGGGCTAGGGTTAGAGAGAGGGTTAGTATTATGATTGGACCTAGGGTTACGGTTATGTTGAGGGCTAGGGTTACAGATCCGGTTAGGGTTACAATTGGACCTAGGGTTAGGGTTATGTTGAGGGCTACGGTTAGAGATCTGGTTAGGGATACAATTGGACGTAGGGTTAGGGTTATGTTGAGGGCTAGGGTTAGAGATCCGGTTAGGGTTACGGTTGGACCTAGGCTTAGCTTAATGTTGAGGGCTAGGGTTAGATAGACGGTTAGGGTTACGATTGGACCTAGGGTTAGGGTTATGTTGAGGCCTAGGGTTAGAGATCCTGTTAGGGTTACGGTTGGACCTAGGGTTAGGGATATGTTGAGGGCTAGGGTTAGAGATCCGGTTAGGGTTACGGTTGGACCTAGGGTTAGGGTTATGTTGAGGGTAGGGTTAGAGATCCGGTTAGGGTTACGGTTGGACCTAGGGTTAGGGTTATGTTGAGGCCCAGGGTTAGAGTTTCGGTTAGGGTTAAGATTGGACCTAGGGTTATAGTGATGTTGATGGCTAGGGTATTGCAGCAGTGAAAGCACACATTTCTATAAAGACTTTGAAGCAGCAAGCAAAAGCCTAGTGGCTGAGTGTTCTTTCAGTGAGAAACATGCATTTCATCCTTCTGGAGTGAATTTGCATGCTGGAGTTCATATGCATTTTATACTGTGCAGAATGTAGCTACTTGCTGGGGGTTGTGTCATAGAAGCACCTTTTCTGCAGGAGGTTATTGGAACATTCATTGTTTGGCTAAGTTATTTAGGGTTGGTTTTGGAAGGTCTTTCAACCTTGGCTAAATCCCGCTTCGTACGCAAGTTTTTAATAGCGCTGTTTCCAAGTGTCCACAAAGAGCTGCTGCTTGAAACTGTCATCATGCACATCTCGTCTACTGGTGTGCTCGTTTCACTACCTGGATTTTGGTTTCCTCTTCTTTCTTTGAAATGACAAGTCTTCATTCAGCATGCTACACACACCTTGTAGCAGTTTCAGTTTGAAGCATGTTGGTGCTCTCAAAACGCTGTGTATCCTGTGTAGAGTGTGTCACTCTACAGCACTGAATACACAACTTAGAGCTCCTTTCAACACAGACACGCAAACACATCTTTTTCGGAAAGTCCTAACTCAGGTAAATTGGAAATGTAAGGGTTTCATAGAAAACATGAAGACAATCATGCTTTTGAACTCTGCAACCGAAAGAAATGGCTTTTTGTACATGCCATTCTGAATTTCACTGCAAAATGCCCTTCTTTTCTGGTTTGTTGAAAGTTCAAAACGCTTTAGGAGATAGAACGTGTTTGAAGAAGACTGATGCAGTGTGCGTGTTCCTGGATTTCAAGTGCTTCGGGATACATACTCCTTGTTTTTCCACATTGTCTAAGAAACAACATGAGGCTTGCAAGACATTGAAAAAATGCATCCTAAAACTTATGCCTGCAGTGAAAACACACGTTTCTACAAAGACTTAGAAGGAGCAAGCAAAACAATAGTGGCTGAGAGTTCTTTCAGAGAGAAACACACGTATTTCATCCTTCTGTAGAGACGGTTAGGGTTACGATTGGACCTAGGGTAGGGTTATGTTGAGGGATAGGGTTAGAGAGACCGGTTAGGGTTACGATTCGACCTAGGGTTAGGGTTTTGTTGAGGGCTACTTTTAGAGAGACGGTTAGGGTTACGATTGGACCTAGGGTTAGGGTTATGTTGAGGGCTAGGGTTAGAGATCAGGTTAGTATTACGATTGGACCTAGGGTTAGGGTTATGTTGAAGGATAGGGTTACAGATCCGGTTAGGGTTACAATTGGACCTAGGGTTAGGGTTATGTTGAGGGCTAGGGTTAGAGATCTGGTTAGGGTTACAATTGGACGTAGGGTTAGGGTTATGTTGAGGGCTAGGGTTAGAGATCCGGTTAGGGTTACGGTTGGACCTAGGGTTAGGGTTATGTTGAGGGCTAGGGTTAGAGATCCGGTTAGGGTTACGATTGGACCTAGGGTTAGGGTTATAATGAGGGCTAGGTTTAAAGAGACGGTTAGGGTTACGATTGGACCTAGGGTAGGGTTATGTTGAGGGCTAGGGTTAGAGAGATGGTTAGTATTACGATTGGACCTAGGGTTAGGGTTATGTTGAGGGCTAGGGTTACAGATCCGGTTAGGGTTACAATTGGACCTAGGGTTAGGGTTATGTTGAGGGCTAGGGTTAGAGATCTGGTTAGGGTTACAATTGGACGTAGGGTTAGGGTTATGTTGAGGGCTAGGGTTAGAGATCCGGGTAGGGTTACGGTTGGACCTAGGGTTAGGGTTATGTTGAGGCCCAGGGTTAGAGTTTCGGTTAGGGTTAAGACTGGACCTAGGGTTAGCTTAATGTTGAGGGCTAGGGTTAGAGAGATGGTTAGGGTTACGAATGGACCTAGGGTTAGGGTTATGTTGAGGGCTAGGGTTAGAGATCCTGTTAGGGTTACGGTTGGACCTAGGGTTAGGGATATGTTGAGGGCTAGGTTTAGAGATCCGGTTAGGGTTACGGTTGGACCTAGGGTTAGGGTTATGTTGAGGGCTAGGGTTAGAGATCCGGTTAGGGTTACGGTTGGACCTAGGGTTAGGGTTATGTTGAGGCCCAGGGTTAGAGTTTCGGTTAGGGTTAAGATTGGACCTAGGGTTATAGTGATGTTGATGGCTAGGGTATTCCAGCAGTGAAAGCACACATTTCTATAAAGACTTTGAAGCAGCAAGCAAAAGCCTAGTGGCTGAGTGTTCTTTCAGTGAGAAACATGCATTTCATCCTTCTGGAGTGAATTTGCATGCTGGAGTTCATATGCATTTTATACTGTGCAGAATGTAGCTACTTGCTGGGGGTTGTGTCATAGAAGCACCTTTTCTGCAGGAGGATATTGGAACATTCATTGTTTGGCTAAGTTATTTAGGGTTGGTTTTGGAAGGTTTTTCAACCTTGGCCAAATCCCGCTTCGTACGCAAGTTTTTAATAGCGCTGTTTCCAAGTGTCCACAAAGAGCTGCTGCTTGAAACTGTCCACATGCACATCTCGTATACTGGTGTGCTCGTTTCACTACCTGGATTTTGGTTTCCTCTTCTTTCTTTGAAATGACAAGTCTTCATTCAGCATGCTACACACACCTTGTGGCAGTTTCAGTTTGAAGCATGTTGGTGCTCTCAAAACGCTGTGTATCCTGTGTAGAGTGTGTCACTCTACAGCACTGAATACACAACTTAGAGCTCCTTTCAACACAGACACGCAAACACATCTTTTTGGGAAAGTCCTAACTCAGGTAAATTGGAAATGTAAGGGTTTCATCGAAAACATGAAGACAATCATGCTTTTGAACTCTGCAACCGAAAGAAATGGCTTTTTGTACATGCCATTCTGAATTTCACCTCAAAATGCCCTTCTTTTCTGGTTTGTTGAAAGTTCAAAACGCTTTAGGAGATAGAACGTGTTTGAAGAAGACTGATGCAGTGTGCGTTTTCCTGGATTTCAAGTGCTTCGGGATACATACTCCTTGTTTTTCCACATTGTCTAAGAAACAAAATGAGGCTTGCAAGAGATTGAAAAAATGCATCCTAAAACTTATGCCTGCAGTGAAAACACACGTTTCTACAAAGACTTGGAAGGAGCAAGCAAAACAATAGTGGTTGAGAGTTCTTTCAGAGAGAAACACACGTATTTCATCCTTCTGTAGAGACGGTTAGGGTTACGATTGGACCTAGGGTACGGTTATGTTGAGGGACAGGGTTAGAGAGACGGTTAGGGTTACGATTCGACCTAGGGTTAGGGTTTTGTTGAGGGCTAGGTTTAGAGAGACGGTTAGGGTTACGATTGGACCTAGGGTTAGGGTTATGTTGAGGGCTAGGGTTAGAGATCAGGTTAGTATTACGATTGGACCTAGGGTTAGGGTTATGTTGAGGGCTAGGGTTACAGATCCGGTTAGGGTTACAATTGGACCTAGGGATAGGGTTATGTTGAGGGCTAGGGTTAGAGAGAGGGTTAGTATTACGATTGGACCTAGGGTTAGGGTTATGTTGAGGGCTAGGGTTACAGATCCGGTTAGGGTTACAATTGGACCTATGGTTAGGGTTATGTTGAGGGCTAGGGTTAGAGATCCGGTTAGGGTTACGGTTGGACCTAGGGTTAGGGTTATGTTGAGGGCTAGGGTTAGATATCCGGGTAAGGTTACGGTTGGACCTAGGGTTAGGGTTATGTTGAGGCCCAGGGTTAGAGTTTCGGTTAGGGTTAAGACTGGACCTAGGGTTAGCTTAATGTTGAGGGCTAGGGTTAGAGAGACGGTTAGGGTTACGATTGGACCTAGGGTTAGGGTTATGTTGAGGGCTAGGGTTAGAGATCCTGTTAGGGTTACGGTTGGACCTAGGGTTAGGGTTATGTTGAGGCCCAGGGTTAGAGTTTCGGTTAGGGTTAAGATTGGACCTAGGGTTATAGTGATGTTGAGGGCTAGGGTATTCCAGCAGTGAAAGCACACATTTCTATAAAGACTTTGAAGCAGCAAGCAAAAGTCTAGTGGCTGAGTGTTCTTTCAGAGAGAAACATGCATTTCGTCCTTCTGGAGTGAATTTGCATGCTGGAGTTCATATGCATTTTATACTGTGCAGAATGTAGCTACTTGCTGGGGGTTGTGTCATAGAAGCACCTTTTCTGCAGGAGGTTATTGGAACATTCATTGTTTGGCTAACTTATTTAGGGTTGGTTTTGGAAGGTCTTTCAACCTTGGCCAAATCCCGCTTCCTACTCAAGTTTTTAATAGCGCTGTTTCCAAGTGTCCACAAAGAGCTGCTGCTTGAAACTGTCCACATGCACATCTCGTATACTGGTGTGCTCGTTTCACTACCTGGATTTTGGTTTCCTCTTCTTTCTTTGAAATGACAAGTCTTCATTCAGCATGCTACACACACCTTGTGGCAGTTTCAGTTTGAAGCATGTTGGTGCTCTCAAAACGCTGTGTATCCTGTGTAGAGTGTGTCACTCTACAGCACTGAATACACAACTTAGAGCTCCTTTCAACACAGACACGCAAACACATCTTTTTGGGAAAGTCCTAACTCAGGTAAATTGGAAATGTAAGGGTTTCATCGAAAACATGAAGACAATCATGCTTTTGAACTCTGCAACCGAAAGAAATGGCTTTTTGTACATGCCATTCTGAATTTCACTGCAAAATACCCTTCTTTTCTGTTTTGTGAAAAGTTCAAAACGCTTTAGGAGATAGAACGTGTTTGAAGAAGACTGATGCAGTGTGCGTGTTCCTGGATTTCAAGTGCTTCGGGATACATACTCCTTGTTTTTCCACATTGTCTAAGAAACAACATGAGGCTTGCAAGACATTGAAAAAATGCATCCTAAAACTTATGCCTGCAGTGAAAACACACGTTTCTACAAAGACTTAGAAGGAGCAAGCAAAACAATAGTGGCTGAGAGTTCTTTCAGAGAGAAACACACGTATTTCATCCTTCTGTAGAGACGGTTAGGGTTACGATCGGACCTAGGGTAGGGTTATGTTGAGGGATAGGGTTAGAGAGACCGGTTAGGGTTACGATTCGACCTAGGGTTAGGGTTTTGTTGAGGGCTAGGTTTAGAGAGACGGTTAGGGTTACGATTGGACCTAGGGTTAGGGTTATGTTGAGGGCTAGGGTTAGAGATCAGGTTAGTATTACGATTGGACCTAGGGTTAGGTTTATGTTGAGGGCTAGGGTTAGAGAGACGGTTAGGGTTACGATTCGACCTAGGGTTAGGGTTATAATGAGGGCTAGGTTTAGAGAGACGGTTAGGGTTACGATTCGACCTAGGGTTAGGGTTATAATGAGGGCTAGATTTAGAGAGACGGTTAGGGTTACGAGCGGACCTAGGGTTAGGGTTATGTTGAGGGCTAGGGTTAGAGAGAGGGTTAGTATTACGATTGGACCTAGGGTTAGGGTTATGTTGAGGGCTAGGGTTACAGATCCGGTTAGGGTTACAATTGGACCTAGGGTTAGGGTTATGTTGAGGGCTACGGTTAGAGATCTGGTTAGGGATACAATTGGACGTAGGGTTAGGGTTATGTTGAGGGCTAGGGTTAGAGATCCGGTTAGGGTTACGGTTGGACCTAGACTTAGCTTAATGTTGAGGGCTAGGGTTAGAGAGAGGGTTAGTATTACGATTGGACCTAGGGTTAGGGTTATGTTGAGGTCTAGGGTTACAGATCCGGTTAGGGTTACAATTGGACCTAGGGTTAGGGTTATGTTGAGGGCTAGGGTTAGAGATCCGGTTAGGGTTACGGTTGGACCTAGGGTTAGGGTTATGTTGAGGGCTAGGGTTAGAGATCCGGGTAAGGTTACGGTTGGACCTAGGGTTAGGGTTATGTTGAGGCCCAGGGTTAGAGTTTCGGTTAGAGTTAAGACTGGACCTAGGGTTAGCTTAATGTTGAGGGCTAGGGTTAGAGAGACGGTTAGGGTTACGATTGGACCTAGGGTTAGGGTTATGTTGAGGGCTAGGGTTAGAGATCCTGTTAGGGTTACGGTTGGACCTAGGGTTAAGGTTATGTTGAGGCCCAGGGTTAGAGTTTCCGTTAGGGTTAAGATTGGACCTAGGGTTATAGTGATGTTGAGGGCTAGGGTATTCCAGCAGTGAAAGCACACATTTCTATAAAGACTTTGAAGCAGCAAGCAAAAGTCTAGTGGCTGAGTGTTCTTTCAGAGAGAAACATGCATTTCATCCTTCTGGAGTGAATTTGCATGCTGGAGTTCATATGCATTTTATACTGTGCAGAATGTAGCTACTTGCTGGGGGTTGTGTCATAGAAGCACCTTTTCTGCAGGAGGTTATTGGAACATTCATTGTTTGGCTAACTTATTTAGGGTTGGTTTTGGAAGGTCTTTTAGCCTTGGCCAAATCCCGCTTCCTACTCAAGTTTTTAATAGCGCTGTTTCCAAGTGTCCACAAAGAGCTGCTGCTTGAAACTGTCCACATGCACATCTCGTATACTGGTGTGCTCGTTTCACTACCTGGATTTTGGTTTCCTCTTCTTTCTTTGAAATGACAAGTCTTCATTCAGCATGCTACACACACCTTGTGGCAGTTTCAGTTTGAAGCATGTTGGTGCTCTCAAAACGCTGTGTATCCTGTGTAGAGTGTGTCACTCTACAGCACTGAATACACAACTTAGAGCTCCTTTCAACACAGACACGCAAACACATCTTTTTGGGAAAGTCCTAACTCAGGTAAATTGGAAATGTAAGGGTTTCATCGAAAACATGAAGACAATCATGCTTTTGAACTCTGCAACCGAAAGAAATGGCTTTTTGTACATGCCATTCTGAATTTCACTGCAAAATGCCCTTCTTTTCTGGTTTGTTGAAAGTTCAAAACGCTTTAGGAGATAGAACGTGTTTGAAGAAGACTGATGCAGTGTGCGTGTTCCTGGATTTCAAGTGCTTCGGGATACATACTCCTTGTTTTTCCACATTGTCTAAGAAACAACATGAGGCTTGCAAGACATTGAAAAAATGCATCCTAAAACTTATGCCTGCAGTGAAAACACACGTTTCTACAAAGACTTAGAAGGAGCAAGCAAAACAATAGTGGCTGAGAGTTCTTTCAGAGAGAAACACACGTATTTCATCCTTCTGTAGAGACGGTTAGGGTTACGATTGGACCTAGGGTAGGGTTATGTTGAGGGCTAGGGTTAGAGATCAGGTTAGTATTACGATTGGACCTAGGGTTAGGTTTATGTTGAGGGCTAGGGTTAGAGAGACGATTAGGGTTACGATTCGACCTAGGGTTAGGGTTATAATGAGGGCTAGCTTTAGAGAGACGGTTAGGGTTACGATTCGACCTAGGGTTAGGGTTATAATGAGGGCTAGGTTTAGAGAGATGGTTAGGGTTACGAGCGGACCTAGGGTTAGGGTTATGTTGAGGGCTAGGGTTAGAGAGAGGGTTAGTATTACGATTGGACCTAGGGTTAGGGTTATATTGAGGGCTAGGGTTACAGATCCGGTTAGGGTTACAATTGGACCTAGGGTTAGGGTTATGTTGAGGGCTACGGTTAGAGATCTGGTTAGGGATACAATTGGACGTAGGGTTAGGGTTATGTTGAGGGCTAGGGTTAGAGATCCGGTTAGGGTTACGGTTGGACCTAGGCTTAGCTTAATGTTGAGGGCTAGGGTTAGAGAGACGGTTAGGGTTACGATTGGACCTAGGATTAGGGTTATGTTGAGGCCTAGGGTTAGAGATCCTGTTAGGGTTACGGTTGGACGTAGGGTTAGGGATATGTTGAGGGCTAGGGTTAGAGATCCGGTTAGGGTTACGGTTGGACCTAGGGTTAGGGTTATGTTGAGGGCTAGGTTTAGAGAGACGGTTAGGGTTACGATTGGACCTAGGGTTAGGGTTATGTTGAGGGCTAGGGTTAGAGATCAGGTTAGTATTACGATTGGACCTAGGGTTAGGTTTATGTTGAGGGCTAGGGTTAGAGAGACGGTTAGGGTTACGATTCGACCTAGGGTTAGGGTTTTAATGAGGGCTAGGTTTAGAGAGACGGTTAGGGTTACGAGCGGACCTAGGGTTAGGGTTATGTTGAGGGCTAGGGTTAGAGAGAGGGTTAGTATTACGATTGGACCTAGGGTTAGGGTTATGTTGAGGGCTAGGGTTACAGATCCGGTTAGGGTTACAATTGGACCTAGGGTTAGGGTTATGTTGAGGGCTACGGTTAGAGATCTGGTTAGGGATACAATTGGACGTAGGGTTAGGGTTATGTTGAGGGCTAGGGTTAGAGATCCGGTTAGGGTTACGGTTGGACCTAGGCTTAGCTTAATGTTGAGGGCTAGGGTTAGAGAGACGGTTAGGGTTACGATTGGACCTAGGGTTAGGGTTATGTTGAGGCCCAGGGTTAGAGTTTCGGTTAGGGTTAAGATTGGACCTAGGGTTATAGTGATGTTGAGGGCTAGGGTATTCCAGCAGTGAAAGCACACATTTCTATAAAGACTTTGAAGCAGCAAGCAAAAGCCTAGTGGCTGAGTGTTCTTTCAGTGAGAAACATGCATTTCATCCTTCTGGAGTGAATTTGCATGCTGGAGTTCATATGCATTTTATACTGTGCAGAATGTAGCTACTTGCTGGGGGTTGTGTCATAGAAGCACCTTTTCTGCAGGAGGTTATTGGAACATTCATTGTTTGGCTAAGTTATTTAGGGTTGGTTTTGGAAGGTCTTTCAACCTTGGCCAAATCCCGCTTCGTACGCAAGTTTTTAATAGCGCTGTTTCCAAGTGTCCACAAAGAGCTGCTGCTTGAAACTGTCCACATGCACATCTCGTATACTGGTGTGCTCGTTTCACTACCTGGATTTTGGTTTCCTCTTCTTTCTTTGAAATGACAAGTCTTCATTCAGCATGCTACACACACCTTGTAGCAGTTTCAGTTTGAAGCATGTTGGTGCTCTCAAAACGCTGTGTATCCTGTGTAGAGTGTGTCACTCTACAGCACTGAATACACAACTTAGAGCTCCTTTCAACACAGACACGCAAACACATCTTTTTGGGAAAGTCCTAACTCAGGTAAATTGGAAATGTAAGGGTTTCATCGAAAACATGAAGACAATCATGCTTTTGAACTCTGCAACCGAAAGAAATGGCTTTTTGTACATGCCATTCTGAATTTCACTGCAAAATGCCCTTCTTTTCTGGTTTGTTGAAAGTTCAAAACGCTTTAGGAGATAGAACGTGTTTGAAGAAGACTGATGCAGTGTGCGTTTTCCTGGATTTCAAGTGCTTCGGGATACATACTCCTTGTTTTTCCACATTGTCTAAGAAACAACATGAGGCTTGCAAGACATTGAAAAAATGCATCCTAAAACTTATGCCTGCAGTGAAAACACACGTTTCTACAAAGACTTGGAAGGAGCAAGCAAAACAATAGTGGTTGAGAGTTCTTTCAGAGAGAAACACACGTATTTCATCCTTCTGTAGAGATGGTTAGGGTTACGATTGGACCTAGGGTAGGGTTATGTTGAGGGACAGGGTTAGAGAGACGGTTAGGGTTACTATTCGACCTAGGGTTAGGGTTTTGTTGAGGGCTAGGTTTAGAGAGACGGTTAGGGTTACGATTGGACCTAGGATTAGGGTTATGTTGAGGGCTAGGGTTAGAGATCAGGTTAGTATTACGATTGGACCTAGGGTTAGGCTTATGTTGAGGGCTAGGGTTAGAGATCAGGTTAGGGTTACGGTTGGACCTAGGGTTAGGGTTATGTTGAGGGCTAGGGTTAGAGATCCGGTTAGGGTTACGATTGGACCTAGGGTTAGGGTTATAATGAGGGCTAGGTTTAGAGAGACGGTTAGGGTTACGATTTGACCTAGGGTTAGGGTTATGTTGAGGGCTAGGGTTAGAGAGAGGGTTAGTATTACGATTGGACCTAGGGTTAGGGTTATGTTGAGGGCTAGGGTTACAGATCCGGTTAGGGTTACAATTGGACCTAGGGTTAGGATTATGTTGAGGGCTAGGGTTAGAGATCTGGTTAGGGTTACAATTGGACGTAGGGTTAGGGTTATGTTGAGGGCTAGGGTTAGAGATCCGGTTAGGGTTACGGTTGGACCTAGGGTTAGGGTTATGTTGAGGGCTAGGGTTAGAGATCCGGTTAGGGTTACGGTTGGACCTAGGGTTAGGGTTATGTTGAGGCCCAGGGTTAGAGTTTCGGTTAGGGTTAAGACTGGACCTAGGGTTAGCTTAATGTTGAGGGCTAGGGTTAGAGAGACGGTTAGGGTTACGATTGGACCTAGGGTTAGGGTTATGTTGAGGGCTAGGGTTGGAGATCCTGTTAGGGTTACGGTTGGACCTAGGGTTAGGGATATGTTGAGGGCTAGGGTTAGAGATCCGGTTAGGGTTACGGTTGGACCTAGGGTTAGGGTTATGTTGAGGGCTAGGGTTAGAGATCCGGTCAGGGTTACGATTGGACCTAGGGTTAGGGTTATAATGAGGGCTAGGTTTAGAGTTTCGGTTAGGGTTAAGACGGGACCTAGGGTTAGCTTAATGTTGAGGGCTAGGGTTAGAGAGACGGTTAGGGTTACGATTGGACCTAGGGTTAGGGTTATGTTGAGGGCTAGGGTTAGAGAGAGGGTTAGTATTACGATTGGACCTAGGGTTAGGGTTATCTTGAAGGCTAGGGTTACAGATCCGGTTAGGGTTACAATTGGACCTAGTGTTAGGGTTATGTTGAGGGCTAGGGTTAGAGATCTGGTTAGGGTTACAATTGGACGTAGGGTTAGGGTTATGTTGAGGGCTAGGTTTAGAGATCCGGGTAGGGTTACGGTTGGACCTAGGGTTAGGGTTATGTTGAGGCCCAGGGTTAGAGTTTCGGTTAAGGTTAAGACTGGACGTAGGGTTAGCTTAATGTTGAGGGCTAGGGTTAGAGATCCGGTTAGGGTTACGATTGGACCTAGGGTTAGGGTTATGTTGAGGGCTAGGGTTGGAGATCCTGTTAGGGTTACGGTTGGACCTAGGGTTAGGGATATGTTGAGGCCCAGGGTTAGAGTTTCGGTTAGGGTTAAGATTGGACCTAGGGTTATAGTGATGTTGAGGGCTAGGGTATTCCAGCAGTGAAAGCACACATTTCTATAAAGACTTTGAAGCAGCAAGCAAAAGCCTAGAGGCTGAGTGTTCTTTCAGTGAGATACATGCATTTCATCCTTCTGGAGTGAATTTGCATGCTGGAGTTCATATGCATTTTATACTGTGCAGAATGTAGCTACTTGCTGGGGGTTGTGTCATAGAAGCACCTTTTCTGCAGGAGGTTATTGGAACATTCATTGTTTGGCTAAGTTATTTAGGGTTGGTTTTGGAAGGTCTTTCAACCTTGGCCAAATCCCGCTTCGTACACAAGTTTTTAATAGCGCTGTTTCCAAGTGTCCACAAAGAGCTGCTGCTTGAAACTGTCCACATGCACATCTCGTATACTGGTGTGCTCGTTTCACTACCTAGATTTTGGTTTCCTCTTCTTTCTTTGAAATGACAAGTCTTCATTCAGCATGCTACACACACCTTGTAGCAGTTTCAGTTTGAAGCATGTTGGTGCTCTCAAAACGCTGTGTATCCTGTGTAGAGTGTGTCACTCTACAGCTCTGAATACACAACTTAGAGCTCCTTTCAACACAGACACGCAAACACATCTTTTTGGGAAAGTCCTAACTCAGGTAAATTGGAAATGTAAGGGTTTCATCGAAAACATGAAGACAATCATGCTTTTGAACTCTGCAACCGAAAGAAATGGCTTTTTGTACATGCCATTCTGAATTTCACTGCAAAATGCCCTTCTTTTCTGGTTTGTTGAAAGTTCAAAACGCTTTAGGAGATAGAAAGTGTTTGAAGAAGACTGATGCAGTGTGCGTTTTCCTGGATTTCAAGTGCTTCGGGATACATACTCCTTGTTTTTCCACATTGTCTAAGAAACAACATGAGGCTTGCAAGACATTGAAAAAATGCATCCTAAAACTTATGCCTGCAGTGAAAACACACGTTTCTACAAAGACTTGGAAGGAGCAAGCAAAACAATAGTGGTTGAGAGTTCTTTCAGAGAGAAACACACGTATTTCATCCTTCTGTAGAGACGGTTAGGGTTACGATTGGACCTAGGGTAGGGTTATGTTGAGGGACAGGGTTAGAGAGACGGTTAGGGTTACGATTCGACCTAGGGTTAGGGTTTTGTTGAGGGCTAGGTTTAGCGAGACGGTTAGGGTTACGATTGTACCTAGGGTAAGGGTTATGTTGAGGGCTAGGGTTAGAGATCCGGTTAGGGTTACGGTTGGACCTAGGGTTAGGGTTATGTTGAGGGCTAGGGTTAGAGATCCGGTTAGGGTTACGATTGGACCTAGGGTTAGGGTTATAATGAGGGCTAGGTTTAGAGAGACGGTTAGGGTTACGATTTGACCTACGGTTAGGGTTATGTTGAGGGCTAGGGTTACAGATCCGGTTAGGGTTACAATTGGACCTAGGGTTAGGGTTATGTTGAGGGCTAGGGTTAGAGATCTGGTTAGGGTTACAATTGGACGTAGGGTTAGGGTTATGTTGAGGGCTAGGGTTAGAGATCCGGTTAGGGTTACGGTTGGACCTAGGGTTAGGTTTATGTTGAGGGCTAGGGTTAGAGATCCGGTCAGGGTTACGATTGGACCTAGGGTTAGGGTTATAATGAGGGCTAGGTTTAGAGTTTCGGTTAGGGTTAAGACGGGACCTAGGGTTAGCTTAATGTTGAGGGCTAGGGTTAGAGAGACGGTTAGGGTTACGATTGGACCTAGGGTTAGGGTTATGTTGAGGGCTAGGGTTAGAGAGAGGGTTAGTATTACGATTGGACCTAGGGTTAGGGTTATCTTGAAGGCTAGGGTTACAGATCCGGTTAGGGTTACAATTGGACCTAGTGTTAGGGTTATGTTGAGGGCTAGGGTTAGAGATCTGGTTAGGGTTACAATTGGACGTAGGGTTAGGGTTATGTTGAGGGCTAGGGTTAGAGATCCGGGTAGGGTTACGGTTGGACCTAGGGTTAGGGTTATGTTGAGGCCCAGGGTTAGAGTTTCGGTTAAGGTTAAGACTGGACGTAGGGTTAGCTTAATGTTGAGGGCTAGGGTTAGAGATCCGGTTAGGGTTACGATTGGACCTAGGGTTAGGGTTATGTTGAGGGCTAGGGTTGGAGATCCTGTTAGGGTTACGGTTGGACCTAGGGTTAGGGATATGTTGAGGGCTAGGGTTAGAGATCCGGTTAGGGTTACGGTTGGACCTAGGGTTAGGGTTATGTTGAGGGCTAGGGATAGAGATCCGGTTAGGGTTACGGTTGGACCTAGGTTTAGGGTTATGTTGAGGCCCAGGGTTAGAGTTTCGGTTAAGGTTAAGATTGGACCTAGGGTTATAGTGATGTTGAGGGCTAGGGTATTCCAGCAGTGAAAGCACACATTTCTATAAAGACTTTGAAGCAGCAAGCAAAAGCCTAGAGGCTGAGTGTTCTTTCAGTGAGATACATGCATTTCATCCTTCTGGAGTGAATTTGCATGCTGGAGTTCATATGCATTTTATACTGTGCAGAATGTAGCTACTTGCTGGGGGTTGTGTCATAGAAGCACCTTTTCTGCAGGAGGTTATTGGAACATTCATTGTTTGGCTAAGTTATTTAGGGTTGGTTTTGGAAGGTCTTTCAACCTTGGCTAAATCCCGCTTCGTACGCAAGTTTTTAATAGCGCTGTTTCCAAGTGTCCACAAAGAGCTGCTGCTTGAAACTGTCCACATGCACATCTCGTATACTGGTGTGCTCGTTTCACTACCTGGATTTTGGTTTCCTCTTCTTTCTTTGAAATGACAAGTCTTCATTCAGCATGCTACAAACACCTTGTAGCAGTTTCAGTTTGAAGCATGTTGGTGCTCTCAAAACGCTGTGTATCCTGTGTAGAGTGTGTCACTCTACAGCACTGAATACACAACTTAGAGCTCCTTTCAACACAGACACGCAAACACATCTTTTTGGGAAAGTCCTAACTCAGGTAAATTGGAAATGTAAGGGTTTCATCGAAAACATGAAGACAATCATGCTTTTGAACTCTGCAACCGAAAGAAATGGCTTTTTGTACATGCCATTCTGAATTTCACTGCAAAATGCCCTTCTTTTCTGGTTTGTTGAAAGTTCAAAACGCTTTAGGAGATAGAAAGTGTTTGAAGAAGACTGATGCAGTGTGCGTGTTCCTGGATTTCAAGTGCTTCGGGATACATACTCCTTGTTTTTCCACATTGTCTAAGAAACAACATGAGGCTTGCAAGACATTGAAAAAATGCATCCTAAAACTTATGCCTGCAGTGAAAACACACGTTTCTACAAAGACTTGGAAGGAGCAAGCAAAACAATAGTGGCTGAGAGTTCTTTCAGAGAGAAACACACGAATTTCATCCTTCTGTAGAGACGGTTAGGGTTACGATTGGACCTAGGGTAGTGTTATGTTGAGGGATAGGGTTAGAGAGACCGGTTAGGGTTACGATTCGACCTAGGGTTAGGGTTATAATGAAGGCTAGGTTTAGAGTTTCGGTTAGGGTTAAGACTGGACCTAGGGTTAGCTTAATGTTGAGGGCTAGGGTTAGAGAGACGGTTAGGGTTACGATTGGACCTAGGGTTAGGGTTATGTTGAGGGCTAGGGTTAGAGAGAGGGTTAGTATTACGATTGGACCTAGGGTTAGGGTTATGTTGAGGGCTATGGTTACAGATCCGGTTAGGGTTACAATTGGACCTAGGGTTATGGTTATGTTGAGGGCTAGGGTTAGAGATCTGGTTAGGGTTACAATTGGACGTAGGGTTAGGGTTATGTTGAGGGCTAGGGTTAGAGATCCGGTTAGGGTTACGGTTGGACCTAGGGTTAGGGTTATGTTGAGGGCTAGGGTTAGAGATCCGGGTAGGGTTACGGTTGGACCTAGGGTTAGGGTTATGTTGAGGCCCAGGGTTAGAGTTTCGGTTAGGGTTAAGACTGGACCTAGGGTTAGCTTAATGTTGAGGGCTAGGGTTAGAGAGACGGTTAGGGTTACGATTGGACCTAGGGTTAGGGTTATGTTGAGGGCTAGGGTTAGAGATCCTGTTAGGGTTACGGTTGGACCTAGGGTTAGGGATATGTTGAGGGCTAGGGTTAGAGATCCGGTTAGGGTTACGGTTGGACCTAGGGTTAGGGTTATGTTGAGGGCTAGGGTTAGAGATCCGGTTAGGGTTACGGTTGGACCTAGGGTTAGGGTTATGTTGAGGCCCATGGTTAGAGTTTCGGTTAGGGTTAAGATTGGACCTAGGGTTATAGTGATGTTGAGGGCTAGGGTATTCCAGCAGTGAAAGCACACATTTCTATAAAGACTTTGAAGCAGCAAGCAAAAGCCTAGAGGCTGAGTGTTCTTTCAGTGAGAAATATGCATTTCATCCTTCTGGAGTGAATTTGCATGCTGGAGTTCATATGCATTTTATACTGTGCAGAATGTAGCTACTTGCTGGGGGTTGTGTCATAGAAGCACCTTTTCTGCAGGAGGTTATTGGAACATTCATTGTTTGGCTAAGTTATTTAGGGTTGGTTTTGGAAGGTCTTTCAACCTTGGCCAAATCCCGCTTCGTACGCAAGTTTTTAATAGCCCTGTTTCCAAGTGTCCACAAAGAGCTGCTGCTTGAAACTGTCCACATGCACATCTCGTATACTGGTGTGCTCGTTTCACTACCTGGATTTTGGTTTCCTCTTCTTTCTTTGAAATGACAAGTCTTCATTCAGCATGCTACACACACCTTGTAGCAGTTTCAGTTTGAAGCATGTTGGTGCTCTCAAAACGCTGTGTATCCTGTGTAGAGTGTGTCACTCTACAGCACTGAATACACAACTTAGAGCTCCTTTCAACACAGACACGCAAACACATCTTTTTGGGAAAGTCCTAACTCAGGTAAATTGGAAATGTAAGGGTTTCATCGAAAACATGAAGACAATCATGCTTTTGAACTCTGCAACCGAAAGAAATGGCTTTTTGTACATGCCATTCTGAATTTCACTGCAAAATGCCCTTCTTTTCTGGTTTGTTGAAAGTTCAAAACGCTTTAGGAGATAGAACGTGTTTGAAGAAGACTGATGCAGTGTGCGTTTTCCTGGATTTCAAGTGCTTCGGGATACATACTCCTTGTTTTTCCACATTGTCTAAGAAACAACATGAGGCTTGCAAGACATTGAAAAAATGCATCCTAAAACTTATGCCTGCAGTGAAAACACACGTTTCTACAAAGACTTGGAAGGAGCAAGCAAAACAATAGTGGTTGAGAGTTCTTTCAGAGAGAAACACACGTATTTCATCCTTCTGTAGAGACGGTTAGGGTTACGATTGGACCTAGGGTAGGGTTATGTTGAGGGATAGGGTTAGAGAGACGGTTAGGGTTACGATTCGACCTAGGGTTAGGGTTATGTTGAGGGCTAGGTTTAGAGAGACGGTTAGGGTTACGATTGGACCTAGGGTTAGGGTTATGTTGAGGGCTAGGGTTAGAGAGAGGGTTAGTATTACGATTGGACCTAGGGTTAGGGTTATGTTGAGGGCTAGGGTTACAGATCCGGTTAGGGTTACAATTGGACTTAGGGTTAGGGTTATGTTGAGGGCTAGGGTTAGAGATCCGGGTAGGGTTACGGTTGGACCTAGGGTTAGGGTTATAATGAAGGCTAGGTTTAGAGAGACGGTTAGGGTTACGATTGGACCTAGGGTTAGGGTTATGTTGAGGGCTAGGGTTAGAGAGAGGGTTAGTATTACGATTGGACCTAGGGTTAGGGTTATGTTGAGGCCCAGGGTTAGAGTTTCGGTTAGGGTTAAGACTGGACCTACGATTAGCTTAATGTTGAGGGCTAGGGTTAGAGAGACGGTTAGGGTTACGATTGGACCTAGGGTTAGGGTTATGTTGAGGGCTAGGGTTAGAGATCCTGTTAGGGTTAAGATTGGACCTAGGGTTATAGTGATGTTTAGGGCTAGGGTATTCCAGCAGTGAAAGCACACATTTCTATAAAGACTTTGAAGCAGCAAGCAAAAGCCTAGTGGCTGAGTGTTCTTTCAGAGAGAAACATGCATTTCATCCTTCTGGAGTGAATTTGCATGCTGGAGTTCATATGCATTTTATACTGTGCAGAATGTAGCTACTTGCTGGGGGTTGTGTCATAGAAGCACCTTTTCTGCAGGAGGTTATTGGAACATTCATTGTTTGGCTAAGTTATTTAGGGTTGGTTTTGGAAGGTCTTTCAACCTTGGCTAAATCCCGCTTCGTACGCAAGTTTTTAATAGCGCTGTTTCCAAGTGTCCACAAAGAGCTGCTGCTTGAAACTGTCATCATGCACATCTCGTCTACTGGTGTGCTCGTTTCACTACCTGGATTTTGGTTTCCTCTTCTTTCTTTGAAATGACAAGTCTTCATTCAGCATGCTACACACACCTTGTAGCAGTTTCAGTTTGAAGCATGTTGGTGCTCTCAAAACGCTGTGTATCCTGTGTAGAGTGTGTCACTCTACAGCACTGAATACACAACTTAGAGCTCCTTTCAACACAGACACGCAAACACATCTTTTTGGGAAAGTCCTAACTCAGGTAAATTGGAAATGTAAGGGTTTCATCGAAAACATGAAGACAATCATGCTTTTGAACTCTGCAACCGAAAGAAATGGCTTTTTGTACATGCCATTCTGAATTTCACTGCAAAATGCCCTTCTTTTCTGGTTTGTTGAAAGTTCAAAACGCTTTAGGAGATTGAACGTGTTTGAAGAAGACTGATGCAGTGTGCGTGTTCCTGGATTTCAAGTGCTTCGGGATACATACTCCTTGTTTTTCCACATTGTCTAAGAAACAACATGAGGCTTGCAAGACATTGAAAAAATGCATCCTAAAACTTATGCCTGCAGTGAAAACACACGTTTCTACAAAGACTTGGAAGGAGCAAGCAAAACAATAGTGGTTGAGAGTTCTTTCAGAGAGAAACACACGAATTTCATCCTTCTGTAGAGACGGTTAGGGTTACGATTGGACCTAGGGTAGTGTTATGTTGAGGGATAGGGATAGAGAGACCGGTTAGGGTTACGATTCGACCTAGGGTTAGGGTTTTGTTGAGGGCTACTTTTAGAGAGACGGTTAGGGTTACGATTGGACCTAGGGTTAGGGTTATGTTGAGGGCTAGGGTTACAGATCCGGTTAGGGTTACAATTGGACCTAGGGTTAGGGTTATGTTGAGGGCTAGGGTTAGAGATCTGGTTAGGGTTACAATTGGACGCAGGGTTAGGGTTATGTTGAGGGCTAGGGTTAGAGATCCGGTTAGGGTTACGGTTGGACCTAGGGTTAGGGTTATGTTGAGGGCTAGGGTTAGAGATCCGGTCAGGGTTACGATTGGACCTAGGGTTAGGGTTATAATGAAGGCTAGGTTTAGAGTTTCGGTTAGGGTTAAGACTGGACCTAGGGTTAGCTTAATGTTGAGGGCTAGGGTTAGAGAGACGGTTAGGGTTACGATTGGACCTAGGGTTAGGGTTATGTTGAGGGCTAGGGTTAGAGAGAGGGTTAGTATTACGATTGGACCTAGGGTTAGGGTTATGTTGAGGGCTATGGTTACAGATCCGGTTAGGGTTACAATTGGACCTAGGGTTATGGTTATGTTGAGGGCTAGGGTTAGAGATCTGGTTAGGGTTACAATTGGACGTAGGGTTAGGGTTATGTTGAGGGCTAGGGTTAGAGATCCGGTTAGGGTTACGGTTGGACCTAGGGTTAGGGTTATGTTGAGGGCTAGGGTTAGAGATCCGGGTAGGGTTCCGGTTGGACCTAGGGTTAGGGTTATGTTGAGGCCCAGGGTTAGAGTTTCGGTTAGGGTTAAGACTGGACCTAGGGTTAGCTTAATGTTGAGGGCTAGGGTTAGAGAGACGGTTAGGGTTACGATTGGACCTAGGGTTAGGGTTATGTTGAGGGCTAGGGTTAGAGATCCTGTTAGGGTTACGGTTGGACCTAGGGTTAGGGATATGTTGAGGGCTAGGGTTAGAGATCCGGTTAGGGTTACGGTTGGACCTAGGGTTAGGGTTATGTTGAGGGCTAGGGTTAGAGATCCGGTTAGGGTTACGGTTGGACCTAGGGTTAGGGTTATGTTGAGGCCCATGGTTAGAGTTTCGGTTAGGGTTAAGATTGGACCTAGGGTTATAGTGATGTTGAGGGCTAGGGTATTCCAGCAGTGAAAGCACACATTTCTATAAAGACTTTGAAGCAGCAAGCAAAAGCCTAGAGGCTGAGTGTTCTTTCAGTGAGAAATATGCATTTCATCCTTCTGGAGTGAATTTGCATGCTGGAGTTCATATTCATTTTATACTGTGCAGAATGTAGCTACTTGCTGGGGGTTGTGTCATAGAAGCACCTTTTCTGCAGGAGGTTATTGGAACATTCATTGTTTGGCTAAGTTATTTAGGGTTGGTTTTGGAAGGTCTTTCAACCTTGGCCAAATCCCGCTTCGTACGCAAGTTTTTAATAGCCCTGTTTCCAAGTGTCCACAAAGAGCTGCTGCTTGAAAGTGTCCACATGCACATCTCGTCTACTGGTGTGCTCGTTTCACTACCTGGATTTTGGTTTCCTCTTCTTTCTTTGAAATGACAAGTCTTCATTCAGCATGCTACACACACCTTGTAGCAGTTTCAGTTTGAAGCATGTTGGTGCTCTCAAAACGCTGTGTATCCTGTGTAGAGTGTGTCACTCTACAGCACTGAATACACAACTTAGAGCTCCTTTCAACACAGACACGCAAACACATCTTTTTGGGAAAGTCCTAACTCAGGTAAATTGGAAATGTAAGGGTTTCATCGAAAACATGAAGACAATCATGCTTTTGAACTCTGCAACCGAAAGAAATGGCTTTTTGTACATGCCATTCTGAATTTCACTGCAAAATGCCCTTCTTTTCTGGTTTGTTGAAAGTTCAAAACGCTTTAGGAGATAGAACGTGTTTGAAGAAGACTGATGCAGTGTGCGTTTTCCTGGATTTCAAGTGCTTCGGGATACATACTCCTTGTTTTTCCACATTGTCTAAGAAACAACATGAGGCTTGCAAGACATTGAAAAAATGCATCCTAAAACTTATGCCTGCAGTGAAAACACACGTTTCTACAAAGACTTGGAAGGAGCAAGCAAAACAATAGTGGTTGAGAGTTCTTTCAGAGAGAAACACACGTATTTCATCCTTCTGTAGAGACGGTTAGGGTTACGATTGGACCTAGGGTAGGGTTATGTTGAGGGATAGGGTTAGAGAGACGGTTAGGGTTACGATTCGACCTAGGGTTAGGGTTATGTTGAGGGCTAGGTTTAGAGAGACGGTTAGGGTTACGATTCGACCTAGGGTTAGGGTTATGTTGAGGGCTAGGTTTAGAGAGACGGTTAGGGTTACGATTGGACCTAGGGTTAGGGTTATGTTGAGGGCTAGGGTTAGAGAGAGGGTTAGTATTACGATTGGACCTAGGGTTAGGGTTATGTTGAGGGCTAGGGTTACAGATCCGGTTAGGGTTACAATTGGACCTAGGGTTAGGGTTATGTTGAGGGCTAGGGTTAGAGATCCGGGTAGGGTTACGATTGGACCTAGGGTTAGGGTTATGTTGAGGGCTAGGGTTAGAGATCGGGTTAGGGTTACGATTGGACCTAGGGTTAGGGTTATGTTGAGGGCTAGGGTTAGAGAGAGGGTTAGTATTACGATTAGACCTAGGGTTAGGGTTATGTTGAGGCCCAGGGTTAGAGTTTCGGTTAGGGTTAAGACTGGACCTACGATTAGCTTAATGTTGAGGGCTAGGGTTAGAGAGACGGTTAGGGTTACGATTGGACCTAGGGTTAGGGTTATGTTGAGGGCTAGGGTTAGAGATCCTGTTAGGGTTAAGATTGGACCTAGGGTTATAGTGATGTTTAGGGCTAGGGTATTCCAGCAGTGAAAGCACACATTTCTATAAAGACTTTGAAGCAGCAAGCAAAAGCCTAGTGGCTGAGTGTTCTTTCAGAGAGAAACATGCATTTCATCCTTCTGGAGTGAATTTGCATGCTGGAGTTCATATGCATTTTATACTGTGCAGAATGTAGCTACTTGCTGGGGGTTGTGTCATAGAAGCACCTTTTCTGCAGGAGGTTATTGGAACATTCATTGTTTGGCTAAGTTATTTAGGGTTGGTTTTGGAAGGTCTTTCAACCTTGGCCAAATCCCGCTTCGTACGCAAGTTTTTAATAGCGCTGTTTCCAAGTGTCCACAAAGAGCTGCTGCTTGAAACTGTCATCATGCACATCTCGTCTACTGGTGTGCTCGTTTCACTACCTGGATTTTGGTTTCCTCTTCTTTCTTTGAAATGACAAGTCTTCATTCAGCATGCTACACACACCTTGTAGCAGTTTCAGTTTGAAGCATGTTGGTGCTCTCAAAACGCTGTGTATCCTGTGTAGAGTGTGTCACTCTACAGCACTGAATACACAACTTAGAGCTCCTTTCAACACAGACACGCAAACACATCTTTTTGGGAAAGTCCTAACTCAGGTAAATTGGAAATGTAAGGGTTTCATCGAAAACATGAAGACAATCATGCTTTTGAACTCTGCAACCGAAAGAAATGGCTTTTTGTACATGCCATTCTGAATTTCACTGCAAAATGCCCTTCTTTTCTGGTTTGTTGAAAGTTCAAAACGCTTTAGGAGATAGAACGTGTTTGAAGAAGACTGATGCAGTGTGTGTGTTCCTGGATTTCAAGTGCTTCGGGATACATACTCCTTGTTTTTCCACATTGTCTAAGAAACAACATGAGGCTTACAAGACATTGAAAAAATGCATCCTAAAACTTATGCCTGCAGTGAAAACACACGTTTCTACAAAGACTTGGAAGGAGCAAGCAAAACAATAGTGGCTGAGAGTTCTTTCAGAGAGAAACACACGAATTTCATCCTTCTGTAGAGACGGTTAGGGTTACGATTGGACCTAGGGTAGTGTTATGTTGAGGGATAGGGTTAGAGAGACCGGTTAGGGTTACGATTCGACCTAGGGTTAGGGTTTTGTTGAGGGCTACTTTTAGAGAGACGGTTAGGGTTACGATTGGACCTAGGGTTAGGGTTATGTTGAGGGCTAGGGTTAGAGATCAGGTTATTATTACGATTGGACTTAGGGTTAGGGTTATGTTGAGGGCTAGGGTTACAGATCCGGTTAGGGTTACAATTGGACCTAGGGTTAGGGTTATGTTGAGGGCTAAGGTTAGAGATCTGGTTAGGGTTACAATTGGACGTAGGGTTAGGGTTATGTTGAGGGCTAAGGTTAGAGATCCGGTTAGGGTTACGGTTGGACCTAGGGTTAGGGTTATGTTTAGGGCTAGGGTTAGAGATCCGGGTAGGGTTACGGTTGGACCTAGGGTTAGGGTTATGTTGAGGCCCAGGGTTAGAATTTCGGTTAGGGTTAAGACTGGACCTAGGGTTAGCTTAATGTTGAGGGCTAGGGTTAGAGAGACGGTTAGGGTTACGATTGGACCTAGGGTTAGGGTTATGTTGAGGGCTAGGGTTAGAGATCCTGTTAGGGTTACGGTTGGACCTAGGGTTAGGGATATGTTGAGGGCTAGGGTTAGAGATCCGGTCAGGGTTACGGTTGGACCTAGGGTTAGGGTTATGTTGAGGGCTAGGGTTAGAGATCCGGTTAGGGTTACGGTTGGACCTAGGGTTAGGGTTATGTTGAGGCCCAGGGTTAGAGTTTCGGTTAGGGTTAAGATTGGACCTAGGGTTATAGTGATGTTTAGGGCTAGGGTATTCCAGCAGTGAAAGCACACATTTCTATAAAGACTTTGAAGCAGCAAGCAAAAGCCTAGTGGCTGAGTGTTCTTTCAGAGAGAAACATGCATTTCATCCTTCTGGAGTGAATTTGCATGCTGGAGTTCATATGCATTTTATACTGTGCAGAAGGTAGCTACTTGCTGGGGGTTGTGTCATAGAAGCACCTTTTCTGCAGGAGGTTATTGGAACATTCATTGTTTGGCTAAGTTATTTAGGGTTGGTTTTGGAAGGTCTTTCAACCTTGGCTAAATCCCGCTTCGTACGCAAGTTTTTAATAGCGCTGTTTCCAAGTGTCCACAAAGAGCTGCTGCTTGAAACTGTCCACATGCACATCTCGTATACTGGTGTGCTCGTTTCACTACCTGGATTTTGGTTTCCTCTTCTTTCTTTGAAATGACAAGTCTTCATTCAGCATGCTACACACACCTTGTAGCAGTTTCAGTTTGAAGCATGTTGGTGCTCTCAAAACGCTGTGTATCCTGTGTAGAGTGTGTCACTCTACAGCACTGAATACACAACTTAGAGCTCCTTTCAACACAGACACGCAAACACATCTTTTTGGGAAAGTCCTAACTCAGGTAAATTGGAAATGTAAGGGTTTCATCGAAAACATGAAGACAATCATGCTTTTGAACTCTGCAACCGAAAGAAATGGCTTTTTGTACATGCCATTCTGAATTTCACTGCAAAATGCCCTTCTTTTCTGGTTTGTTGAAAGTTCAAAACGCTTTAGGAGATAGAACGTGTTTGAAGAAGACTGATGCAGTGTGCGTTTTCCTGGATTTCAAGTGCTTCGGGATACATACTCCTTGTTTTTCCACATTGTCTAAGAAACAACATGAGGCTTGCAAGACATTGAAAAAATGCATCCTAAAACTTATGCCTGTAGTGAAAACACACGTTTCTACAAAGACTTGGAAGGAGCAAGCAAAACAATAGTGGCTGAGAGTTCTTTCAGAGAGAAACACACGTATTTCATCCTTCTGTAGAGACGGTTAGGGTTACGATTGGACCTAGGGTAGGGTTATGTTGAGGGATAGGGTTAGAGAGACCGGTTAGGGTTACGATTTGACCTAGGGTTAGGGTTATGTTGAGGGCTAGGTTTAGAGAGACGGTTAGGGTTACGATTGGACCTAGGGTTAGGGTTATGTTGAGGGCTAGGGTTAGAGATCAGGTTAGTATTACGATTGGACCTAGGGTTAGGGTTATGTTGAGGGCTAGGTTTACAGATCCGGTTAGGGTTACAATTGGACCTAGGGTTAGGGGTATGTTGAGGGCTAGAGTTAGAGATCTGGTTAGGGTTACAATTGGACGTAGGGTTAGGGTTATGTTGAGGGCTAGGGTTAGAGATCCGGTTAGGGTTACGGTTGGACCTAGGGTTAGGGTTATGTTGAGGGCTAGGGTTAGAGATTCGGTTAGGGTTACGATTGGACCTAGGGTTAGGGTTATAATGAGGGCTAGGTTTAGAGAGACGGTTAGGGTTACGATTGGACCTAGGGTTAGGGTTATGTTGAGGGCTAGGGTTACAGATCCGGTTAGGGTTACAATTGGACCTACGGTTAGGGTTATGTTGAGGGCTAGGGTTAGAGATCCTGTTAGGGTTACGTTTGGACCTAGGGTTAGGGATATGTTGAGGGCTAGGTTTAGAGATCCGGTTAGGGTTTCGGTTGGACCTAGGGTTAGGGTTATGTTGAGGGCTAGGGTTAGAGATCCGGTTAGGGTTACAGTTGGACCTAGGGTTAGGGTTATGTTGAGGCCCAGGGTTAGAGTTTCGGTTAGGGTTAAGATTGGACATAAGGTTATATTGATGTTGAGGGCTAGGGTATTCCAGCAGTGAAAGCACACATTTTCTATAAAGACTTTGAAGCAGCAAGCAAAAGTCTAGTGGCTGAGTGTTCTTTCAGAGAGAAACATGCATTTCATCCTTCTGGAGTGAATTTGCATGCTGGAGTTCATATGCATTTTGTACTGTGCAGAATGTAGCTACTTGCTGCGGGTTGTGTCATAGAAGCACCTTTTCTGCAGGAGGTTATTGGAACATTCATTGTTTGGCTAAGTTATTTAGGGTTGGTTTTGGAAGGTCTTTCAACCTTGGCCAAATCCCGCTTCGTACGCAAGTTTTTAATAGCGCTGTTTCCAAGTGTCCACAAAGAGCTGCTGCTTGAAACTGTCCACATGCACATCTCGTATACTGGTGTGCTCGTTTCACTACCTGGATTTTGGTTTCCTCTTCTTTCTTTGAAATGACAAGTCTTCATTCAGCATGCTACACACACCTTGTAGCAGTTTCAGTTTGAAGCATGTTGGTGCTCTCAAAACGCTGTGTATCCTGTGTAGAGTGTGTCACTCTACAGCACTGAATACACAACTTAGAGCTCCTTTCAACACAGACACGCAAACACATCTTTTTGGGAAAGTCCTAACTCAGGTAAATTGGAAATGTAAGGGTTTCATCGAAAACATGAAGACAATCATGCTTTTGAACTCTGCAACCGAAAGAAATGGCTTTTTGTACATGCCATTCTGAATTTCACTGCAAAATGCCCTTCTTTTCTGGTTTGTTGAAAGTTCAAAACGCTTTAGGAGATAGAACGTGTTTGAAGAAGACTTATGCAGTGTGCGTTTTCCTGGATTTCAAGTGCTTCGGGATACATACTCCTTGTTTTTCCACATTGTCTAAGAAACAACATGAGGCTTGCAAGACATTGAAAAAATGCATCCTAAAACTTATGCCTGCAGTGAAAACACACGTTTCTACAAAGACTTGGAAGGAGCAAGCAAAACAATAGTGGTTGAGAGTTCTTTCAGAGAGAAACACACGTATTTCATCCTTCTGTAGAGACGGTTAGGGTTACGATTGGACCTAGGGTTAGGGTTTTGTTGAGGGCTAGGTTTAGAGAGACGGTTAGGGTTACGATTGGACCTAGGGTTAGGGATTTGTTGAGGGCTAGGGTTAGAGATCAGGTTAGTATTATGATTGGACCTAGGGTTAGGTTTATGTTGAGGGCTAGGGTTAGAGAGACGGTTAGGGTTACGATTCGACCTAGGGTTAGGGTTATAATGAGGGCTAGGTTTAGAGAGACGGTTAGGGTTACGAGCGGACCTAGGGTTAGGGTTATGTTGAGGGCTAGGGTTACAGATCCGGTTAGGGTTACAATTGGACCTAGGGTTAGGGTTATGTTGAGGGCTAGGGTTAGAGATCTGGTTAGGGATACAATTGGACGTAGGATTAGGGTTATGTTGAGGGCTAGGGTTAGAGATCCGGTTAGGGTTACGGTTGGACCTAGCCTTAGCTTAATGTTGAGGGCTAGGGTTAGAGAGACGGTTAGGGTTACGATTGGACCTAGGGTTAGGGTTATGTTGAGGCCTAGGGTTAGAGATCCTGTTAGGGTTACGGTTGAACCTAGGGTTAGGGATATGTTGAGGGCTAGGGTTAGAGATCCGGTTAGGGTTACAGTTGGACCTAGGGTTAGGGTTATGTTGAGGGCTAGGGTTAGAGATCCGGTTAGGGTTACGGTTGGACCTAGGGTTAGGGTTATGTTGAGGCCCAGGGTTAGAGTTTCGGTTAGGGTTACGATTGGACCTAGGGTTAGGGTTATGTTGAGGGCTAGGGTTAGAGATCAGGTTAGTATTACGATTGGACCTAGGGTTAGGGTTATGTTGAGGGCTAGGGTTACAGATCCGGTTAGGGTTACCATTGGACCTAGGGTTAGGGTTATGTTGAGGGCTAGGGTTAGAGATCTGGTTAGGGTTACAATTGGACCTAGGGTGAGGGTTATGTTGAGGGCTAGGGTTAGAGATCCGGTTAGGGTTACGATTGGACCTAGGGTTAGGGTTATGTTGAGGGCTAGGGTTAGAGATCCGGTTAGGGTTACGCTTGGACCTAGGGTTAGGGTTATGTTGAGGGCTAGGGTTATAGAGAGGGTTAGTATTACGATTGGACCTAGGGTTAGGGTAATGTTGAGGGCTAGGGTTACAGATCCGGTTAGGGTTACAATTGGACCTAGGGTTAGGGTTATTTTGAGGCCCAGGGTTAGAGTTTTGGTTAGGGTTAAGACTGGACCTAGAGTTAGCTTAATGTTGAGGGCTAGGCTTAGAGAGATGGTTAGGGTTACGATTGGACCTAGGGTTAGGGTTATGTTGAGGGCTAGGGTTAGAGATCCTGTTAGGGTTACGGTTGGACCTCGGGTTAGGGATATGTTGAGGGCTAGGGTTAGAGATCCGGTTAGGGTTTCGGTTGGACCTAGGGTTAGGGTTATGTTGAGGGCTAGGGTTAGAAATCCGGTTAGCGTTACGGCTGGACCTAGGGTTAGGGTTATGTTGAGGCCCAGGGTTAGAGATCCGGGTAGGGTTACGGTTGGACCTAGGGTTAGGGTTATGTTGAGGCCCAGGGTTAGAGTTTCGGTTAGGGTTAAGACTGGACTTAGGGTTAGCTTAATGTTGAGGGCTAGGGTTAGAGAGACGGTTAGGGTTACGATTGGACCTAGGGTTAGGGTTATGTTGAGGGCTAGGGTTAGAGATCCTGTTAGGGTTACGGTTGGACCTAGGGTTAGGGATATGTTGAGGGCTAGGGTTAGAGATCCGGTTAGGGTTACGGTTGGACCTAGGGTTAGGGTTATGTGGAGGGCTAGGGTTAGAGATCCGGTTAGGGTTACGGTTGGACCTAGGGTTAGGGTTATGTTGAGGCCCAGGTTTAGAGTTTCGGTTAGGGTTAAGATTGGACCTAGGGTTATAGTGATGTTGAGGGCTAGGGTATTCCAGTAGTGAAAGCACACATTTCTATAAAGACTTTGAAGCAGCAAGCAAAAGCCTATTGGCTGAATGTTCTTTCAGAGAGAAACATGCATTTCATCCTTCTGGAGTGAATTTGCATGCTGGAGTTCATATGCATTTTATACTGTGCAGAATGTAGCTACTTGCTGGGGGTTGTGTCATAGAAGCACCTTTTCTGCAGGAGGTTATTGGAACATTCATTGTTTGGCTAAGTTATTTAGGGTTGGTTTTGGAAGGTCTTTCAACCTTGGCCAAATCCCGCTTCTTACGCAAGTTTTTAATAGCGCTGTTTCCAAGTGTCCACAAAGAGCTGCTGCTTGAAAGTGTCCACATGCACATCTCGTATACTGGTGTGCTCGTTTCACTACCTGGATTTTGGTTTCCTCTTCTTTCTTTGAAATGACAAGTCTTCATTCAGCATGCTACACACACCTTGTAGCAGTTTCACTTTGAAGCATGTTGGTGCTCTCAAAACGCTGTGTATCCTGTGTAGAGTGTGTCACTCTACAGCACTGAATACACAACTTAGAGCTCCTTTCAACACAGACACGCAAACACATCTTTTTGGGAAAGTCCTAACTCAGGTAAATTGGAAATGTAAGGGTTTCATCGAAAACATGAAGACAATCATGCTTTTGAACTCTGCAACCGAAAAAAATGGCTTTTTGTACATGCCATTCTGAATTTCACTGCAAAATGCCCTTCTTTTCTGGTTTGTTGAAAGTTCAAAACGCTTTAGGAGATAGAACGTGTTTGAAGAAGACTGATGCAGTGTGCGTGTTCCTGGATTTCAAGTGCTTCGGGATACATACTCCTTGTTTTTCCACATTGTCTAAGAAACAACATGAGGCTTGCAAGACATTGAAAAAATGCATCCTAAAACTTATGCCTGCAGTGAAAACACACGTTTCTACAAAGACTTGGAAGGAGCAAACAAAACAATAGTGGCTGAGAGTTCTTTCAGAGAGAAACACACGTATTTCATCCTTCTGTAGAGACGGTTAGGGTTACGATTGGACCTAGGGTAGGGTTATGTTGAGGGATAGGGTTAGAGAGACGGTTAGGGTTACGATTCGACCTAGGGTTAGGGTTATGTTGAGGGCTAGGTTTAGAGAGACGGTTAGGGTTACGATTGGACCTAGGGTTAGGGTTATGTTGAGGGCTAGGGTTAGAGATCAGGTTAGTATTACGATTGGACCTAGGGTTAGGGTTATGTTGAGGGCTAGGGTTACAGATCCGGTTAGGGTTACAATTGGACCTAGGGTTAGGGTTATGTTGAGGGCTAGGGTTAGAGATCTGGTTAGGGTTACAATTGGACGTAGGGTTAGGGTTATGTTGAGGGCTAGGGTTAGAGATCCGGTTAGGGTTACGGTTGGACCTAGGGTTAGGGTTATGTTGAGGGCTAGGGTTAGAGATCCGGGTAGGGTTACGGTTGGACCTAGGGTTAGGGTTATGTTGAGGCCCAGGGTTAGAGTTTCGGTTAGGGTTAAGACTGGACCTAGGGTTAGCTTAATGTTGAGGGCTAGGGTTAGAGAGACGATTAGGGTTACGATTGGACCTAGGGTTAGGGATATGTTGAGGGCTAGGGTTAGAGATCCGGTTAGGGTTTCGGTTGGACCTAGGGTTAGGGATATGTTGAGGGCTAGGGTTAGAGATCCGGTTAGGGTTTCGGTTGGACCTAGGGTTAGGGTTATGTTGAGGGCTAGGGTTACAGATCCGGTTAGGGTTACAGTTGGACCTAGGGTTAGGGTTATGTTGAGGCCCAGGGTTAGAGTTTTGGTTAGGGTTAAGATTGGACCTAGGGTTATAGTGATGTTGAGGGCTAGGGTATTCCAGTAGTGAAAGCACACATTTCTATAAGGACTTTGAAGCAGCAAGCAAAAGCCTAGTGGCTGAGTGTTCTTTCAGAGAGAAACATGCATTTCATCCTTCTGGAGTGAATTTGCATGCTGGAGTTCATATGCATTTTATACTGTGCAGAATGTAGCTACTTGCTGGGGGTTGTGTCATAGAAGCACCTTTTCTGCAGGAGGTTATTGGAACATTCATTGTTTGGCTAACTTATTTAGGGTTGGTTTTGGAAGGTCTTTGAACCTTGACCAAATCCCGCTTCGTACACAAATTTTTAATAGCGCTGTTTCCAAGTGTCCACAAAGAGCTGCTGCTTGAAACTGTCCACATGCACATCTCGTATACTGGTGTGCTCGTTTCACTACCTGGATTTTGGTTTCCTCTTCTTTCTTTGAAATGACAAGTCTTCATTCAGCATGCTACACACACCTTGTAGCAGTTTCAGTTTGAAGCATGTTGGTGCTCTCAAAACGCTGTGTATCCTGTGTAGAGTGTGTCACTCTACAGCACTGAATACACAACTTAGAGCTCCTTTCAACACAGACACGCAAACACATCTTTTTGGGAAAGTCCTAACTCAGGTAAATTGGAAATGTAAGGGTTTCATCGAAAACATGAAGACAATCATGCTTTTGAACTCTGCAACCGAAAGAAATGGCTTTTTGTACATGCCATTCTGAATTTCACTGCAAAATGCCCTTCTTTTCTGGTTTGTTGAAAGTTCAAAACGCTTTAGGAGATAGAACGTGTTTGAAGAAGACTGATGCAGTTTGCGTGTTCCTGGATTTCAAGTGCTTCGGGATACATACTCCTTGTTTTTCCACATTGTCTAAGAAACAACATGAGGCTTGCAAGACATTGAAAAAATGCATCCTAAAACTTATGCCTGCAGTGAAAACACACGTTTCAGGAAAGACTTGGAAGGAGCAAGCAAAACAATAGTGGCTGAGAGTTCTTTCAGAGAGAAACACACGTATTTCATCCTTCTGTAGAGACGGTTAGGGTTACGATTGGACCTAGGGTAGGGTTATGTTGAGGGATAGGGTTAGAGAGACGGTTAGGGTTACGATTCGACCTAGGGTTAGGGTTATGTTGAGGTCTAGGTTTAGAGGGACGGTTAGGGTTATGATTGGACCTAGGGTTAGGGTTATGTTGAGGGCTAGGGTTAGAGATCAGGTTAGTATTACGATTGGACCTAGGGTTAGGGTTATGTTGAGGGCTAGGGTTACAGATCCGGTAAGGGTTACAATTGGACCTAGGGTTAGGGTTATGTTGAGGGCTAGGTTTAGAGATCTGGTTAGGGTTACAATTGGACGTAGGGTTAGGGTTATGTTGAGGGCTAGGGTTAGAGATCCGGTTAGGGTTACGGTTGGACCTAGGGTTAGGGTTATGTTGAGGGCTAGGGTTAGAGATCCGGTTAGGGTTACGATTGGACCTAGGGTTAGGGTTATAATGAGGGCTAGGTTTAGAGAGAGGGTTAGTATTACGATTGGACCTAGGGTTAGGGTTATGTTGAGGGCTAGGGTTACAGATCCGGTTAGGGTTATAATTGGACCTAGGGTTAGGGTTATGTTGAGGGCTAGGGTTAGAGAGAGGGTTAGTATTACGATTGGACCTAGGGTTAGGGTTATGTTGAGGGCTAGGGTTACAGATCCGGTTAGGGTCACAATTGGACCTAGGGTTAGGGTTATGTTGAGGCCCAGGGTTAGAGTTTCGGTTAGGGTTAAGACTGGACCTAGGGTTAGCTTAATGTTGAGGGCTAGGGTTAAAGAGACGGTTAGGGTTACGATTGGACCTAGGGTTAGGGTTATGTTGAGGCCTAGGGTTAGAGATCCTGTTAGGGTTACGGTTGGACCTAAGGTTAGGGATATGTTGAGGGCTAGGGTTAGAGATCCGGTTAGGGTTTCGGTTGGACCTAGGGTTAGGGTTATGTTGAGGGCTAGGGTTAGAGATCCGGTTAGGGTTACGGTTGGACCTAGGGTTAGGGTTATGTTGAGGCCCAGGGTTAGAGTTTCGGTTAGGGTTAAGATTGGACCTAGGGTTATAGTGATGTTGAGGGCTAGGGTATTCCAGCAGTGAAAGCACACATTTCTATAAAGACTTTGAAGCAGCAAGCAAAAGACTAGTGGCTGAGTGTTCTTTCAGAGAGAAACATGCATTTCATCCTTCTGGAGTGAATTTGCATGCTGGAGTTCATATGCATTTTATACTGTGCAGAATGTAGCTACTTGCTGGGGGTTGTGTCATAGAAGCACCTTTTCTGCAGGAGGTTATTGGAACATTCATTGTTTGGCTAAGTTATTAAGGTTGGTTTTGGAAGGTCTTTCAACCTTGGCCAAATCCCGCTTCGTACGCAAGTTTTTAATAGCGCTGTTTCCAAGTGTCCACAAAGAGCTGCTGCTTGAAACTGTCCACATGCACATCTCGTATACTGGTGTGCTCGTTTCACTACCTGGATTTTGGTTTCCTCTTCTTTCTTTGAAATGACAAGTCTTCATTCAGCATGCTACACACACCTTGTAGCAGTTTCAGTTTGAAGCATGTTGGTGCTCTCAAAACGCTGTGTATCCTGTGTAGAGTGTGTCACTCTACAGCACTGAATACACAACTTAGAGCTCCTTTCAACACAGACACGCAAACACATCTTTTTGGGAAAGTCCTAACTCAGGTAAATTGGAAATGTAAGGGTTTCATCGAAAACATGAAGACAATCATGCTTTTGAACTCTGCAACCGAAAGAAATGGCTTTTTGTACATGCCATTCTGAATTTCACTGCAAAATGCCCTTCTTTTCTGGTTTGTTGAAAGTTCAAAACGCTTTAGGAGATAGAACGTGTTTGAAGAAGACTGATGCAGTGTGCGTTTTCCTGGATTTCAAGTGCTTCGGGATACATACTCCTTGTTTTTCCACATTGTCTAAGAAACAACATGAGGCTTGCAAGACATTGAAAAAATGCATCCTAAAACTTATGCCTGCAGTGAAAACACACGTTTCTACAAAGACTTGGAAGGAGCAAGCAAAACAATAGTGGTTGAGAGTTCTTTCAGAAAGAAACACACGTATTTCATCCTTCTGTAGAGACGGTTAGGGTTACGATTGGACCTAGGGTAGGGTTATGTTGAGGGACAGGGTTAGAGAGACGGTTAGGGTTACGATTCGACCTAGGGTTAGGGTTTTGTTGAGGGCTAGGGTTAGAGATCAGGTTAGTATTACCATTGGACCTAGGGTTAGGTTTATAATGAGGGCTAGGTTTAGAGAGACGGTTAGGGTTACGAGCGGACCTAGGGTTAGGGTTATGTTGAGGGCTAGGGTTAGAGAGAGGGTTAGTATTACGATTGGACCTAGGGTTAGGGTTATGTTGAGGGCTAGGGTTACAGATCCGGTTAGGGTTACAATTGGACCTAGGGTTAGGGTTATGTTGAGGGCTAGGTTTAGAGATCCGGTTAGGGTTACGGTTGGACCTAGGCTTAGCTTAATGTTGAGGGCTAGGGTTAGAGAGACGGTTAGGGTTACGATTGGACCTAGGGTTAGGGTTATGTTGAGGCCTAGGGTTAGAGATCCTGTTAGGGTTACGGTTGGACCTAGGGTTAGGGATATGTTGAGGTCTAGGGTTAGAGATCCGGTTAGGGTTACGGTTGGACCTAGGGTTAGGGTTATGTTGAGGCCCAGGGTTAGAGTTTCGGTTAGGGTTAAGACTGGACCTAGGGTTAGCTTAATGTTGAGGGCTAGGGTTAGAGAGACGGTTAGGGTTACGATTGGACCTAGGGTTAGGGTTATGTTGAGGGCTAGGGTTAGAGATCCTGTTAGGGTTACGGTTGGACCTAGGGTTAGGGTTATGTTGAGCCCCAGGGTTAGAGTTTCGGTTAGGGTTAAGATTGGACCTAGGGTTATAGTGATGTTGAGGGCTAGGGTATTCCAGCAGTGAAAGCACGCATTTCTATAACGACTTTGAAGCAGCAAGCATAAGCCTAGTGGCTGAGTGTTCTTTCAGAGAGAAACATGCATTTCATCCTTCTGGAGTGAATTTGCATGCTGGAGTTCATATGCATTTTATACTGTGCAGAATGTAGCTACTTGCTGGGGGTTGTGTCATAGAAGCACCTTTTCTGCAGGAGGTTATTGGAACATTCATTGTTTGGCTAAGTTATTTAGGGTGGTTTTGGAAGGTCTTTCAACCTTGGCCAAATCCCGCTTCGTACGCAAGTTTTTAATAGCGCTGTTTCCAAGTGTCCACAAAGAGCTGCTGCTTGAAACTGTCCACATGCACATCTCGTATACTGGTGTGCTCGTTTCACTACCTGGATTTTGGTTTCCTCTTCTTTCTTTGAAATGACAAGTCTTCATTCAGCATGCTACACACACCTTGTAGCAGTTTCAGTTTGAAGCATGTTGGTGCTCTCAAAACGCTGTGTATCCTGTGTAGAGTGTGTCACTCTACAGCACTGAATACACAACTTAGAGCTCCTTTCAACACAGACACGCAAACACATCTTTTTGGGAAAGTCCTAACTCAGGTAAATTGGAAATGTAAGGGTTTCATCGAAAACATGAAGACAATCATGCTTTTGAACTCTGCAACCGAAAGAAATGGCTTTTTGTACATGCCATTCTGAATTTCACTGCAAAATGCCCTTCTTTTCTGGTTTGTTGAAAGTTCAAAACGCTTTAGGAGATAGAACGTGTTTGAAGAAGACTGATGCAGTGTGCGTTTTCCTGGATTTCAAGTGCTTCGGGATACATACTCCTTGTTTTTCCACATTGTCTAAGAAACAACATGAGGCTTGCAAGACATTGAAAAAATGCATCCTAAAACTTATGCCTGCAGTGAAAACACACGTTTCTACAAAGACTTGGAAGGAGCAAGCAAAACAATAGTGGCTGAGAGTTCTTTCAGAGAGAAACACACGTATTTCATCCTTCTGTAGAGACGGTTAGGGTTACGATTGGACCTAGGGTAGGGTTATGTTGAGGGACACGGTTAGAGAGACGGTTAGCGTTACGATTCGACCTAGGGTTAGGGTTTTGTTGAGGGCTAGGTTTAGAGAGACGGTTAGGGTTACGATTGGACCTAGGGTTAGGGTTATGTTGAGGGCTAGGGTTAGAGATCAGGTTAGTATTACGATTGGACCTAGGGTTAGGGTTATGTTGAGGGCTAGGGTTAGAGATCTGGTTAGGGTTACGGTTGGACCTAGGGTTAGGGTTATGTTGAGGGCTAGGGTTAGAGATCCGGTTAGGGTTACGATTGGACCTAGGGTTAGGGTTATAATGAGGGCTAGGTTTAGAGAGACGGTTAGGGTTACGATTTGACCTAGGGTTAGGGTTATGTTGAGGGCTAGGGTTAGAGAGAGGGTTAGTATTACGATTGGACCTAGGGTTAGGGTTATGTTGAGGGCTAGGGTTACAGATCCGGTTAGGGTTAAAATTGGACCTAGGGTTAGGGTTATGTTGAGGGCTAGGGTTAGAGATCTGGTTAGGGTTACAATTGGACGTAGGGTTAGGGTTATGTTGAGGGCTAGGGTTAGAGATCCGGTTAGGGTTACGGTTGGTCCTAGGGTTAGGGTTATGTTGAGGGCTAGGGTTAGAGATCCGGGTAGGGTTACGGTTGGACCTAGGGTTAGGGTTATGTTGAGGCCCAGGGTTAGAGTTTCGGTTAGGGTTAAGACTGGACCTAGGGTTAGCTTAATGTTGAGGGCTAGGGTTAGAGAGACGGTTAGGGTTACGATTGGACCTAGGGTTAGGGTTATGTTGAGGGCTAGGGTTAGAGATCCTGTTAGGGTTACGGTTGGACCTAGGGTTAGGGTTATGTTGAGGCCCAGGGTTAGAGTTTCGGTTAGGGTTAAGATTGGACCTAGGGTTATAGTGATGTTGAGGGCTAGGGTATTCCAGCAGTGAAAGCACACATTTCTATAAAGACTTTGAAGCAGCAAGCAAAAGCCTAGTGGTTGAGTGTTCTTTCAGAGAGAAACATGCATTTCATCCTTCTGGAGTGAATTTGCATGCTGGAGTTCATATGCATTTTATACTGTGCAGAATGTAGCTACTTGCTGGGGGTTGTGTCATAGAAGCACCTTTTCTGCAGGAGGTTATTGGAACATTCATTGTTTGGCTAAGTTATTTAGGGTTGGTTTTGGAAGGTCTTTCAACCTTGGCCAAATCCCGCTTCGTACGCAAGTTTTTAATAGCGCTGTTTCCAAGTGTCCACAAAGAGCTGCTGCTTGAAACTGTCCACATGCACATCTCGTATACTGGTGTGCTCGTTTCACTACCTGGATTTTGGTTTCCTCTTCTTTCTTTGAAATGACAAGTCTTCATTCAGCATGCTACACACACCTTGTAGCAGTTTCAGTTTGAAGCATGTTGGTGCTCTCAAAACGCTGTGTATCCTGTGTAGAGTGTGTCACTCTACAGCACTGAATACACAACTTAGAGCTCCTTTCAACACAGACACGCAAACACATCTTTTTGGGAAAGTCCTAACTCAGGTAAATTGGAAATGTAAGGGTTTCATCGAAAACATGAAGACAATCATGCTTTTGAACTCTGCAACCGAAAGAAATGGCTTTTTGTACATGCCATTCTGAATTTCACTGCAAAATGCCCTTCTTTTCTGGTTTGTTGAAAGTTCAAAACGCTTTAGGAGATAGAACGTGTTTGAAGAAGACTGATGCAGTGTGCGTTTTCCTGGATTTCAAGTGCTTCGGGATACATACTCCTTGTTTTTCCACATTGTCTAAGAAACAACATGAGGCTTGCAAGAGATTGAAAAAATGCATCCTAAAACTTATGCCTGCAGTGAAAACACACGTTTCTACAAAGACTTGGAAGGAGCAAGCAAAACAATAGTGGTTGAGAGTTCTTTCAGAAAGAAACACACGTATTTCATCCTTCTGTAGAGACGGTTAGGGTTACGATTGGACCTAGGGTAGGGTTATGTTGAGGGACAGGGTTAGAGAGACGGTTAGGGTTACGATTGGACCTAGGGTTAGGGTTTTGTTGAGGGCTAGGTTTAGAGAGACGGTTAGGGTTACGATTCGACCTAGGGTTAGGGTTTTGTTGAGGGCTAGGGTTAGAGATCAGGTTAGTATTACCATTGGACCTAGGGTTAGGTTTATAATGAGGGCTAGGTTTAGAGAGACGGTTAGGGTTACGAGCGGACCTAGGGTTAGGGTTATGTTGAGGGCTAGGGTTAGAGAGAGGGTTAGTATTACGATTGGACCTAGGGTTAGGGTTATGTTGAGGGCTAGGGTTACAGATCCGGTTATGGTTACAATTGGACCGAGGGTTAGGGTTATGTTGAGGGCTAGGGTTAGAGATCCGGTTAGGGTTACGGTTGGACCTAGGCTTAGCTTAATGTTGAGGGCTAGGGTTTGAGAGACGGTTAGGGTTACGATTGGACCTAGGGTTAGGGTTATGTTGAGGCCTAGGGTTAGAGATCCTGTTAGGGTTACGGTTGGACCTAGGGTTAGGGATATGTTGAGGTCTAGGGTTAGAGATCCGGTTAGGGTTACGGTTGGACCTAGGGTTAGGGTTATGTTGAGGCCCAGGGTTAGAGTTTCGGTTAGGGTTAAGACTGGACCTAGGGTTAGCTTAATGTTGAGGGCTAGGGTTAGAGAGACGGTTAGGGTTACGATTGGACCTAGGGTTAGGGTTATGTTGAGGGCTAGGGTTAGAGATCCTGTTAGGGTTACGGTTGGACCTAGGGTTAGGGTTATGTTGAGGCCCAGGGTTAGAGTTTCGGTTAGGGTTAAGATTGGACCTAGGGTTATAGTGATGTTGAGGGCTAGGGTATTCCAGCAGTGAAAGCACACATTTCTATAAAGACTTTGAAGCAGCAAGCATAAGCCTCGTGGCTGAGTGTTCTTTCAGAGAGAAACATGCATTTCATCCTTCTGGAGTGAATTTGCATGCTGGAGTTCATATTCATTTTATACTGTGCAGAATGTAGCTACTTGCTGGGGGTTGTGTCATAGAAGCACCTTTTCTGCAGGAGGTTATTGGAACATTCATTGTTTGGCTAAGTTATTTAGGGTGGTTTTGGAAGGTCTTTCAACCTTGGCGAAATCCCGCTTCGTACGCAAGTTTTTAATAGCGCTGTTTCCAAGTGTCCACAAAGAGCTGCTGCTTGAAACTGTCCACATGCACATCTCGTATACTGGTGTGCTCGTTTCACTACCTGGATTTTGGTTTCCTCTTCTTTCTTTGAAATGACAAGTCTTCATTCAGCATGCTACACACACCTTGTAGCAGTTTCAGTTTGAAGCATGTTGGTGCTCTCAAAACGCTGTGTATCCTGTGTAGAGTGTGTCACTCTACAGCACTGAATACACAACTTAGAGCTCCTTTCAACACAGACACGCAAACACATCTTTTTGGGAAAGTCCTAACTCAGGTAAATTGGAAATGTAAGGGTTTCATCGAAAACATGAAGACAATCATGCTTTTGAACTCTGCAACCGAAAGAAATGGCTTTTTGTACATGCCATTCTGAATTTCACTGCAAAATGCCCTTCTTTTCTGGTTTGTTGAAAGTTCAAAACGCTTTAGGAGATAGAACGTGTTTGAAGAAGACTGATGCAGTGTGCGTTTTCCTGGATTTCAAGGGCTTCGGGATACATACTCCTTGTTTTTCCACATTGTCTAAGAAACAACATGAGGCTTGCAAGAGATTGAAAAAATGCATCCTAAAACTTATGCCTGCAGTGAAAACACACGTTTCTACAAAGACTTGGAAGGAGCAAGCAAAACAATAGTGGTTGAGAGTTCTTTCAGAAAGAAACACACGTATTTCATCCTTCTGTAGAGACGGTTAGGGTTACGATTGGACCTAGGGTAGGGTTATGTTGAGGGACAGGGTTAGAGAGACGGTTAGGGTTACGATTGGACCTAGGGTTAGGGTTTTGTTGAGGGCTAGGTTTAGAGAGACGGTTAGGGTTACGATTGGACCTAGGGTTAGGGTTATGTTGAGGGCTAGGGTTAGAGATCAGGTTAGTATTATGATTGGACCTAGGGTTAGGTTTATGTTGAGGGCTAGGGTTAGAGAGACGGTTAGGGTTACGATTCGACCTAGGGTTAGGGTTATAATGAGGGCTAGGTTTAGAGAGACGGTTAGGGTTACGAGCGGACCTAGGGTTATGGTTATGTTGAGGGCTAGGGTTAGAGAGAGGGTTAGTATTACGATTGGACCTAGGGTTAGGGTTATGTTGAGGGCTAGGGTTACAGATCCGGTAAGGGTTACAATTGGACCTAGGGTTAGGGTTATGTTGAGGGCTAGGGTTAGAGATCTGGTTAGGGATACAATTGGACGTAGGGTTAGGGTTATGTTGAGGGCTAGGGTTAGAGATCTGGTTAGGGTTACAATTGGACCTAGGGTTAGGGTTATGTTGAGGGCTAGGGTTAGAGATCCGGTTAGGGTTACGATTGGACCTAGGGTTAGGGTTATGTTGAGGGCTAGGGTTAGAGATCCGGTTAGGGTTACGATTGGACCTAGGGTTAGGGTTATGTTGAGGGCTAGGGTTATAGAGAGGGTTAGTATTACGATTGGACCTAGGGTTAGGGTTATGTTGAGGCCCAGGGTTAGAGTTTTGGTTAGGGTTAAGACTGGACCTAGGGTTAGCTTAATGTTGAGGGCTAGGGTTAGAGAGACGGTTAGGGTTACGATTGGACCTAGGGTTAGGGTTATGTTGAGGGCTAGGGTTAGAGATCCTGTTAGGGTTACGGTTGGACCTAGGGTTAGGGATATGTTGAGGGCTAGGGTTAGAGATCCGGTTAGGGTTTCGGTTGGACCTAGGGTTAGGGTTATGTTGAGGGCTAGGGTTAGAGATCCGGTTAGCGTTACGGTTGGACCTAGGGTTAGGGTTATGTTGAGGCCCAGGGTTAGAGATCCGGGTAGGGTTACGGTTGCACCTAGGGTTAGGGTTATGTTGAGGCCCAGGCTTAGAGTTTCGGTTAGGGTTAAGACTGGACCTAGGGTTAGCTTAATGTTGAGGGCTAGGGTTAGAGAGACGGTTAGGGTTACGATTGGACCTAGGGTTAGGGTTATGTTGAGGGCTAGGGTTAGAGATCCTGTTAGGGTTACGGTTGAACCTAGTGTTAGGGATATGTTGAGGGCTAGGGTTAGAGATCCGGTTAGGGTTACGGTTGGACCTAGGGTTAGGGTTATGTTGAGGGCTAGGGTTAGAGATCCGGTTAGGGTTACGGTTGGACCTAGGGTTAGGGTTATGTTGAGGCCCAGGTTTAGAGTTTCGGTTAGGGTTAAGATTGGACCTAGGGTTATAGTGATGTTGAGGGCTAGGGTATTCCAGTAGTGAAAGCACACATTTCTATAAAGACTTTGAAGCAGCAAGCAAAAGCCTATTGGCTGAATGTTCTTTCAGAGAGAAACATGCATTTCATCCTTCTGGAGTGAATTTGCATGCTGGAGTTCATATGCATTTTATACTGTGCAGAATTTAGCTACTTGCTGGGGGTTGTGTCATAGAAGCACCTTTTCTGCAGGAGGTTATTGGAACATTCATTGTTTGGCTAAGTTATTTAGGGTTGGTTTTGGAAGGTCTTTCAACCTTGGCCAAATCCCGCTTCGTACGCAAGTTTTTAATAGCGCTGTTTCCAAGTGTCCACAAAGAGCTGCTGCTTGAAACTGTCCACATGCACATCTCGTATACTGGTGTGCTCGTTTCACTACCTGGATTTTGGTTTCCTCTTCTTTCTTTGAAATGACAAGTCTTCATTCAGCATGCTACACACACCTTGTAGCAGTTTCAGTTTGAAGCATGTTGGTGCTCTCAAAACGCTGTGTATCCTGTGTAGAGTGTGTCACTCTACAGCACTGAATACACAACTTAGAGCTCCTTTCAACACAGACACGCAAACACATCTTTTTGGGAAAGTCCTAACTCAGGTAAATTGGAAATGTAAGGGTTTCATCGAAAACATGAAGACAATCATGCTTTTGAACTCTGCAACCGAAAGAAATGGCTTTTTGTACATGCCATTCTGAATTTCACTGCAAAATGCCCTTCTTTTCTGGTTTGTTGAAAGTTCAAAACGCTTTAGGAGATAGAACGTGTTTGAAGAAGACTGATGCAGTGTGCGTGTTCCTGGATTTCAAGTGCTTCGGGATACATACTCCTTGTTTTTCCACATTGTCTAAGAAACAACATGAGGCTTGCAAGACATTGAAAAAATGCATCCTAAAACTTATGCCTGCAGTGAAAACACACGTTTCTACAAAGACTTGGAAGGAGCAAGCAAAACAATAGTGGCTGAGAGTTCTTTCAGAGAGAAACACACGTATTTCATCCGTCTGTAGAGACGGTTAGGGTTACGATTGGACCTAGGGTAGGGTTATGTTGAGGGATAGGGTTAGAGAGACGGTTAGGGTTACGATTCGACCTAGGGTTAGGGTTATGTTGAGGGCTAAGTTTAGAGAGACGGTTAGGGTTATGATTGGACCTAGGGTTAGGGTTATGTTGAGGGCTAGGGTTAGAGATCAGGTTAGTATTACGATTGGACCTAGGGTTAGGGTTATGTTGAGGGCTAGGGTTACAGATCCGGTTAGGGTTACAATTGGACCTAGGGTTAGGGTTATGTTGAGGGCTAGGGTTAGAGATCTGGTTAGGGTTACAATTGGACGTAGGGTTAGGGTTATGTTGAGGGCTAGGGTTAGAGATCCGGTTAGGGTTACGGTTGGACCTAGGGTTAGGGTTATGTTGAGGGCTAGGGTTAGAGATCCGGGTAGGGTTACGGTTGGACCTAGGATTAGGGTTATGTTGAGGCCCAGGGTTAGAGTTTCGGTTAGGGTTAAGACTGGACCTATGGTTAGCTTAATGTAGAGGGCTAGGGTTAGAGAGACGGTTAGGGTTACGATTGGACCTAGGGTTAGGGTTATGTTGAGGGCTAGGGTTAGAGATCCTGTTAGGGTTACGGTTGGACCTAGGGTTAGGGATATGTTGAGGGCTAGGGTTAGAGATCCGGTTAGGGTTTCGGTTAGACCTAGGGTTAGGGTTATGTTGAGGGCTAGGGTTAGAGATCCGGTTAGGGTTACGGTTGAACCTAGGGTTAGGGTTATGTTGAGACCCAGGGTTAGAGTTTTGGTTAGGGTTAAGATTGGACCTAGGGTTATAGTGATGTTGAGGGCTATGGTATTCCAGCAGTGAAAGCACACATTTCTATAAGGATTTTGAAGCAGCAAGCAAAAGCCTAGTGGCTGAGTGTTCTTTCAGAGAGAAACATGCCTTTCATCCTTCTGGAGTGAATTTGCATGCTGGAGTTCATATGCATTTTATACTGTGCAGAATGTAGCTACTTGCTGGGGGTTGTGTCATAGAAGCACCTTTTCTGCAGGAGGTTATTGGAACATTCATTGTTTGGCTAACTTATTTAGGGTTGGTTTTGGAAGGTCTTTCAACCTTGACCAAATCCCGCTTCGTACACAAATTTTTAATAGCGCTGTTTCCAAGTGTCCACAAAGAGCTGCTGCTTGAAACTGTCCACATGCACATCTCGTATACTGGTGTGCTCGTTTCACTACCTGGATTTTGGTTTCCTCTTCTTTCTTTGAAATGACAAGTCTTCATTCAGCATGCTACACACACCTTGTAGCAGTTTCAGTTTGAAGCATGTTGGTGCTCTCAAAACGCTGTGTATCCTGTGTAGAGTGTGTCACTCTACAGCACTGAATACACAACTTAGAGCTCCTTTCAACACAGACACGCAAACACATCTTTTTGGGAAAGTCCTAACTCAGGTAAATTGGAAATGTAAGGGTTTCATCGAAAACATGAAGACAATCATGCTTTTGAACTCTGCAACCGAAAGAAATGGCTTTTTGTACATGCCATTCTGAATTTCACTGCAAATTGCCCTTCTTTTCTGGTTTGTTGAAAGTTCAAAACGCTTTAGGAGATAGAACGTGTTTGAAGAAGACTGATGCAGTGTGCGTTTTCCTGGATTTCAAGTGCTTCGGGATACATACTCCTTGTTTTTCCACATTGTCTAAGAAACAACATGAGGCTTGCAAGACATTGAAAAAATGCATCCTAAAACTTATGCCTGCAGTGAAAACACACGTTTCAGCAAAGACTTGGAAGGAGCAAGCAAAACAATAGTGGCTGAGAGTTCTTTCAGAGAGAAACACACGTATTTCATCCTTCTGTAGAGACGGTTAGGGTTACGATTGGACCTAGGGTAGGGTTATGTTGAGGGATAGGGTTAGAGAGACGGTTAGGGTTACGATTCGACCTAGGGTTAGGGTTATGTTGAGGGCTAGGTTTAGAGAGACGGTTAGGGTTATGATTGCACCTAGGGTTAGGGTTATGTTGAGGGCTAGGGTTAGAGATCAGGTTAGTATTACGATTGGACCTAGGGTTAGGGTTATGTTGAGGGCTAGGGTTACAGATCCGGTTAGGGTTACAATTGGACCTAGGGTTAGGGTTATGTTGAGGGCTAGGGTTAGAGATCTGGTTAGGGTTACAATTGGACGTAGGGTTAGGGTTATGTTGAGGGCTAGGGTTAGAGATCCGGTTAGGGTTACGGTTGGACCTAGGGTTAGGGTTATGTTGAGGGCTAGGGTTAGAGATCCGGTTAGGGTTACGGTTGGACCTAGGGTTAGGGTTATAATGAGGGCTAGGTTTAGAGAGAGGGTTAGTATTACGATTGGACCTAGGGTTAGGGTTATGTTGAGGGCTAGGGTTACAGATCTGGTTAGGGTTATGATTGGACCTAGGGTTAGGGTTATGTTGAGGGCTAGGGTTAGAGAGAGGGTTAGTATTACGATTGGACCTAGGGTTAGGGTTATGTTGAGGGCTAGGGTTACAGATCCGGTTAGGGTCACAATTGGACCTAGGGTTAGGGTTATGTTGAGGCCCAGGGTTAGAGTTTCGGTTAGGGTTAAGACTGGACCTAGGGTTAGCTTAATGTTGAGGGCTAGGGTTAGAGAGTCGGTTAGGGTTACGATTGGACCTAGGGTTAGGGTTATGTTGAGGCCTAGGGTTAGAGATCCTGTTAGAGTTACGGTTGGACCTAAGGTTAGGGATATGTTGAGGGCTAGGGTTAGAGATCCGGTTAGGGTTTCGGTTGGACCTAGGGTTAGGGTTATGTTGAGGGCTAGGGTTAGAGATCCGGTTAGGGTTACGGTTGGACCTAGGGTTAGGGTTATGTTGAGGCCCAGGGTTAGAGTTTCGGTTAGGGTTAAGATTGGACCTAGGGTTATAGTGATGTTGAGGGCTAGGGTATTTCAGCAGTGAAAGCACACATTTCTATAAAGACTTTGAAGCAGCAAGCAAAAGCCTAGTGGCTGAGTGTTCTTTCAGAGAGAAACATGCATTTCATCCTTCTGGAGTGAATTTGCATGCTGGAGTTCATATGCATTTTATACTGTGCAGAATGTAGCTACTTGCTGGGGGTTGTGTCATAGAAGCACCTTTTCTGCAGGAGGTTATTGGAACATTCATTGTTTGGCTAAGTTATTTAGGGTGGTTTTGGAAGGTCTTTCAACCTTGGCCAAATCCCGCTTCGTACGCAAGTTTTTAATAGCGCTGTTTCCAAGTGTCCACAAAGAGCTGCTGCTTGAAACTGTCCACATGCACATCTCGTATACTGGTGTGCTCGTTTCACTACCTGGATTTTGGTTTCCTCTTCTTTCTTTGAAATGACAAGTCTTCATTCAGCATGCTACACACACCTTGTAGCAGTTTCAGTTTGAAGCATGTTGGTGCTCTCAAAACGCTGTGTATCCTGTGTAGAGTGTGTCACTCTACAGCACTGAATACACAACTTAGAGCTCCTTTCAACACAGACACGCAAACACATCTTTTTGGGAAAGTCCTAACTCAGGTAAATTGGAAATGTAAGGGTTTCATCGAAAACATGAAGACAATCATGCTTTTGAACTCTGCAACCGAAAGAAATGGCTTTTTGTACATGCCATTCTGAATTTCACTGCAAAATGCCCTTCTTTTCTGGTTTGTTGAAAGTTCAAAACGCTTTAGGAGATAGAACGTGTTTGAAGAAGACTGATGCAGTGTGCGTTTTCCTGGATTTCAAGTGCTTCGGGATACATACTCCTTGTTTTTCCACATTGTCTAAGAAACAACATGAGGCTTGCAAGAGATTGAAAAAATGCATCCTAAAACTTATGCCTGCAGTGAAAACACACGTTTCTACAAAGACTTGGAAGGAGCAAGCAAAACAATAGTGGTTGAGAGTTCTTTCAGAAAGAAACACACGTATTTCATCCTTCTGTAGAGACGGTTAGGGTTACGATTGGACCTAGGGTAGGGTTATGTTGAGGGACAGGGTTAGAGAGACGGTTAGGGTTACGATTGGACCTAGGGTTAGGGTTTTGTTGAGGGCTAGGTTTAGAGAGACGGTTAGGGTTACGATTGGACCTAGGGTTAGGGTTATGTTGAGGGCTAGGGTTAGAGATCAGGTTAGTATTATGATTGGACCTAGGGTTAGGTTTATGTTGAGGGCTAGGGTTAGAGAGACGGTTAGGGTTATGATTCGACCTAGGGTTAGGGTTATAATGAGGGCTAGGTTTAGAGAGACGGTTAGGGTTACGAGCGGACCTAGGGTTATGGTTATGTTGAGGGCTAGGGTTAGAGAGAGGGTTAGTATTACGATTGGACCTAGGGTTAGGGTTATGTTGAGGGCTAGGGTTACAGATCCGGTTAGGGTTACAATTGGACCTAGGGTTAGGGTTATGTTGAGGGCTAGGGTTAGAGATCTGGTTAGGGATACAATTGGACGTAGGGTTAGGGTTATGTTGAGGGCTAGGGTTAGAGATCTGGTTAGGGTTACAATTGGACCTAGGGTTAGGGTTATGTTGAGGGCTAGGGTTAGAGATCCGGTTAGGGTTACGATTGGACCTAGGGTTAGGGTTATGTTGAGGGCTAGGGTTAGAGATCCGGTTAGGGTTACGATTGGACCTAGGGTTAGGGTTATGTTGAGGGCTAGGGTTATAGAGAGGGTTAGTATTACGATTGGACCTAGGGTTAGGGTTATGTTGAGGCCCAGGGTTAGAGTTTTGGTTAGGGTTAAGACTGGACCTAGGGTTAGCTTAATGTTGAGGGCTAGGGTTAGAGAGACGGTTAGGGTTACGATTGGACCTAGGGTTAGGGTTATGTTGAGGGCTAGGGTTAGAGATCCTGTTAGGGTTACGGTTGGACCTAGGGTTAGGGATATGTTGAGGGCTAGGGTTAGAGATCCGGTTAGGGTTTCGGTTGGACCTAGGGTTAGGGTTATGTTGAGGGCTAGGGTTAGAGATCCGGTTAGCGTTACGGTTGGACCTAGGGTTAGGGTTATGTTGAGGCCCAGGGTTAGAGATCCGGGTAGGGTTACGGTTGCACCTAGGGTTAGGGTTATGTTGAGGCCCAGGCTTAGAGTTTCGGTTAGGGTTAAGACTGGACCTAGGGTTAGCTTAATGTTGAGGGCTAGGGTTAGAGAGACGGTTAGGGTTACGATTGGACCTAGGGTTAGGGTTATGTTGAGGGCTAGGGTTAGAGATCCTGTTAGGGTTACGGTTGAACCTAGTGTTAGGGATATGTTGAGGGCTAGGGTTAGAGATCCGGTTAGGGTTACGGTTGGACCTAGGGTTAGGGTTATGTTGAGGGCTAGGGTTAGAGATCCGGTTAGGGTTACGGTTGGACCTAGGGTTAGGGTTATGTTGAGGCCCAGGTTTAGAGTTTCGGTTAGGGTTAAGATTGGACCTAGGGTTATAGTGATGTTGAGGGCTAGGGTATTCCAGTAGTGAAAGCACACATTTCTATAAAGACTTTGAAGCAGCAAGCAAAAGCCTATTGGCTGAATGTTCTTTCAGAGAGAAACATGCATTTCATCCTTCTGGAGTGAATTTGCATGCTGGAGTTCATATGCATTTTATACTGTGCAGAATTTAGCTACTTGCTGGGGGTTGTGTCATAGAAGCACCTTTTCTGCAGGAGGTTATTGGAACATTCATTGTTTGGCTAAGTTATTTAGGGTTGGTTTTGGAAGGTCTTTCAACCTTGGCCAAATCCCGCTTCGTACGCAAGTTTTTAATAGCGCTGTTTCCAAGTGTCCACAAAGAGCTGCTGCTTGAAACTGTCCACATGCACATCTCGTATACTGGTGTGCTCGTTTCACTACCTGGATTTTGGTTTCCTCTTCTTTCTTTGAAATGACAAGTCTTCATTCAGCATGCTACACACACCTTGTAGCAGTTTCAGTTTGAAGCATGTTGGTGCTCTCAAAACGCTGTGTATCCTGTGTAGAGTGTGTCACTCTACAGCACTGAATACACAACTTAGAGCTCCTTTCAACACAGACACGCAAACACATCTTTTTGGGAAAGTCCTAACTCAGGTAAATTGGAAATGTAAGGGTTTCATCGAAAACATGAAGACAATCATGCTTTTGAACTCTGCAACCGAAAGAAATGGCTTTTTGTACATGCCATTCTGAATTTCACTGCAAAATGCCCTTCTTTTCTGGTTTGTTGAAAGTTCAAAACGCTTTAGGAGATAGAACGTGTTTGAAGAAGACTGATGCAGTGTGCGTGTTCCTGGATTTCAAGTGCTTCGGGATACATACTCCTTGTTTTTCCACATTGTCTAAGAAACAACATGAGGCTTGCAAGACATTGAAAAAATGCATCCTAAAACTTATGCCTGCAGTGAAAACACACGTTTCTACAAAGACTTGGAAGGAGCAAGCAAAACAATAGTGGCTGAGAGTTCTTTCAGAGAGAAACACACGTATTTCATCCGTCTGTAGAGACGGTTAGGGTTACGATTGGACCTAGGGTAGGGTTATGTTGAGGGATAGGGTTAGAGAGACGGTTAGGGTTACGATTCGACCTAGGGTTAGGGTTATGTTGAGGGCTAAGTTTAGAGAGACGGTTAGGGTTATGATTGGACCTAGGGTTAGGGTTATGTTGAGGGCTAGGGTTAGAGATCAGGTTAGTATTACGATTGGACCTAGGGTTAGGGTTATGTTGAGGGCTAGGGTTACAGATCCGGTTAGGGTTACAATTGGACCTAGGGTTAGGGTTATGTTGAGGGCTAGGGTTAGAGATCTGGTTAGGGTTACAATTGGACGTAGGGTTAGGGTTATGTTGAGGGCTAGGGTTAGAGATCCGGTTAGGGTTACGGTTGGACCTAGGGTTAGGGTTATGTTGAGGGCTAGGGTTAGAGATCCGGGTAGGGTTACGGTTGGACCTAGGATTAGGGTTATGTTGAGGCCCAGGGTTAGAGTTTCGGTTAGGGTTAAGACTGGACCTATGGTTAGCTTAATGTAGAGGGCTAGGGTTAGAGAGACGGTTAGGGTTACGATTGGACCTAGGGTTAGGGTTATGTTGAGGGCTAGGGTTAGAGATCCTGTTAGGGTTACGGTTGGACCTAGGGTTAGGGATATGTTGAGGGCTAGGGTTAGAGATCCGGTTAGGGTTTCGGTTAGACCTAGGGTTAGGGTTATGTTGAGGGCTAGGGTTAGAGATCCGGTTAGGGTTACGGTTGAACCTAGGGTTAGGGTTATGTTGAGACCCAGGGTTAGAGTTTTGGTTAGGGTTAAGATTGGACCTAGGGTTATAGTGATGTTGAGGGCTATGGTATTCCAGCAGTGAAAGCACACATTTCTATAAGGATTTTGAAGCAGCAAGCAAAAGCCTAGTGGCTGAGTGTTCTTTCAGAGAGAAACATGCCTTTCATCCTTCTGGAGTGAATTTGCATGCTGGAGTTCATATGCATTTTATACTGTGCAGAATGTAGCTACTTGCTGGGGGTTGTGTCATAGAAGCACCTTTTCTGCAGGAGGTTATTGGAACATTCATTGTTTGGCTAACTTATTTAGGGTTGGTTTTGGAAGGTCTTTCAACCTTGACCAAATCCCGCTTCGTACACAAATTTTTAATAGCGCTGTTTCCAAGTGTCCACAAAGAGCTGCTGCTTGAAACTGTCCACATGCACATCTCGTATACTGGTGTGCTCGTTTCACTACCTGGATTTTGGTTTCCTCTTCTTTCTTTGAAATGACAAGTCTTCATTCAGCATGCTACACACACCTTGTAGCAGTTTCAGTTTGAAGCATGTTGGTGCTCTCAAAACGCTGTGTATCCTGTGTAGAGTGTGTCACTCTACAGCACTGAATACACAACTTAGAGCTCCTTTCAACACAGACACGCAAACACATCTTTTTGGGAAAGTCCTAACTCAGGTAAATTGGAAATGTAAGGGTTTCATCGAAAACATGAAGACAATCATGCTTTTGAACTCTGCAACCGAAAGAAATGGCTTTTTGTACATGCCATTCTGAATTTCACTGCAAATTGCCCTTCTTTTCTGGTTTGTTGAAAGTTCAAAACGCTTTAGGAGATAGAACGTGTTTGAAGAAGACTGATGCAGTGTGCGTTTTCCTGGATTTCAAGTGCTTCGGGATAAATACTCCTTGTTTTTCCACATTGTCTAAGAAACAACATGAGGCTTGCAAGACATTGAAAAAATGCATCCTAAAACTTATGCCTGCAGTGAAAACACACGTTTCAGCAAAGACTTGGAAGGAGCAAGCAAAACAATAGTGGCTGAGAGTTCTTTCAGAGAGAAACACACGTATTTCATCCTTCTGTAGAGACGGTTAGGGTTACGATTGGACCTAGGGTAGGGTTATGTTGAGGGATAGGGTTAGAGAGACGGTTAGGGTTACGATTCGACCTAGGGTTAGGGTTATGTTGAGGGCTAGGTTTAGAGAGACGGTTAGGGTTATGATTGCACCTAGGGTTAGGGTTATGTTGAGGGCTAGGGTTAGAGATCAGGTTAGTATTACGATTGGACCTAGGGTTAGGGTTATGTTGAGGGCTAGGGTTACAGATCCGGTTAGGGTTACAATTGGACCTAGGGTTAGGGTTATGTTGAGGGCTAGGGTTAGAGATCTGGTTAGGGTTACAATTGGACGTAGGGTTAGGGTTATGTTGAGGGCTAGGGTTAGAGATCCGGTTAGGGTTACGGTTGGACCTAGGGTTAGGGTTATGTTGAGGGCTAGGGTTAGAGATCCGGTTAGGGTTACGGTTGGACCTAGGGTTAGGGTTATAATGAGGGCTAGGTTTAGAGAGAGGGTTAGTATTACGATTGGACCTAGGGTTAGGGTTATGTTGAGGGCTAGGGTTACAGATCTGGTTAGGGTTATGATTGGACCTAGGGTTAGGGTTATGTTGAGGGCTAGGGTTAGAGAGAGGGTTAGTATTACGATTGGACCTAGGGTTAGGGTTATGTTGAGGGCTAGGGTTACAGATCCGGTTAGGGTCACAATTGGACCTAGGGTTAGGGTTATGTTGAGGCCCAGGGTTAGAGTTTCGGTTAGGGTTAAGACTGGACCTAGGGTTAGCTTAATGTTGAGGGCTAGGGTTAGAGAGTCGGTTAGGGTTACGATTGGACCTAGGGTTAGGGTTATGTTGAGGCCTAGGGTTAGAGATCCTGTTAGAGTTACGGTTGGACCTAAGGTTAGGGATATGTTGAGGGCTAGGGTTAGAGATCCGGTTAGGGTTTCGGTTGGACCTAGGGTTAGGGTTATGTTGAGGGCTAGGGTTAGAGATCCGGTTAGGGTTACGGTTGGACCTAGGGTTAGGGTTATGTTGAGGCCCAGGGTTAGAGTTTCGGTTAGGGTTAAGATTGGACCTAGGGTTATAGTGATGTTGAGGGCTAGGGTATTCCAGCAGTGAAAGCACACATTTCTATAAAGACTTTGAAGCAGCAAGCAAAAGCCTAGTGGCTGAGTGTTCTTTCAGAGAGAAACATGCATTTCATCCTTCTGGAGTGAATTTGCATGCTGGAGTTCATATGCATTTTATACTGTGCAGAATGTAGCTACTTGCTGGGGGTTGTGTCATAGAAGCACCTTTTCTGCAGGAGGTTATTGGAACATTCATTGTTTGGCTAAGTTATTAAGGTTGGTTTTGGAAGGTCTTTCAACCTTGGCCAAATCCCGCTTCGTACGCAAGTTTTTAATAGCGCTGTTTCCAAGTGTCCACAAAGAGCTGCTGCTTGAAACTGTCCACATGCACATCTCGTATACTGGTGTGCTCGTTTCACTACCTGGATTTTGGTTTCCTCTTCTTTCTTTGAAATGACAAGTCTTCATTCAGCATGCTACACACACCTTGTAGCAGTTTCAGTTTGAAGCATGTTGGTGCTCTCAAAACGCTGTGTATCCTGTGTAGAGTGTGTCACTCTACAGCACTGAATACACAACTTAGAGCTCCTTTCAACACAGACACGCAAACACATCTTTTTGGGAAAGTCCTAACTCAGGTAAATTGGAAATGTAAGGGTTTCATCGAAAACATGAAGACAATCATGCTTTTGAACTCTGCAACCGAAAGAAATGGCTTTTTGTACATGCCATTCTGAATTTCACTGCAAATTGCCCTTCTTTTCTGGTTTGTTGAAAGTTCAAAACGCTTTAGGAGATAGAACGTGTTTGAAGAAGACTGATGCAGTGTGCGTTTTCCTGGATTTCAAGTGCTTCGGGATACATACTCCTTGTTTTTCCACATTGTCTAAGAAACAACATGAGGCTTGCAAGACATTGAAAAAATGCATCCTAAAACTTATGCCTGCAGTGAAAACACACGTTTCAGCAAAGACTTGGAAGGAGCAAGCAAAACAATAGTGGCTGAGAGTTCTTTCAGAGAGAAACACACGTATTTCATCCTTCTGTAGAGACGGTTAGGGTTACGATTGGACCTAGGGTAGGGTTATGTTGAGGGATAGGGTTAGAGAGACGGTTAGGGTTACGATTCGACCTAGGGTTAGGGTTATGTTGAGGGCTAGGTTTAGAGAGACGGTTAGGGTTATGATTGCACCTAGGGTTAGGGTTATGTTGAGGGCTAGGGTTAGAGATCAGGTTAGTATTACGATTGGACCTAGGGTTAGGGTTATGTTGAGGGCTAGGGTTACAGATCCGGTTAGGGTTACAATTGGACCTAGGGTTAGGGTTATGTTGAGGGCTAGGGTTAGAGATCTGGTTAGGGTTACAATTGGACGTAGGGTTAGGGTTATGTTGAGGGCTAGGGTTAGAGATCCGGTTAGGGTTACGGTTGGACCTAGGGTTAGGGTTATGTTGAGGGCTAGGGTTAGAGATCCGGTTAGGGTTACGGTTGGACCTAGGGTTAGGGTTATAATGAGGGCTAGGTTTAGAGAGAGGGTTAGTATTACGATTGGACCTAGGGTTAGGGTTATGTTGAGGGCTAGGGTTACAGATCTGGTTAGGGTTATGATTGGACCTAGGGTTAGGGTTATGTTGAGGGCTAGGGTTAGAGAGAGGGTTAGTATTACGATTGGACCTAGGGTTAGGGTTATGTTGAGGGCTAGGGTTACAGATCCGGTTAGGGTCACAATTGGACCTAGGGTTAGGGTTATGTTGAGGCCCAGGGTTAGAGTTTCGGTTAGGGTTAAGACTGGACCTAGGGTTAGCTTAATGTTGAGGGCTAGGGTTAGAGAGTCGGTTAGGGTTACGATTGGACCTAGGGTTAGGGTTATGTTGAGGCCTAGGGTTAGAGATCCTGTTAGAGTTACGGTTGGACCTAAGGTTAGGGATATGTTGAGGGCTAGGGTTAGAGATCCGGTTAGGGTTTCGGTTGGACCTAGGGTTAGGGTTATGTTGAGGGCTAGGGTTAGAGATCCGGTTAGGGTTACGGTTGGACCTAGGGTTAGGGTTATGTTGAGGCCCAGGGTTAGAGTTTCGGTTAGGGTTAAGATTGGACCTAGGGTTATAGTGATGTTGAGGGCTAGGGTATTCCAGCAGTGAAAGCACACATTTCTATAAAGACTTTGAAGCAGCAAGCAAAAGCCTAGTGGCTGAGTGTTCTTTCAGAGAGAAACATGCATTTCATCCTTCTGGAGTGAATTTGCATGCTGGAGTTCATATGCATTTTATACTGTGCAGAATGTAGCTACTTGCTGGGGGTTGTGTCATAGAAGCACCTTTTCTGCAGGAGGTTATTGGAACATTCATTGTTTGGCTAAGTTATTAAGGTTGGTTTTGGAAGGTCTTTCAACCTTGGCCAAATCCCGCTTCGTACGCAAGTTTTTAATAGCGCTGTTTCCAAGTGTCCACAAAGAGCTGCTGCTTGAAACTGTCCACATGCACATCTCGTATACTGGTGTGCTCGTTTCACTACCTGGATTTTGGTTTCCTCTTCTTTCTTTGAAATGACAAGTCTTCATTCAGCATGCTACACACACCTTGTAGCAGTTTCAGTTTGAAGCATGTTGGTGCTCTCAAAACGCTGTGTATCCTGTGTAGAGTGTGTCACTCTACAGCACTGAATACACAACTTAGAGCTCCTTTCAACACAGACACGCAAACACATCTTTTTGGGAAAGTCCTAACTCAGGTAAATTGGAAATGTAAGGGTTTCATCGAAAACATGAAGACAATCATGCTTTTGAACTCTGCAACCGAAAGAAATGGCTTTTTGTACATGCCATTCTGAATTTCACTGCAAAATGCCCTTCTTTTCTGGTTTGTTGAAAGTTCAAAACGCTTTAGGAGATAGAACGTGTTTGAAGAAGACTGATGCAGTGTGCGTTTTCCTGGATTTCAAGTGCTTCGGGATACATACTCCTTGTTTTTCCACATTGTCTAAGAAACAACATGAGGCTTGCAAGACATTGAAAAAATGCATCCTAAAACTTATGCCTGCAGTGAAAACACACGTTTCAGCAAAGACTTGGAAGGAGCAAGCAAAACAATAGTGGCTGAGAGTTCTTTCAGAGAGAAACACACGTATTTCATCCTTCTGTAGAGACGGTTAGGGTTACGATTGGACCTAGGGTAGGGTTATGTTGAGGGATAGGGTTAGAGAGACGGTTAGGGTTACGATTCGACCTAGGGTTAGGGTTATGTTGAGGGCTAGGTTTAGAGAGACGGTTAGGGTTATGATTGCACCTAGGGTTAGGGTTATGTTGAGGGCTAGGGTTAGAGATCAGGTTAGTATTACGATTGGACCTAGGGTTAGGGTTATGTTGAGGGCTAGGGTTACAGATCCGGTTAGGGTTACAATTGGACCTAGGGTTAGGGTTATGTTGAGGGCTAGGGTTAGAGATCTGGTTAGGGTTACAATTGGACGTAGGGTTAGGGTTATGTTGAGGGCTAGGGTTAGAGATCCGGTTAGGGTTACGGTTGGACCTAGGGTTAGGGTTATGTTGAGGGCTAGGGTTAGAGATCCGGTTAGGGTTACGATTGGACCTAGGGTTAGGGTTATAATAAGGGCTAGGTTTAGAGAGAGGGTTAGTATTACGATTGGACCTAGGGTTAGGGTTATGTTGAGGGCTAGGGTTACAGATCCGGTTAGGGTTATGATTGGACCTAGGGTTAGGGTTATGTTGAGGGCTAGGGTTAGAGAGAGGGTTAGTATTACGATTGGACCTAGGGTTAGGGTTATGTTGAGGGCTAGGGTTACAGATCCGGTTAGGGTCACAATTGGACCTAGGGTTAGGGTTATGTTGAGGCCCAGGGTTAGAGTTTCGGTTAGGGTTAAGACTGGACCTAGGGTTAGCTTAATGTTGAGGGCTAGGGTTAGAGAGACGGTTAGGGTTACGATTGGACCTAGGGTTAGGGTTATGTTGAGGCCTAGGGTTAGAGATCCTGTTAGGGTTACGGTTGGACCTAAGGTTAGGGATATGTTGAGGGCTAGGGTTAGAGATCCGGTTAGGGTTTCGGTTGGACCTAGGGTTAGGGTTATGTTGAGGGCTAGGGTTAGAGATCCGGTTAGGGTTACGGTTGGACCTAGGGTTAGGGTTATGTTGAGGCCCAGGGTTAGAGTTTCGGTTAGGGTTAAGATTGGACCTAGGGTTATAGTGATGTTGAGGGCTAGGGTATTCCAGCAGTGAAAGCACACATTTCTATAAAGACTTTGAAGCAGCAAGCAAAAGCCTAGTGGCTGAGTGTTCTTTCAGAGAGAAACATGCATTTCATCCTTCTGGAGTGAATTTGCATGCTGGAGTTCATATGCATTTTATACTGTGCAGAATGTAGCTACTTGCTGGGTGTTGTGTCATAGAAGCACCTTTTCTGCAGGAGGTTATTGGAACATTCATTGTTTGGCTAAGTTATTAAGGTTGGTTTTGGAAGGTCTTTCAACCTTGGCCAAATCCCGCTTCGTACGCAAGTTTTTAATAGCGCTGTTTCCAAGTGTCCACAAAGAGCTGCTGCTTGAAACTGTCCACATGCACATCTCGTATACTGGTGTGCTCGTTTCACTACCTGGATTTTGGTTTCCTCTTCTTTCTTTGAAATGACAAGTCTTCATTCAGCATGCTACACACACCTTGTAGCAGTTTCAGTTTGAAGCATGTTGGTGCTCTCAAAACGCTGTGTATCCTGTGTAGAGTGTGTCACTCTACAGCACTGAATACACAACTTAGAGCTCCTTTCAACACAGACACGCAAACACATCTTTTTGGGAAAGTCCTAACTCAGGTAAATTGGAAATGTAAGGGTTTCATCGAAAACATGAAGACAATCATGCTTTTGAACTCTGCAACCGAAAGAAATGGCTTTTTGTACATGCCATTCTGAATTTCACTGCAAAATGCCCTTCTTTTCTGGTTTGTTGAAAGTTCAAAACGCTTTAGGAGATAGAACGTGTTTGAAGAAGACTGATGCAGTGTGCGTTTTCCTGGATTTCAAGTGCTTCGGGATACATACTCCTTGTTTTTCCACATTGTCTAAGAAACAACATGAGGCTTGCAAGACATTGAAAAAATGCATCCTAAAACTTATGCCTGCAGTGAAAACACACGTTTCAGCAAAGACTTGGAAGGAGCAAGCAAAACAATAGTGGCTGAGAGTTCTTTCAGAGAGAAACACACGTATTTCATCCTTCTGTAGAGACGGTTAGGGTTACGATTGGACCTAGGGTAGGGTTATGTTGAGGGATAGGGTTAGAGAGACGGTTAGGGTTACGATTCGACCTAGGGTTAGGGTTATGTTGAGGGCTAGGTTTAGAGAGACGGTTAGGGTTATGATTGCACCTAGGGTTAGGGTTATGTTGAGGGCTAGGGTTAGAGATCAGGTTAGTATTACGATTGGACCTAGGGTTAGGGTTATGTTGAGGGCTAGGGTTACAGATCCGGTTAGGGTTACAATTGGACCTAGGGTTAGGGTTATGTTGAGGGCTAGGGTTAGAGATCTGGTTAGGGTTACAATTGGACGTAGGGTTAGGGTTATGTTGAGGGCTAGGGTTAGAGATCCGGTTAGGGTTACGGTTGGACCTAGGGTTAGGGTTATGTTGAGGGCTAGGGTTAGAGATCCGGTTAGGGTTACGGTTGGACCTAGGGTTAGGGTTATAATGAGGGCTAGGTTTAGAGAGAGGGTTAGTATTACGATTGGACCTAGGGTTAGGGTTATGTTGAGGGCTAGGGTTACAGATCCGGTTAGGGTTATGATTGGACCTAGGGTTAGGGTTATGTTGAGGGCTAGGGTTAGAGAGAGGGTTAGTATTACGATTGGACCTAGGGTTAGGGTTATGTTGAGGGCTAGGGTTACAGATCCGGTTAGGGTCACAATTGGACCTAGGGTTAGGGTTATGTTGAGGCCCAGGGTTAGAGTTTCGGTTAGGGTTAAGACTGGACCTAGGGTTAGCTTAATGTTGAGGGCTAGGGTTAGAGAGTCGGTTAGGGTTACGATTGGACCTAGTGTTAGGGTTATGTTGAGGCCTAGGGTTAGAGATCCTGTTAGGGTTACGGTTGGACCTAAGGTTAGGGATATGTTGAGGGCTAGGGTTAGAGATCCGGTTAGGGTTTCGGTTGGACCTAGGGTTAGGGTTATGTTGAGGGCTAGGGTTAGAGATCCGGTTAGGGTTACGGTTGGACCTAGGGTTAGGGTTATGTTGAGGCCCAGGGTTAGAGTTTCGGTTAGGGTTAAGATTGGACCTAGGGTTATAGTGATGTTGAGGGCTAGGGTATTCCAGCAGTGAAAGCACACATTTCTATAAAGACTTTGAAGCAGCAAGCAAAAGCCTAGTGGCTGAGTGTTCTTTCAGAGAGAAACATGCATTTCATCCTTCTGGAGTGAATTTGCATGCTGGAGTTCATATGCATTTTATACTGTGCAGAATGTAGCTACTTGCTGGGGGTTGTGTCATAGAAGCACCTTTTCTGCAGGAGGTTATTGGAACATTCATTGTTTGGCTAAGTTATTAAGGTTGGTTTTGGAAGGTCTTTCAACCTTGGCCAAATCCCGCTTCGTACGCAAGTTTTTAATAGCGCTGTTTCCAAGTGTCCACAAAGAGCTGCTGCTTGAAACTGTCCACATGCACATCTCGTATACTGGTGTGCTCGTTTCACTACCTGGATTTTGGTTTCCTCTTCTTTCTTTGAAATGACAAGTCTTCATTCAGCATGCTACACACACCTTGTAGCAGTTTCAGTTTGAAGCATGTTGGTGCTCTCAAAACGCTGTGTATCCTGTGTAGAGTGTGTCACTCTACAGCACTGAATACACAACTTAGAGCTCCTTTCAACACAGACACGCAAACACATCTTTTTGGGAAAGTCCTAACTCAGGTAAATTGGAAATGTAAGGGTTTCATCGAAAACATGAAGACAATCATGCTTTTGAACTCTGCAACCGAAAGAAATGGCTTTTTGTACATGCCATTCTGAATTTCACTGCAAAATGCCCTTCTTTTCTGGTTTGTTGAAAGTTCAAAACGCTTTAGGAGATAGAACGTGTTTGAAGAAGACTGATGCAGTGTGCGTTTTCCTGGATTTCAAGTGCTTCGGGATACATACTCCTTGTTTTTCCACATTGTCTAAGAAACAACATGAGGCTTGCAAGACATTGAAAAAATGCATCCTAAAACTTATGCCTGCAGTGAAAACACACGTTTCAGCAAAGACTTGGAAGGAGCAAGCAAAACAATAGTGGCTGAGAGTTCTTTCAGAGAGAAACACACGTATTTCATCCTTCTGTAGAGACGGTTAGGGTTACGATTGGACCTAGGGTAGGGTTATGTTGAGGGATAGGGTTAGAGAGACGGTTAGGGTTACGATTCGACCTAGGGTTAGGGTTATGTTGAGGGCTAGGTTTAGAGAGACGGTTAGGGTTATGATTGCACCTAGGGTTAGGGTTATGTTGAGGGCTAGGGTTAGAGATCAGGTTAGTATTACGATTGGACCTAGGGTTAGGGTTATGTTGAGGGCTAGGGTTACAGATCCGGTTAGGGTCACAATTGGACCTAGGGTTAGGGTTATGTTGAGGCCCAGGGTTAGAGTTTCGGTTAGGGTTAAGACTGGACCTAGGGTTAGCTTAATGTTGAGGGCTAGGGTTAGAGAGTCGGTTAGGGTTACGATTGGACCTAGGGTTAGGGTTATGTTGAGGCCTAGGGTTAGAGATCCTGTTAGAGTTACGGTTGGACCTAAGGTTAGGGATATGTTGAGGGCTAGGGTTAGAGATCCGGTTAGGGTTTCGGTTGGACCTAGGGTTAGGGTTATGTTGAGGGCTAGGGTTAGAGATCCGGTTAGGGTTACGGTTGGACCTAGGGTTAGGGTTATGTTGAGGCCCAGGGTTAGAGTTTCGGTTAGGGTTAAGATTGGACCTAGGGTTATAGTGATGTTGAGGGCTAGGGTATTCCAGCAGTGAAAGCACACATTTCTATAAAGACTTTGAAGCAGCAAGCAAAAGCCTAGTGGCTGAGTGTTCTTTCAGAGAGAAACATGCATTTCATCCTTCTGGAGTGAATTTGCATGCTGGAGTTCATATGCATTTTATACTGTGCAGAATGTAGCTACTTGCTGGGGGTTGTGTCATAGAAGCACCTTTTCTGCAGGAGGTTATTGGAACATTCATTGTTTGGCTAAGTTATTAAGGTTGGTTTTGGAAGGTCTTTCAACCTTGGCCAAATCCCGCTTCGTACGCAAGTTTTTAATAGCGCTGTTTCCAAGTGTCCACAAAGAGCTGCTGCTTGAAACTGTCCACATGCACATCTCGTATACTGGTGTGCTCGTTTCACTACCTGGATTTTGGTTTCCTCTTCTTTCTTTGAAATGACAAGTCTTCATTCAGCATGCTACACACACCTTGTAGCAGTTTCAGTTTGAAGCATGTTGGTGCTCTCAAAACGCTGTGTATCCTGTGTAGAGTGTGTCACTCTACAGCACTGAATACACAACTTAGAGCTCCTTTCAACACAGACACGCAAACACATCTTTTTGGGAAAGTCCTAACTCAGGTAAATTGGAAATGTAAGGGTTTCATCGAAAACATGAAGACAATCATGCTTTTGAACTCTGCAACCGAAAGAAATGGCTTTTTGTACATGCCATTCTGAATTTCACTGCAAAATGCCCTTCTTTTCTGGTTTGTTGAAAGTTCAAAACGCTTTAGGAGATAGAAAGTGTTTGAAGAAGACTGATGCAGTGTGCGTTTTCCTGGATTTCAAGTGCTTCGGGATACATACTCCTTGTTTTTCCACATTGTCTAAGAAACAACATGAGGCTTGCAAGACATTGAAAAAATGCATCCTAAAACTTATGCCTGCAGTGAAAACACACGTTTCAGCAAAGACTTGGAAGGAGCAAGCAAAACAATAGTGGCTGAGAGTTCTTTCAGAGAGAAACACACGTATTTCATCCTTCTGTAGAGACGGTTAGGGTTACGATTGGACCTAGGGTAGGGTTATGTTGAGGGATAGGGTTAGAGAGACGGTTAGGGTTACGATTCGACCTAGGGTTAGGGTTATGTTGAGGGCTAGGTTTAGAGAGACGGTTAGGGTTATGATTGCACCTAGGGTTAGGGTTATGTTGAGGGCTAGGGTTAGAGATCAGGTTAGTATTACGATTGGACCTAGGGTTAGGGTTATGTTGAGGGCTAGGGTTACAGATCCGGTTAGGGTTACAATTGGACCTAGGGTTAGGGTTATGTTGAGGGCTAGGGTTAGAGATCTGGTTAGGGTTACAATTGGACGTAGGGTTAGGGTTATGTTGAGGGCTAGGGTTAGAGATCCGGTTAGGGTTACGGTTGGACCTAGGGTTAGGGTTATGTTGAGGGCTAGGGTTAGAGATCCGGTTAGGGTTACGATTGGACCTAGGGTTAGGGTTATAATAAGGGCTAGGTTTAGAGAGAGGGTTAGTATTACGATTGGACCTAGGGTTAGGGTTATGTTGAGGGCTAGGGTTACAGATCCGGTTAGGGTTATGATTGGACCTAGGGTTAGGGTTATGTTGAGGGCTAGGGTTAGAGAGAGGGTTAGTATTACGATTGGACCTAGGGTTAGGGTTATGTTGAGGGCTAGGGTTACAGATCCGGTTAGGGTCACAATTGGACCTAGGGTTAGGGTTATGTTGAGGCCCAGGGTTAGAGTTTCGGTTAGGGTTAAGACTGGACCTAGGGTTAGCTTAATGTTGAGGGCTAGGGTTAGAGAGACGGTTAGGGTTACGATTGGACCTAGGGTTAGGGTTATGTTGAGGGCTAGGGTTAGAGAGAGGGTTAGTATTACGATTGGACCTAGGGTTAGGGTTATGTTGAGGGCTAGGGTTACAGATCCGGTTAGGGTCACAATTGGACCTAGGGTTAGGGTTATGTTGAGGCCCAGGGTTAGAGTTTCGGTTAGGGTTAAGACTGGACCTAGGGTTAGCTTAATGTTGAGGGCTAGGGTTAGAGAGACGGTTAGGGTTACGATTGGACCTAGGGTTAGGGTTATGTTGAGGCCTAGGGTTAGAGATCCTGTTAGGGTTACGGTTGGACCTAAGGTTAGGGATATGTTGAGGGCTAGGGTTAGAGATCCAGTTAGGGTTTCGGTTGGACCTAGGGTTAGGGTTATGTTGAGGGCTAGGGTTAGAGATCCGGTTAGGGTTACGGTTGGACCTAGGGTTAGGGTTATGTTGAGGCCCAGGGTTAGAGTTTCGGTTAGGGTTAAGATTGGACCTAGGGTTATAGTGATGTTGAGGGCTAGGGTATTCCAGCAGTGAAAGCACACATTTCTATAAAGACTTTGAAGCAGCAAGCAAAAGACTAGTGGCTGAGTGTTCTTTCAGAGAGAAACATGCATTTCATCCTTCTGGAGTGAATTTGCATGCTGGAGTTCATATGCATTTTATACTGTGCAGAATGTAGCTACTTGCTGGGGGTTGTGTCATAGAAGCACCTTTTCTGCAGGAGGTTATTGGAACATTCATTGTTTGGCTAAGTTATTAAGGTTGGTTTTGGAAGGTCTTTCAACCTTGGCCAAATCCCGCTTCGTACGCAAGTTTTTAATAGCGCTGTTTCCAAGTGTCCACAAAGAGCTGCTGCTTGAAACTGTCCACATGCACATCTCGTATACTGGTGTGCTCGTTTCACTACCTGGATTTTGGTTTCCTCTTCTTTCTTTGAAATGACAAGTCTTCATTCAGCATGCTACACACACCTTGTAGCAGTTTCAGTTTGAAGCATGTTGGTGCTCTCAAAACGCTGTGTATCCTGTGTAGAGTGTGTCACTCTACAGCACTGAATACACAACTTAGAGCTCCTTTCAACACAGACACGCAAACACATCTTTTTGGGAAAGTCCTAACTCAGGTAAATTGGAAATGTAAGGGTTTCATCGAAAACATGAAGACAATCATGCTTTTGAACTCTGCAACCGAAAGAAATGGCTTTTTGTACATGCCATTCTGAATTTCACTGCAAAATGCCCTTCTTTTCTGGTTTGTTGAAAGTTCAAAACGCTTTAGGAGATAGAACGTGTTTGAAGAAGACTGATGCAGTGTGCGTTTTCCTGGATTTCAAGTGCTTCGGGATACATACTCCTTGTTTTTCCACATTGTCTAAGAAACAACATGAGGCTTGCAAGACATTGAAAAAATGCATCCTAAAACTTATGCCTGCAGTGAAAACACACGTTTCAGCAAAGACTTGGAAGGAGCAAGCAAAACAATAGTGGCTGAGAGTTCTTTCAGAGAGAAACACACGTATTTCATCCTTCTGTAGAGACGGTTAGGGTTACGATTGGACCTAGGGTAGGGTTATGTTGAGGGATAGGGTTAGAGAGACGGTTAGGGTTACGATTCGACCTAGGGTTAGGGTTATGTTGAGGGCTAGGTTTAGAGAGACGGTTAGGGTTATGATTGCACCTAGGGTTAGAGTTATGTTGAGGGCTAGGGTTAGAGATCAGGTTAGTATTACGATTGGACCTAGGGTTAGGGTTATGTTGAGGGCTAGGGTTACAGATCCGGTTAGGGTTACAATTGGACCTAGGGTTAGGGTTATGTTGAGGGCTAGGGTTAGAGATCTGGTTAGGGTTACAATTGGACGTAGGGTTAGGGTTATGTTGAGGGCTAGGGTTAGAGATCCGGTTAGGGTTACGGTTGGACCTAGGGTTAGGGTTATGTTGAGGGCTAGGGTTAGAGATCCGGTTAGGGTTACGATTGGACCTAGGGTTAGGGTTATAATGAGGGCTAGGTTTAGAGAGAGGGTTAGTATTACGATTGGACCTAGGGTTAGGGTTATGTTGAGGGCTAGGGTTACAGATCCGGTTAGGGTTATGATTGGACCTAGGGTTAGGGTTATGTTGAGGGCTAGGGTTAGAGAGAGGGTTAGTATTACGATTGGACCTAGGGTTAGGGTTATGTTGAGGGCTAGGGTTACAGATCCGGTTAGGGTCACAATTGGACCTAGGGTTAGGGTTATGTTGAGGCCCAGGGTTAGAGTTTCCTTTAGGGTTAAGACTGGACCTAGGGTTAGCTTAATGTTGAGGGCTAGGGTTAGAGAGACGGTTAGGGTTACGATTGGACCTAGGGTTAGGGTTATGTTGAGGCCTAGGGTTAGAGATCCTGTTAGGGTTACGGTTGGACCTAAGGTTAGGGATATGTTGAGGGCTAGGGTTAGAGATCCGGTTAGGGTTTCGGTTGGACCTAGGGTTAGGGTTATGTTGAGGGCTAGGGTTAGAGATCCGGTTAGGGTTACGGTTGGACCTAGGGTTAGGGTTATGTTGAGGCCCAGGGTTAGAGTTTCGGTTAGGGTTAAGATTGGACCTAGGGTTATAGTGATGTTGAGGGCTAGGGTATTCCAGCAGTGAAAGCACACATTTCTATAAAGACTTTGAAGCAGCAAGCAAAAGCCTAGAGGCTGAGTGTTCTTTCAGTGAGAAACATGCATTTCATCCTTCTGGAGTGAATTTGCATGCTGGAGTTCATATGCATTTTATACTGTGCAGAATGTAGCTACTTGCTGGGGGTTGTGTCATAGAAGCACCTTTTCTGCAGGAGGTTATTGGAACATTCATTGTTTGGCTAAGTTATTTAGGGTTGGTTTTGGAAGGTCTTTCAACCTTGGCCAAATCCCGCTTCGTACGCAAGTTTTTAATAGCGCTGTTTCCAAGTGTCCACAAAGAGCTGCTGCTTGAAACTGTCCACATGCACATCTCGTATACTGGTGTGCTCGTTTCACTACCTGGATTTTGGTTTCCTCTTCTTTCTTTGAAATGACAAGTCTTCATTCAGCATGCTACACACACCTTGTAGCAGTTTCAGTTTGAAGCATGTTGGTGCTCTCAAAACGCTGTGTATCCTGTGTAGAGTGTGTCACTCTACAGCACTGAATACACAACTTAGAGCTCCTTTCAACACAGACACGCAAACACATCTTTTTGGGAAAGTCCTAACTCAGGTAAATTGGAAATGTAAGGGTTTCATCGAAAACATGAAGACAATCATGCTTTTGAACTCTGCAACCGAAAGAAATGGCTTTTTGTACATGCCATTCTGAATTTCACTGCAAAATGCCCTTCTTTTCTGGTTTGTTGAAAGTTCAAAACGGTTTAGGAGATAGAACGTGTTTGAAGAAGACTGATGCAGTGTGCGTTTTCCTGGATTTCAAGTGCTTCGGGATACATACTCCTTGTTTTTCCACATTGTCTAAGAAACAACATGAGGCTTGCAAGACATTGAAAAAATGCATCCTAAAACTTATGCCTGCAGTGAAAACACACGTTTCAGCAAAGACTTGGAAGGAGCAAGCAAAACAATAGTGGCTGAGAGTTCTTTCAGAGAGAAACACACGTATTTCATTCTTCTGTAGAGACGGTTAGGGTTACGATTGGACCTAGGGTAGGGTTATGTTGAGGGATAGGGTTAGAGAGACGGTTAGGGTTACGATTCGACCTAGGGTTAGGGTTATGTTGAGGGCTAGGTTTAGAGAGACGGTTAGGGTTATGATTGCACCTAGGGTTAGAGTTATGTTGAGGGCTAGGGTTAGAGATCAGGTTAGTATTACGATTGGACCTAGGGTTAGGGTTATGTTGAGGGCTAGGGTTACAGATCCGGTTAGGGTTACAATTGGACCTAGGGTTAGGGTTATGTTGAGGGCTAGGGTTAGAGATCTGGTTAGGGTTACAATTGGACGTAGGGTTAGGGTTATGTTGAGGGCTAGGGTTAGAGATCCGGTTAGGGTTACGGTTGGACCTAGGGTTAGGGTTATGTTGAGGGCTAGGGTTAGAGATCCGGTTAGGGTTACGATTGGACCTAGGGTTAGGGTTATAATGAGGGCTAGGTTTAGAGAGAGGGTTAGTATTACGATTGGACCTAGGGTTAGGGTTATGTTGAGGGCTAGGGTTACAGATCCGGTTAGGGTTATGATTGGACCTAGGGTTAGGGTTATGTTGAGGGCTAGGGTTAGAGAGAGGGTTAGTATTACGATTGGACCTAGGGTTAGGGTTATGTTGAGGGCTAGGGTTACAGATCCGGTTAGGGTCACAATTGGACCTAGGGTTAGGGTTATGTTGAGGCCCAGGGTTAGAGTTTCCTTTAGGGTTAAGACTGGACCTAGGGTTAGCTTAATGTTGAGGGCTAGGGTTAGAGAGACGGTTAGGGTTACGGTTGGACCTAAGGTTAGGGATATGTTGAGGGCTAGGGTTAGAGATCCGGTTAGGGTTTCGGTTGGACCTAGGGTTAGGGTTATGTTGAGGGCTAGGGTTAGAGATCCGGTTAGGGTTTCGGTTGGACCTAGGGTTAGGGTTATGTTGAGGGCTAGGGTTAGAGATCCGGTTAGGGTTTCGGTTGTACCTAGGATTAGGGTTATGTTGAGGGCTAGGGTTAGAGATCCGGTTAGGGTTACGGTTGGACCTAGGGTTAGGGTTATGTTGAGGCCCAGGGTTAGAGTTTCGGTTAGGGTTAAGATTGGACCTAGGGTTATAGTGATGTTGAGGGCTAGGGTATTCCAGCAGTGAAAGCACACATTTCTATAAAGACTTTGAAGCAGCAAGCAAAAGCCTAGAGGCTGAGTGTTCTTTCAGTGAGAAACATGCATTTCATCCTTCTGGAGTGAATTTGCATGCTGGAGTTCATATGCATTTTATACTGTGCAGAATGTAGCTACTTGCTGGGGGTTGTGTCATAGAAGCACCTTTTCTGCAGGAGGTTATTGGAACATTCATTGTTTGGCTAAGTTATTTAGGGTTGGTTTTGGAAGGTCTTTCAACCTTGGCCAAATCCCGCTTCGTACGCAAGTTTTTAATAGCGCTGTTTCCAAGTGTCCACAAAGAGCTGCTGCTTGAAACTGTCCACATGCACATCTCGTATACTGGTGTGCTCGTTTCACTACCTGGATTTTGGTTTCCTCTTCTTTCTTTGAAATGACAAGTCTTCATTCAGCATGCTACACACACCTTGTAGCAGTTTCAGTTTGAAGCATGTTGGTGCTCTCAAAACGCTGTGTATCCTGTGTAGAGTGTGTCACTCTACAGCACTGAATACACAACTTAGAGCTCCTTTCAACACAGACACGCAAACACATCTTTTTGGGAAAGTCCTAACTCAGGTAAATTGGAAATGTAAGGGTTTCATCGAAAACATGAAGACAATCATGCTTTTGAACTCTGCAACCGAAAGAAATGGCTTTTTGTACATGCCATTCTGAATTTCACTGCAAAATGCCCTTCTTTTCTGGTTTGTTGAAAGTTCAAAACGCTTTAGGATATAGAACGTGTTTGAAGAAGACTGATGCAGTGTGCGTGTTCCTGGATTTCAAGTGCTTCGGGATACATACTCCTTGTTTTTCCACATTGTCTAAGAAACAACATGAGGCTTGCAAGAGATTGAAAAAATGCATCCTAAAACTTATGCCTGCAGTGAAAACACACGTTTCTACAAAGACTTGGAAGGAGCAAGCAAAACAATAGTGGTTGAGAGTTCTTTCAGAAAGAAACACACGTATTTCATCCTTCTGTAGAGACGGTTAGGGTTACGATTGGACCTAGGGTAGGGTTATGTTGAGGGACAGGGTTAGAGAGACGGTTAGGGTTACGATTCGACCTAGGGTTATTGTTTTGTTGAGGGCTAGGGTTAGAGATCAGGTTAGTATTACGATTGGACCTAGGGTTAGGTTTATGTTGAGGGCTAGGGTTAGAGAGACGGTTAGGGTTACGATTCGACCTAGGGTTAGGGTTATAATGAGGGCTAGGTTTAGAGAGACGGTTAGGGTTACGAGCGGACCTAGTGTTAGGGTTATGTTGAGGGCTAGGGTTAGAGAGAGGGTTAGTATTACGATTGGACCTAGGGTTAGGGTTATGTTGAGGGCTAGGGTTACAGATCCGGTTAGGGTTACAATTGGACCTAGGGTTAGGGTTATGTTGAGGGCTAGGGTTAGAGATCTGGTTAGGGATACAATTGGACGTAGGGTTAGGGTTATGTTGAGGGCTAGGGTTAGAGATCCGGTTAGGGTTACGGTTGGACCTAGGCTTAGCTTAATGTTGAGGGCTAGGGTTAGAGAGACGGTTAGGGTTACGATTGGACCTAGGGTTAGGGATATGTTGAGGGCTAGGGTTAGAGATCCTGTTAGGGTTACGGTTGGACCTAAGGTTAGGGATATGTTGAGGGCTAGGGTTAGAGATCCGGTTAGGGTTTTGGTTGGACCTAGGTTTAGGGTTATGTTGAGGCCCAGGGTTAGAGTTTCGGTTAGGGTTAAGATTGGACCTAGGGTTATAGTGATGTTGAGGGCTAGGGTATTCCAGCAGTGAAAGCACACATTTCTATAAAGACTTTGAAGCAGCAAGCAAAAGCCTAGTGGCTGAATGTTCTTTCAGAGAGAAACATGCATTTCATCCTTCTGGAGTGAATTTGCATGCTGGAGTTCATATGCATTTTATACTGTGCAGAATGTAGCTACTTGCTGGGGGTTGTGTCATAGAAGCACCTTTTCTGCAGGAGGTTATTGGAACATTCATTGTTTGGCTAAGTTATTTAGGGTTGGTTTTGGAAGGTCTTTCCACCTTGGCCAAATCCCGCTTCGTACGCAAGTTTTTAATAGCGCTGTTTCCAAGTGTCCACAAAGAGCTGCTGCTTGAAACTGTCCACATGCACATCTCGTCTACTGGTGTGCTTGTTTCACTACCTGGATTTTGGTTTCCTCTTCTTTCTTTGAAATGACAAGTCTTCATTCAGCATGCTACACACACCTTGTAGCAGTTTCAGTTTGAAGCATGTTGGTGCTCTCAAAACGCTGTGTATCCTGTGTAGAGTGTGTCACTCTACAGCACTGAATACACAACTTAGAGCTCCTTTCAACACAGACACGCAAACACATCTTTTTGGGAAAGTCCTAACTCAGGTAAATTGGAAATGTAAGGGTTTCATCGAAAACATGAAGACAATCATGCTTTTGAACTCTGCAACCGAAAGAAATGGCTTTTTGTACATGCCATTCTGAATTTCACTGCAAAATGCCCTTCTTTTCTGGTTTGTTGAAAGTTCACAACACATTAGGAGATAGAACGTGTTTGAAGAAGACTGATGCAGTGTGCGTTTTCCTGGATTTCTAGTGATTTGGGAAACATAATCCGTGTTTTTCCACATTGTCTAAGAAACAACATGAGGCTTGCAAGAGATTGAAACAATGCATCCTCAAACTTCTTCCAGCAGTGAAAACACACGTTTCTACAAAGACTTGGAAGGAGCAAGCAGAAGAATAGTGGCTGAGTGTCCTTTCAGAGAGAAACACATGCATTTCATCGTTCTGGAGTGAGTTTTCTTGCTGGAATTCATATGCATTTTGTACTGTGAAGAATGTAGCTACCTGCTCGAGGGTTGTGTCATAGATGCACCTTTCCTGCAGGAGCTTATTGGAACTTTCATTGTTTGGCTAATTATTTAGGGTTGGTTTTGGAAGGTCTTTCAACTTTGGCCAAATCCGCTTTGTACGAAAGATTTTCACAGCCCTGTTTCCAAGTGCCCACAAAGAGCTGCTGCTTGAAAGTGTCCACATGCACATCTCCCATACTGGTGTGCTCGTTTCACTACCTGGATTTTGGTTTCCTCTTCTTTCTTTGAAATGACAAGTCTTCATTCAGCATGCTACACACACCTTGTAGCAGTTTCAGTTTGAAGCATGTTGGTGCTCTCAAAACGCTGTGTATCCTGTGTAGAGTGTGTCACTCTACAGCACTGAATACACAACTTAGAGCTCCTTTCAACACAGACACGCAAACACATCTTTTTCGGAAAGTCCAAACTCAGGTAAATTGGAAATTTAAGGGTTTCATCGAAAACATGAAGACAATCATGCTTTTGAACTCTCCAACCGAAAGCAATGGATTTTTGGACATGCCATTCTGAATTTCACTGCAAAATGCCCTTCTTTTCTGGTTTGTTGAAAGTTCAAAACACACTAGGAGATAGAACGTGTTTGAAGAAGACTGATGCAGTGTGCGTTTTCCCGGATTTCAAGTGATTCGGGATACATACTCCTTGTTTTTCCACATTGTCAAAGAAACAACATGAGGCTTGCAAGAGATTGAAAAAATGCATCCAAAAACTTATTTCAGCAGTGAAAACACACGTTTCTACAAAGACTTGGAAGGAGCAAGCAAAGGAATAGTGGCTGACAGTTCTTTCAGAGAGAAACACACGTATTTCATCCTTCTGAGGAGACGGTTAGGGTTACGATTGGACCTAGGGTAGGGTAATGTTGAGGGCTAGGGTTAGAGATATGGTTAGGGTTATGATTGGACCTAGGGTTAGGGTTATGTTGAGGGCTAGGGTTAGAGAGAAGGTTAGGGTTATGATTGGACCTAGGGTTATTGTTATGTTGAGGGCTAGGGTTAGAGAGAAGGTTAGGGTTATGATGGGACCTAGTGTTAGGGCTCTGTTGAGGTCTAGGTTTAGAGATCCGGTTAGGGTTACGATTGGACCTAGGGTTAGGGTTATGTTGAGGGCTAGGGTTAGAGAGAGGGTTATGGTTACGATTGGACCTAGGGTTATTGTTATGTAGAGGGCTACTGTCAGAGAGACGGTTAAGGTTGATTGGACCTAGGGTTAGGGTTATGTTGAGGGCCAGGGTTAGAGAGATGGTTAGGGTTACGCTTGGACCTAGGGTTAGGGTTATGTTGAGGTCTAGGGTTAGAGTTCCGGTTAGGGTTACGGTTCGACCTAGGGTTAGGGTTATGTTGAAGGCTAGGGTTAGAGATCCTGTTAGGGTTACGGGTGGACCTAGGGTTAGGGTTATGTTGAGGGCTAGGGTTAGAGATCCGGTTAGGGTTACAACTGGACCTAGGGTTAGGGTTATGTTGAGGGCTAGGGTTAGAGATCCGGTTAGGGTTACCGTTCGACCTAGGGTTAGCGTAATGTTGAGGGCTAGGGTTACAGATCCGGTTAGGGTTACAATTGGACCTAGGGTTAGGGTTATGTTGAGGGCTAGGGTTAGAGATCTGGTTAGGGTTACAATTGGACGTAGGGTTAGGGTTATGTTGAGGGCTAGGTTTAGAGATCCTTTTAGGGTTCCAACTGGACATAGGGTTAGGGTTTTGTTGAGGGCTAGGTTTATAGATCCGGTAGGATTACGATTGGACCTAGGATTAGAGTTATGTTGAGGGCTAGGTTTAGAGACCCGGTAGGGTTACGATTGGACCTAGGGTTAGGGTTATATTGAGGGCTATAGTTAGAGATCCGGTTAGGGTTACGAATTGACCTAGGCTTAGGATTATGTTGAGGGCTAGGGTTAGAGATGCGATTAGTGTTACGATTGTTCCTAGGGTTAGGGTTATGTTGAGGGCTAGGGTTAGAGATAAGATTAAGGTTACGATTGGACCTAGGGTTAGGGTTATGTTGAGGGCTAGGTTTAGAGATCCTTTTAGGGTTCCAACTGGACATAGGGTTAGGGTTTTGTTGAGGGCTAGGTTTATAGATCCGGTAGGATTACGATTGGACCTAGGGTTAGAATTATGTTGAGGGCTAGGTTTAGAGACCCGGTAGGGTTACGATTGGACCTAGGGTTAGGGTTATGTTGAGGGCTAGGGTTAGAGATCCTGTTAGGGTTACGATTGGACCTACGGTTAGGGTTATGTTGAGGGCTAGGATTAGAGATCCGGTTAAGGTTTCCAATTGGACCTAGGGTTAGTGTCATGTTGACTGCTAGGGTTAGAGATCCGGTTAGGGTTCCGATTGGACCTAGGGTTAGGCTTGTTGGACGGCTAGGGTTAGAGATCCTGTTAGGGCTACGATTGCACCTAGGTTTAGGGTTATGTTGAGGGCTAGGGTTTGAGATCCGCTTAGGGTTACGACTGGACCTAGGGTTAGGGTTATGTTGAGGGCTAGGGTTAGAGATCCGGTTAGGGTTACCATTGGACCTAGGGTTAGGGTTATGTTGAGGGCTAGGTGTAGAGATCCTGTAGGATTCCAAATGTACCTAGGGTTAGGGTTATGTTGAGGGCTAGGTTTAGAGATCCGGTAGGGTTTCGATTGGACCTAGGGTTAGGGTTATGTTGAGGGTTAGGGTTATAGATCCTGTTAGGGTTCCGATTGGACCTAGGGTTAGGCTTATGTTGACGGCTAGGGTTAGAGATCCTGTTAGGGCTACGATTGGACCTAGGGTTCGGGTTATGTTGAGGGCTAGGGTTAAAGATCCGATTAGGGTTCCGATTGTACCTAGGGTTAGGGTTTTGTTGAGGGATAGGGTTAGAGATCCGGTTAGGGTTCCGATTGGACCTAGGGTTAATGTTATGTTGAGGTCTAGGGTTAGAGAACCCGTTAGGGTTACGATTGGACCTAGGGTTAGGGTTATGTTTACGGCTAGGGTTAGAGATCCTGTTAGGGCTATGATTGGACCTAGGGTTTGGGTTATGTTGAGGGCTATGGTTAGAGATCCCGTTAGGGTTCCGATTGTACCTAGGGTTAGGGTTTTGTTGAGGGCTAGGTTTAGAGATCCGGTTAGGGTTACGATTGGTCCTAGGTTTAGGGTTATGTTGATGGCTAGGGTTAGAGATCCGGTTAGGGTTACAATTGGTCCTTGGGTTAGTGTTATGTTGAGGGCTGGGGTTAGAGATCCAGTTAGGATTACGATTGGACCTAGGGTTAGGGTTATGTTGAGGGCTAGGCTTAGAGATCCGGTTAGGGTTACGATTGGACCTAGGGTTAAGTTTATGTTGAAGGCTAGGGTTAGAGATACGGTTAGGATTATGATTGGACCTAGGGTTAGGGTTATGTTGAGGGTTAGGGTTAGAGATCCTGTTAGGTTTACGATTGTACCTAGGGTTAGGGTTATGTTGAGGGCTACCTTCTGAGATCCGATTAGGGTTACGATTGGACCTAGGCTTAGTGTTATGTTGAGGGCTAGGGTTAGAGATCCGGATAGGGCTACGATTGACCTAGGGTTAGGGTTATGTTGAGGGCTAGGGTTAGAGATCCGGTTAGGTTTACGATTGGAACTAGGGTTAGGGTTATGTTGAGGGCTAGGGTTAGAGATCCTGTTAGGGTTCCGACTGGACCTAGGGTTAGGGTTATCTTGAGGGCTAGGTTTAGAGATCCGGTAGGGTTACGATTGGACCTAGGGTTAGGGTTTTGTAGAGGGCTAGGGTTAGAGATCCGGTTAGGTTTCCGATTGGACCTAGGGTTAGGGTTATGTTGAGGGCTAGGGTTAGAGATCTGGTTAGGGTTCCGATTGAACCTAGGGTTAGGTTCATGTTGAGGGCTAGGGTTAGAGATCTGGTTAGGGTCCGATTGGACCTAGGGTTAGGGTTATGTTGAGGGCTAGGGTTAGAGAGCAGGTTAGGGTTACGATTGGACCTAGGGTTAGGGTCATGTTGAGAGCTAGGTTTAGAGATCCGGTTAGGGTTACGATTTGACCTAGGTTTAGGGTTATGTTGAGGGTTAGGTTTAGAGTTCCGGTTAGGGCTAGGATTGGACGTAGGGTTAGGGTCATGTTTAGGGCTCGGGTTAGAGATCCGGTTAGGGTTCCGATTGGACCTAGGGTTAGGGTTATGTAGAGGGCTAGGGTTAGAGATCCGGTTAGGGCTAGGATTGGACGTAGGGTTAGGGTCATGTTTAGGGCTCGGGTTAGAGATCCGGTTAGGTTTCCGATTGGACATAGGGTTAGGGTTATGTTGAGGGCTATGGTTAGAGACCCGGTTAGGGTTCCGATTGGACCTAGGGTTGGGGTTATGTTGAGGGCTAGAGTTAGAGATACGGTTAGGGTTAGGATTGGACCTCGGGTTAAGGTTATGTTGAGGGCTAGGGTTAGAGATACGGTTAGGGTTCCGATTGGACCTAGGTTTAGTGTTATGTTTAGGGTTAGGGTTAGAGATCTGGTTAAGGTTACTATTACCTAGGGTTAGGGTGATGTTGAGGGCTAGGGTTAGAGATCCGGTTGGGGTTCCGATTTGACCTAGGGTTATGGTTTTGTTGAGGGCTAGGGTTAGAGATACGGTTAGGGTTACGATTGCACCTTGGGTTAGGGTTTTGTTGAGGGCTAGGGTTAGAGATCCTGTTAGGGTTCCGATTGGAACTAGGGTTAGGGTTATGTTGAGGGCTAGGGTGAGAAATCTGTAGGGTTACGATTGGACCTAGGGTTAGGGTTATGTTGAGGGCTAGGGTTAGAGATCCGTTTAGGGTTACGAATGGACCTACGGTTAGGATTCTGTTCTGGGCTAGGGTTAGAGATCCTGTTAGGGATACGATGGGAGGTAGGGTTAGGGTTATGTTTAGGACTAGGGTTAGAGATCCGGTTAGGGATACGATTGGACTTACGGTTAGGCTTATGTTGAGGGCTAGGTTTAGAGATCCGGTTAGGGTTACAATTGGACATAGGGTGAGGGTTATGTTGAGGCCTAGGGTTAGAGATCCGGTTAGGGTTCTGATTGGACGTAGGGTTAGGGTTATGTTGACGGCTAGGCTTAGAGATCCGTAAAAGGTTACGATTTGCCCTAGGGTTAGGGTTATGTTGAGGACTAGGTTTAGAGATCTGGTTACGGTTAGGAGAGCACCTAGGGTTACTGTTATGTTGAGGGCTAGGGTTAGAGATCCGTTTAGGGTTACAATTGGACCTAGGGTTAGGTTTATGTTAAGGACTAGGGTTAGAGTTCTGGTTAGGGTTCCGATTGAACCTAGGGTTAGGGTTATGTTGAGGGCTAAGGTTAGACATTCGGTTAGGGTTCCGAGTGGACCTAGGGTTAGGGTTATATTGAGGGCTACGGTTAGAGTTCCAGTTAGGGTTACGACTTGACCTAGGGTTAGGGTTATGTTGAGGGCTAGGGTTAGAGATCCTGTTAGGGTTCCGATTGGACCTAGGGTTAGGGTTATGTTGAGGGCTAGGGTTAGAGATCCGTTTAGGGTTACGATTGGACCTAGGGTTAGGATTCTGTTGAGGACTAGGGTTAGAGATCCTGTAAGGGATACGATGGGACGTAGGGTTAGGGTTATGTTTAGGACTAGGGTTAGATATCCGGTTTGGATACGATTGGACTTACGGTTAGGCTTATGTTGAGGGCTAGGGTTAGAGATCCGGTTAGGATTACGATTGGACATAGGGTTAGGGTTATGTTGAGGGCTTGGGTTAGGGATCCGGTTAGGGTTCTGATTGGACCTAGTGTTAGGGTTATCTTGAGTGCTAGGCTTAGAGATCCAGTCAGGGTTACGATTGGACCTAGGGTTAGGGTTATGTTGAGGGCTAAGGTTAGAGATTCGGTTAGGGTTCCGAGTGGACCTAGGGTTAGGGTTATATTGAGGGGTAGGGTTAGAGATCCGGTTAGGGTTACGATTGGACCTAGAGTTAGTGTTATGTTGAGGGCTACGGTTAGAGAGACGTTTAGGGTTCCCATTGGTCCTAGGGTTAGGGTTATCTTGAGGGCTAGGGTTAGTGAGACGGTTAGGGTTACGATTGGACCTAGGGTTAGGATTATGTTGAGGGCTAGGGTTAGATATCTGGTTCGGGTTACGAGTGCACCTAGGGTTACTGTTATGTTCAGGGCTAGGGTTAGAGATCCGGTTAGGGTTACAATTGGACCTAGGGTTAGGGTTATGTTGAGGACTAGGGTTAGAGATCTGGTTAGGGTTACGATTGGACCTAGGGTTAGGGTTATGTTGAGGGCTAAGGTTAGAGATTCGGTTAGGGTTCCGAGTGGACCTAGGGTTAGGGTTATGTTGAGGGCTAGGGTTAGAGATCCTGTTAGGGTTCCTATTGGACCTAGGGTTAGGGTTATGTTGAGGGCTAGGCTTAGAGATCCAGTTAGGGTTTCGATTCGAACTAGGGTTACTGTTATGTTGAGGGCTAGGGTTAGAGATACGGTTCGGGTTACGATTGGACCTAAGGTTAGGGTAATGTTGAGGGCTAGGTTTAGAGATCCAGTTAGGGTTAATATTGGACCTAGGGTAAGGGTAATGTTGAGGGCTAGGGTTAGAGATCGGGTTAGGAGACCGATTGGACCTAGGGTTAGGGTTATGTTGAGTGCTAGGGTTAGAGTTCCGGTTAGGGTTCCGATTGGACCTAGGGTTAGGGTTATGTTGAGGGCTAGGGTTTGAAATCCGGTTAGGGTTCCGATTGGAGGTGGATTTAGGGTTATGTTTAGGGCTAGGTTTAGAGTTCCGCTTAGGGTTACGTTTGGAACTAGGGTTAGGGTTATGTTGCGGATTAGGGTTAGTGAGACGGTTAGGGTTCTGATTGGACCTAGGGTTAGGGTTATGTTGAGGGCTAGGGTTAGAGATCCGGTTAGGGTTCCGATTGGAGGTGGAGTTAGGGTTATGTTTAGGGCTAGGTTTAGAGTTCCGGTTAGGGTTCCGATTGGACCTAGGGTTAGTGTTATGTTGAGGGCTAGGTTTAGAGATCCGGTTAGGGTTCCGATTGGACCTCGGGTTAGGGTTATGTTGAGTGCTAGGGTTAGAGTTCCGGTTAGGGTTCCGATTGGACCTAGGGTTAGGGTTATGTTGAGGGCTAGGGTTTGAAATCCGGTTAGGGTTCCGATTGGACCTAGGGTTAGGGTTATTTTGAGAGCTAGAGTTAGAGTTCTGGTTAGGTTTCCGATTAGACCTAGGGTTAGGGTTATGTTGAGGGCTAGGGTTAGAGATCCGGTTAGGGTTCCGATTGGACCTCGGGTTAGGGTTATGTTGAGGCTAGGGTTAGATATCCTGTTAGGGTTCCGATTGGACGTAGGGTTAGGGTTATGTTGAGGGCTAGGGTTAGAGATCCGGTTAGGGTTACGGTTGGACCTAGGGTTAGGGTTATGTTGAGGGCTAGGGTTAGATATCCTGTTAGGGTTCCGATTGGACGTGGAGTTAGGGTTATGTTTAGGGCTAGGTTTAGAGTTCCGGTTAGGGTTCCGATTGGACCTAAGGTTTGGGTTATGTTGAGGGCTAGGGTTAGAGATCCGGTTAGCGTTCCTATTGGACCTAGGTTTAGGGTTATGTTGAGGGCTAGGGTTAGAGATCCGGTTAGGGCTACGATTGGACCTAGGCTTAGGGTTATGTTGATGGCCAGGGTTAGAGATCCAGTTAGGGTTCCGATTGGACCTAGGGTTAGGGTTATTTTGAGGGCTAGGGTTAGAGTTCCGGTTAGGGTTCCGATTGGACCTAGGGTTAGGGTTATTTTGAGGGTTAGGGTTAGAATTCCGGGTAGGGTTCCGATTGGACCTAGGGTTAGGGTTTTGTTGAGGGCTAGGGTTAGAGATCCGGTTAGAGTTCCAATTGGACCTAGGGTTAGGGTTATTTTGAGGGTTAGCGTTAGAGATCCGGTTAGGGTTCCGATTGGACGTAGGGTTAGGGATATGTTGAGGGCTAGGGATAGAGATACGGTTAGGGTTCCGATTGGACCTAGAGTTAGGTTATGTTGAGGGCTATGGTTAGAGATCCAGTTAGGGTTCCGATTGGACCTAGGGTTAGGGTTATTTTGAGGGCTAGGTTTAGAGTTCCGTTTAGGGTTCCGATTGGACCTAAGGTTAGGGTTTTGTAGAGGGCTAGGGTTGGAGATCTGGTTAGGGTTCCGATTGGACCTAGGCTTAGGGTTATGTTGAGGGCTAGGGTTAGAGATCCGGTTAGGGATCCGATTGGACCTAGGGTTAGGGTTATGTTGAGGGCTAGGGTTAGACATCCGATTAGGGTTCCGATTGGACCTAGGGTTAGGGTTATGTTGAGGGCGAGGGGTAGAGATCCTGTTAGGGTTCCGATTGGACCTAGGGTTAGGGTTATGTTGTGGGCTAGGATTAGATATCCGGTTACGTTCCGATTGGACCTAGGGTTAGGGTCATGTTGAGGGCTAGGGTAAGAGATCAGTTTAGGGTTCCGATTGGACCTAGGGTTAGGGTTTTGTTAAGGGTTAGGGTTAGATATCCGTTTAGGGTTCCGATTGGACCTAGGGTTAGGGTTATGTTGAGGGCGAGGGGTAGAGTTCCTGTTAGGGTTCCGATTGGACCTAGGGTTAGGGTTATGTTGAGGGCGAGGGTTAGATATCCGGTTAGGTTTCCGATTGGACCTAGGGTTAGGGTTATGTTGAGGGCTAGGGTTAGATATCCGTTTTGGGTTCCGATTGGACCTAGGGTTAGAGTTATGTTGAGGGCTAGGGTTAGAGATCCGGTTAGGGTTCCGATTGGACCTAGGGTTAGGGTTATGTTGAGGGCTAGGTTTAGAGATCCGGTTAGGGTTCCAATAGGACCTTGGGTTAGTGTTATGTTGAGGGCGAGGGTTAGAGATCCGGTTAGGGTTCCGATTGGACCTAGGGTTAGGGTTATGTTTAGGGCTAGGGTTAGAGATCTGGTTAGGGTTCCGATTGGACCTAGGGTTAGGGTTATGTTGAGAGCTAGGGTTAGGGATCCGGTTAGGGTTCCTATTGGACCTAGGGTTAGGTTTATGTTGAGGGCTAGGGTTAGATATCCGGTTAGGGTTCCGATTGGACCAAGGGTTAGGGTTATGTTGAGGGCGAGGGGTAGAGATCCGGTTAGGGTTCCGATTGGTCCTAGGGTTAGGGTTATGTTGAGGGCGTGGGTTAGATATCCGGTTAGGTTTCCGATTGGACCTAGGGTTAGGGTTATGTTGAGGGATAGGGTTAGATATCCGTTTTGGGTTCCGATTGGACCTAGGGTTAAGGTTATGTTGAGGGCTAGGGTTAGAGATCCGGTTAGGGTTCCGATTGGACCTAGGGTTAGGGTTATGTTGAGGGCTAGGTTTAGAGATCCGGTTAGGGTTCCGATAGGACCTAGGGTTAGTGTTATGTTGAGGGCGAGGGTTAGAGATCCGGTTAGGGTTCCGCATGGACCTAGGGTTAGGGTTATTTTGATGGCTAGGGTTAGAGATCCGGTTAGGGTTCCGATTGGACCTAGGGTTAGGGTTATGTTGAGGGCGTAGGTTAGATATGCGGTTAGGTTTCCGATTGGACCTAGGGTTAGGGTTATGTTGAGGGCTAGGGTTAGAGATCCGGTTAGGGTTCCGATTGGACGTAGGGTTAAGGTTATGTTGAGGACTAGGGTTAGAGATCCGGTTAGGGTTCCGATTGGACCTAGTGTTAGGATTATGTTGAGGGCTAGGGTTAGAGATCCGGTTAGGGTTCCGATTGGACCTAGGGTTAGGGATATGTTGAGGGCTAGGGATAAAGATCCGGTTAGGGTTCCAATTGGACCTAGGGTTAGGGTTATGTTGAGGGCTAGTGTTAGATATCCGGTTAGGGTTCCAAATGGACCTAGGGTTAGGGTTATTTTGAGGGTTAGCGTTAGAGATCCGGTTAGGGTTCCGATTGGACGTAGGGTTAGGGATATGTTGAGGGCTAGGGACAGAGATCCGGTTAGGGTTCCGATTGGACCTAGGGTTAGGTTATGTTGAGGGCTAGGGTTAGAGATCCAGTTAGGGTTCCGATCGGACCTAGGGTTAGGGTTATTTTGACGGCTAGGTTTAGAGTTCCGTTTAGGGTTCCGATTGGACCTAAGGTTAGGGTTTTGTAGAGGGCTAGGGTTAGAGATCTGGTTAGGTTTCCGATTGGACCTAGGGTTAGGGTTATGTTGAGGGCTAGGGTTAGAGATCCGGTTAGGGATCCGATTGGACCTAGGGTTAGGGTTATGTTGAGGGCTAGGGATAGATTCGGTTAGGGTTCCGATGGGACCTAGGGTTAGGGTTATGTTGAGGGCTAGGGTTAGACATCCGGTTAGGGTTCCGATTGGACCTAGGGTTAGGGTTATGTTTAGGGCTAGGGTTAGAGATCTGGTTAGGGTTCCGATTGGACCTAGGGTTAGGGTTATGTTGAGAGCTAGGGTTAGGGATCCGGTTAGGGTTCCTATTGGACCTAGGGTTAGGTTTATGTTGAGGGCTAGGGTTAGATATCCGGTTAGGGTTCCGATTGGACCAAGGGTTAGGGTTATGTTGAGGGCGAGGGGTAGAGATCCGGTTAGGGTTCCGATTGGTCCTAGGGTTAGGGTTATGTTGAGGGCTAGGTTTAGAGATCCGGTTAGGGTTCCGATAGGACCTAGGGTTAGTGTTATGTTGAGGGATAGGGTTAGATATCCGTTTTGGGTTCCGATTGGACGTAGGGTTAGGGTTATGTTGAGGGCTAGGGTTAGAGATCCGGTTAGGGTTACGGTTGGACCTAGGGTTAGGGTTATGTTGAGGGCTAGGGTTAGATATCCTGTTAGGGTTCCGATTGGACGTGGAGTTAGGGTTATGTTTAGGGCTAGGTTTAGAGTTCCGGTTAGGGTTCCGATTGGACCTAAGGTTTGGGTTATGTTGAGGGCTAGGGTTAGAGATCCGGTTAGGGTTCCTATTGGACCTAGGTTTAGGGTTATGTTGAGGGCTAGGGTTAGAGATCCGGTTAGGGCTCCGATTGGACCTAGGCTTAGGGTTATGTTGATGGCCAGGGTTAGAGATCCAGTTAGGGTTCCGATTGGACCTAGGGTTAGGGTTATTTTGAGGGCTAGGGTTAGAGTTCCGGTTAGGGTTCGGATTGGACCTAGGGTTAGGGTTATTTTGAGGGTTAGGGTTAGAATTCCGGGTAGGGTTCCGATTGGACCTAGGGTTAGGGTTTTGTTGAGGGCTAGGGTTAGAGATCCGGTTAGAGTTCCAATTGGACCTAGGGTTAGGGTTATTTTGAGGGTTAGCGTTAGAGATCCGGTTAGGGTTCCGATTGGACGTAGGGTTAGGGATATGTTGAGGGCTAGGGATAGAGATACGGTTAGGGTTCCGATTGGACCTAGAGTTAGGTTATGTTGAGGGCTATGGTTAGAGATCCAGTTAGGGTTCCGATTGGACCTAGGGTTAGGGTTATTTTGAGGGCTAGGTTTAGAGTTCCGTTTAGGGTTCCGATTGGACCTAAGGTTAGGGTTTTGTAGAGGGCTAGGGTTAGAGATCTGGTTAGGGTTCCGATTGGACCTAGGCTTAGGGTTATGTTGAGGGCTAGGGTTAGAGATCCGGTTAGGGATCCGATTGGACCTAGGGTTAGGGTTATGTTGAGGGCTAGGGTTAGACATCCGGTTAGGGTTCCGATTGGACCTAGGGTTAGGGTTATGTTGAGGGCGAGGGGTAGAGATCCTGTTAGGGTTCCGATTGGACCTAGGGTTAGGGTTATGTTGAGGGCTAGGATTGGATATCAGGTTACGTTCCGATTGGACCTAGGGTTAGGGTCATGTTGAGGGCTAGGGTAAGAGATCAGTTTAGGGTTCTGATTGGACCTAGGGTTAGGGTTTTGTTAAGGGTTAGGGTTAGATATCCGTTTAGGGTTCCGATTGGACCTAGGGTTAGGGTTATGTTGAGGGCGAGGGGTAGAGTTCCTGTTAGGGTTCCGATTGGACCTAGGGTTAGGGTTATGTTGAGGGCGAGGGTTAGATATCCGGTTAGGTTTCCGATTGGACCTAGGGTTAGGGTTATGTTGAGGGCTAGGGTTAGATATCCGTTTTGGGTTCCGATTGGACCTAGGGTTAGAGTTATGTTGAGGGCTAGGGTTAGAGATCCGGTTAGGGTTCCGATTGGACCTAGGGTTAGGGTTATGTTGAGGGCTAGGTTTAGACATCCGGTTAGGGTTCCAATAGGACCTTGAGTTAGTGTTATGTTGAGGGCGAGGGTTAGAGATCCGGTTAGGGTTCCGATTGGACCTAGGGTTAGGGTTATGTTTAGGGCTAGGGTTAGAGATCTGGTTAGGGTTCCGATTGGACCTAGGGTTAGGGTTATGTTGAGAGCTAGGGTTAGGGATCCGATTAGGGTTCCTATTGGACCTAGGGTTAGGTTTATGTTGAGGGCTAGGGTTAGATATCTGGTTAGGGTTCCGATTGGACCAAGGGTTAGGGTTATGTTGAGGGCGAGGGGTAGAGATCCGGTTAGGGTTCCGATTGGTCCTAGGGTTAGGGTTATGTTGAGGGCGTGGGTTAGATATCCGGTTAGGTTTCCGATTGGACCTAGGGTTAGGGTTATGTTGAGGGATAGGGTTAGATATCCGTTTTGGGTTCCGATTGGACCTAGGGTTAAGGTTATGTTGAGGGCTAGGGTTAGAGATCCGGTTAGGGTTCCGATTGGACCTAGGGTTAGGGTTATGTTGAGGGCTAGGTTTAGAGATCCGGTTAGGGTTCCGATAGGACCTAGGGTTAGTGTTATGTTGAGGGCGAGGGTTAGAGATCCGGTTAGGGTTCCGCATGGACCAAGGGTTAGGGTTATTTTGATGGCTAGGGTTAGAGATCCGGTTAGGGTTCCGATTGGACCTAGGGTTAGGGTTATGTTGAGGGCGTAGGTTAGATATGCGGTTAGGTTTCCGATTGGACCTAGGGTTAGGGTTATGTTGAGGGCTAGGGTTAGAGATCCGGTTAGGGTTCCGATTGGACGTAGGGTTAAGGTTATGTTGAGGACTAGGGTTAGAGATCCGGTTAGGGTTCCGATTGGACCTAGTGTTAGGATTATGTTGAGGGCTAGGGTTAGAGATCCGGTTAGGGTTCCGATTGGACCTAGGGTTAGGGATATGTTGAGGGCTAGGGATAAAGATCCGGTTAGGGTTCCAATTGGACCTAGGGTTAGGGTTATGTTGAGGGCTAGTGTTAGATATCCGGTTAGGGTTCCAATTGGACCTAGGGTTAGGGTTATTTTGAGGGTTAGCGTTAGAGATCCGGTTAGGGTTCCGATTGGACGTAGGGTTAGGGATATGTTGAGGGCTAGGGACAGAGATCCGGTTAGGGTTCCGATTGGACCTAGGGTTAGGTTATGTTGAGGGCTAGGGTTAGAGATCCAGTTAGGGTTCCGATCGGACCTAGGGTTAGGGTTATTTTGACGGCTAGGTTTAGAGTTCCGTTTAGGGTTCCGATTGGACCTAAGGTTAGGGTTTTGTAGAGGGCTAGGGTTAGAGATCTGGTTAGGTTTCCGATTGGACCTAGGGTTAGGGTTATGTTGAGGGCTAGGGTTAGAGATCCGGTTAGGGATCCGATTGGACCTAGGGTTAGGGTTATGTTGAGGGCTAGGGATAGATTCGGTTAGGGTTCCGATGGGACCTAGGGTTAGGGTTATGTTGAGGGCTAGGGTTAGACATCCGGTTAGGGTTCCGATTGGACCTAGGGTTAGGGTTATGTTGAGGGCAAGGGGTAGAGATCCTGTTAGGTTTCCGATTGGACCTAGGGTTAGGGTTATGTTGAAGGCTAGGATTAGATATCCGGTTAGGTTCCGATTGGACCTAAGGTTAGGGTCATGTTGAGGGCTAGGGTTAGAGATCAGTTTAGGGTTCCGATTGGACCTAGGGTTAGGGTTTTGTTAAGGGTTAGGGTTAGATATCCGTTTAGGGTTCCGATTGGACCTAGGGTTAGGGTTAATGTTGAGGGCGAGGGGTAGAGTTCCTGTTAGGGTTCCGAATGGACCTAGGGTTAGGGTTATGTTGAGTTCGTGGGTTAGATATCCGGTTAGGTTTCCGATTGGACCTAGGGTTAGGGTTATGTTGAGGGATAGGGTTAGATATCCGTTTTGGGTTCCGATTGGACCTAGGGTTAGGGTTATGTTGAGGGCTAGGGTTAGAGATCAGGTTAGGGTTCTGATTGGACCTAGGGTTAGGGTTATGTTGAGGGCTAGGTTTAGAGATCCGGTTAGGGTTCCGATAGGACCTAGGGTTAGTGTTATGTTGAGGGCGAGGGTTAGAGATCCGGTTAGGGTTCCGCATGGACCTAGGGTTAGGGTTATTTTGATGGCTAGGGTTAGAGATCCGGTTAGGGTTCCGATTGGACCTAGGGTTAGGGTTATGTTGAGGGCGTGGGTTAGATATGCGGTTTGGTTTCCGATTGGACCTAGGGTTAGGGTTATGTTGATGGCTAGTGTTAGATATCCGTTTTGGGTTCCGATTGGACCAAGGGTTAGGGTTATGTTGAGGGCTAGGTTTAGATATCCGTTTAGGGTTCCGATTGGACCTAGGGTTAGGGTAATGTTGAGGGCTAGGGTTAGAGATCCGGTTAGGGTTCCGATTGGACCTAGGGTTAAGGTTATGTTGAGGGCTAGGGTTAGAGATCCGGTTAGGGTTCAGATTGGACCTAGGGTTAGGGTTATGTTGAGGGCTAGGGTTAGATATCCGGTTAGGGTTCCGATTGGACCTAGGGTTAGGGTTATGTTGAGGGCTAGGGTTAGAGATCCAGTTAGGGTTCCGATTGGACCTAGGGTTAGGGTTATTTTGAGCGTTAGGGTTAGAGTTCCGGTTAGGGTTCCGATTGGACCTAGGGTTAGGGTCATTTTGAGGGTTAGGGTTAGAATTCCGGGTAGGGTTCCGATTGGACCTAGGGTTAGGGTTTTGTTGAGGGCTAGGGTTAGAGATCCGCGTAGGGTTCGAATTGGACCTAGGGTTAGGGTTATTTTGAGGGTTAGCGTTAGAGATCCGGTTAGGGTTCCGATTGGACGTAGGGTTAGGGATATGTTGAGGGCTAGGGATAGAGATCCGGTTAGGGTTCTGATTGGACCTAGGGTTATGTTATGTTGAGGGCTAGGGTTAGAGATCCAGTTAGGGTTCCGATTGGACCTAGGGTTAGGGTTATGTTGAGGGCGTGGGTTAGATATTCGGTTAGGTTTCCGATTGGACCTAGGGTTAGGGTTATGTTGAGTGCTAGGGTTAGATATCCGTTTTGGGTTCCGATTGGACCTAGGGTTAGGGTTATGTTGAGGGCTAGGGTTAGAGATCCGGTTAGGGTTCCGATTGGACATAGGGTTAGGGTTATGTTGAGGGCTAGGTTTAGAGATCCGGTTAGGGTTCCGATAGGACCTAGGGTTAGTGTTATGTTGAGGGCGAGGGGTAGAGATCCAGTTAGGGTTCCGATTGGACCTAGGGTTAGGGTTATGTTTAGGGCTAGGGTTAGCGATCTGGTTAGGGTTCCGATTGGACCTAGGGTTAGGGTTATGTTGAGAGCTAGGGTTAGGGATCCGGTTAGGGTTCCTATTGGACCTACTGTTAGGGTTATGTTGAGGGCGAGGGGTAGATATCCGGTTAGGGTTCAGATTGGACCTAGGGTTAGGGTTATGTTGAGGGAGAGGGTTAGATATACGGTTAGGTTTCCGATTGGACCTAGGGTTAGGGTTATGTTGAGGGCTAGGGTTAGATATCCGTTTTAGGTTCTTATTGGACCTAGGGTTAGGGTTATGTTGAGGGCTAGGGTTAGAGATCCGGTTAGGGTTCCGATTGGACCTAGGGTTAGGGTTATGTTGAGGGCTAGGGTTAGATATCCGTTTAGGTTTCCGATTGGACCTAGGGTTAAGGTTATGTTGAGGGCTAGGTTTTGAGATCCGGTTAGGGTTCCGATTGGACCTAGAGTTAGGGTTATGTTGAGGGCGAGGGGTAGAGATCCAGTAAGGGTTCCGATTGGACCTAGGGTTAGGGTTATGTTGAGGGCTGGGGTAGAGATCCTGTTAGGGTTCCGATTGGACCTAGGGTTAGGGTTATGTTGAGGGCTAGGGTTAGAAATCCAGTTCGGGTTCCGATTGGACCTAGGGTTAAGGTTATGTTGAGGGCTAGGGTTAGAGATCCGGTTAGGGTTCCGATTGGATCTAGGGTTAAGGTTATGTTGAGGAATAGGATTAGAGATCCGGTTAGGGTTCCGATTGGACCTAGTGTTAGGGTTAAGTTGAGGGCTAGGGTTAGAGATCCGGTTAGGGTTCCGATTGGACCTAGGGTTAGGGATATGTTGAGGGCTAGGGATAAAGATGCGGTTAGGGTTCCCATTGGACCTAGGGTTAGGGTTATGTTGAGGGCTAGGGTTAGATATCCGGTTAGTGTTCCGATTGGACCTAGGGTTAGGGTTATTTTGAGGGCTAGGGTTAGAGATCCTGTTAGGGTTCCGATTGGACCTAGGGTTAGGGTTATGTTGAGGGCGTGGGTTAGATATGCGGTTAGGTTTCCGATTGGACCTAGGGTTAGGGTTATGTTGAGGGCTAGGTTTAAATATCCGTTTTGGGTTCCGATTGGACCTAGGGTTAGGGTTATGCTGAGGGCTAGGTTTAGATATCCGTTTAGGGTTCCGATTGGACCTAGGGTTAGGGTTATGTTGAGGGCTAGGGTTAGAGATCCGGTTAGGGTTCCGATTGGACCTAGGGTTAAGGTTATGTTGAGGGCTAGGGTTAGAGATCCGGTTAGGGTTCAGATTGGACCTAGGGTTAGGGTTATGTTGAGGGCTAGTGTTAGAGATACGGTTAGGGTTCCGATTGGACCTAGGGTTAGGGTTATTTTGAGGGTTAGGGTTAGAGTTCCGGTTAGGGTTCCGATTGGACCTAGGGTTAGGGTCATTTTGAGGGTTAGGGTTAGAATTCCGGGTAGGGTTCCGATTGGACCTAGGGTTAGGGTTTTGTTGAGGGCTAGGGTTAGAGATCCGCGTAGGGTTCGAATTGGACCTAGGGTTAGGGTTATTTTGAGGGTTAGCGTTAGAGATCCGGTTAGGGTTCCGATTGGACGTAGGGTTAGGGATATGTTGAGGGCTAGGGATAGAGATCCGGTTAGGGTTCTGATTGGACCTAGGGTTATGTTATGTTGAGGGCTAGGGTTAGAGATCCAGTTAGGGTTCCGATTGGACCTAGGGTTAGGGTTATGTTGAGGGCGTGGGTTAGATATTCGGTTAGGTTTCCGATTGGACCTAGGGTTAGGGTTATGTTGAGTGCTAGGGTTAGATATCCGTTTTGGGTTCCGATTGGACCTAGGGTTAGGGTTATGTTGAGGGCTAGGGTTAGAGATCTGGTTAGGGTTCCGATTGGACATAGGGTTAGGGTTATGTTGAGGGCTAGGTTTAGAGATCCGGTTAGGGTTCCGATAGGACCTAGGGTTAGTGTTATGTTGAGGACGAGGGGTAGAGATCCAGTTAGGGTTCCGATTGGACCTAGGGTTAGGGTTATGTTTAGGGCTAGGGTTAGCGATCTGGTTAGGGCTCCGATTGGACCTAGGGTTAGTGTTATGTTGAGGGCTTGGGTTAGCTATCCGGTTAGGGTTCCGATTGGACCTAGGGTTAGGGTTATGTTGAGGGCTAGGTTTAGAGTTCCGGTTAGAGTTCCGATTGGACCTAGGGTTAGGGTTATGTTGAGGGCGAGGGGTAGAGATCCGGTTAGGGTTCCGATTGGACCTAGGGTTAGGGTTATGTTGTGGGCTAGGTTTAGATATTCAGTTAGGGTTCCGATTGGGCCTAGGGTTAGGGTTATGTTGAGGGCTAGGGTTAGATATCCGGTTAGGGTTCCGATTGGACCTAGGGTTAGTGTTATTTTGAGGACTAGGGTTAGAGATCCGGTTAGGGTTCCGATTGGACCTAGGGTTAGGGTTATGTTGAGGGCGTGGGTTAGATATGCGGTTAGGTTTCCGATTGGACCTAGGGTTAGGGTTATGTTGAGGGCTAGGGTTAGATATCCGTTTTGGGTTCCGATTGGACCAAGGGTTAGGGTTATGTTGAGGGCTAGGTTTAGATATCCGTTTAGGGTTCCGATTGGACCTAGGGTTAGGGTTATGTTGAGGGCTAGTGTTAGAGATCCGGTTAGGGTTCCGATTGGACCTAGGGTTAAGGTTATGTTGAGGGCTAGGGTTAGATATCCGGTTAGGGTTCAGATTGGACCTAGGGTTAGGGTTATGTTGAGGGCTAGGGTTAGATATCCGGTTAGGGTTCCGATTGGACCTAGGGTTAGGGTTATGTTGAGGGCTAGGGTTAGATATCCGGTTAGGGTTCCGATTGGACCTAGGGTTAGGGTTATGTTGAGGGCGAGGTGTAGAGATCCGGTTAGGGTTCCGATTGGACCTAGGGTTAGGGATATGTTGAGGGCTAGGGATAGAGATCCGGTTAGGGTTCCGATTGGACCTAGGGTTAGGGTTATGTTGAGGGCTAGGGTTAGATATCCGTTTTGCGTTCCGATTGGACCTAGGCTTAGGGTTATGTTGAGGGCTAGGGTTAGAGATCCGGTTAGGGTTCCGATTGGACCTAGGGTTAGGGTTATGTTGAGGGCTAGGTTTAGAAATCCGGTTAGGGTTCCGATAGGACCTAGGGTTAGTGTTATGTTGAGGGCGAGGTTTAGAGATCCGGTTAGGGTTCCGATTGGACCTAGGGTTAGGGTTATGTTTAGGGCTAGGGTTAGAGATCTGGTTAGGGTTCCGATTGGACCTAGGGTTAGGGTTATGTTGAGAGCTAGGGTTAGAGATCCGGTTAGGGTTCCTATTGGACCTAGGGTTAGGGTTATGTTGAGGGCTAGGGTTAGATATCCGGTTAGGGTTCCGATTGGACCAAGGGTTAGGGTTATGTTGAGGGCGAGGGGTAGAGATCCGGTTAGGGTTCCTATTGGACCTAGGGTTAGGGTTATGTTGAGGGCTAGGGTTAGATATCCGGTTAGGGTTCCGATTGGACCAAGGGTTAGGGTTATGTTGAGGGCGAGGGGTAGAGATCCGGTTAGGGTTCCGATTGGACCTAGGGTTAGGGTTATGTTGAGGGCTGGGGTAGAGATCCTGTTAGGGTTCCGATTGGACCTAGGGTTAGGGTTATGTTGAAAGCTAGGGTTAGAAATCCAGTTAGGGTTCCGATTGGACCTAGGGTTAGGGTTATGTTGAGGGCTAGGGTTAGAGATCCGGTTAGGGTTCAGATTGGACCTAGGGTTAAGGTTATGTTGAGGACTAGGGTTAGAGATCCGGTTAGGGCTCCGTTTGGACCTAGTGTTAGGGTTATGTTGAGGGCTAGGGTTAGAGATCCGGTTAGGGTTCCGATTGCACCTAGGGTTAGGGATATGTTGAGGGCTAGGGATAAAGATCCGGTTAGGCTTCCGATTGGACCTAGGGTTAGGGTTATGTTGAGGGCTCGGGTTAGATATCCGGTTCGGGTTCCGATTGGACCTAGGGTTAGGGTTATTTTGAGGGCTAGGGTTAGTGTTCCGGTTAGGGTTCTGATTGGACCTAGGGTTAGGGTTATGTTGAGGGAGTGGGTTAGATATGCGGTTAGGTTTCCGATTGGACCTAGGGTTAGGGTTATGTTGAGGGCTAGGGTTAGATATCAGTTTTGGGTTCCGATTGGACCTAGGGTTAGGGTTATGTTGAGGGCTAGGTTTAGATATCCGTTTAGGGTTCCGATTTGACCTAGGGTTAGGGTTATGTTGAGGGCTAGGGTTAGAGATCCGGTTAGGGTTCCGATTGGACCTAGGGTTAAGGTTATGTTGAGGGCTAGGGTTAGAGATCCGGTTAGGGTTCAGATTGGGCCTAGGGTTAGGGTTATGTTGAGGGCTAGGGATAGAGATCCGGTTAGGGTTACGATTGGACCTAGGGTTAGGGTTATGTTGAGGGTTAAGTTTAGAGATTCGGTTAGGGTTCCGAGTGGACCTAGGGCTAGGGTTATATTGAGGGGTAGGGTTAGAGATCCGGTTAGGGTTACGATTGGACCTAGAGGTAGTGTTATGTTGAGGGCTACGGTTAGAGAGACGTTTAGGGTTCCCATTGGTCCTAGGGTTAGGGTTATCTTGAGGGCTAGGGTTAGTGAGACGGTTAGGGTTACGATTGGACCTAGTGTTAGGATTATGTTGAGGGCTAGGGTTAGATATCTGGTTAGGGTTACGAGTGCACCTAGGGTTACTGTTATGTTCAGGGCTAGGGTTAGAGATCCGGTTAGGGTTACAATTGGACCTAGGGTTAGGGTTATGTTGAGGACTAGGTTTAGAGATCTGGTTAGGGTTACGATTGGACCTAGGGTTAGGGTTATGTTGAGGGCTAAGGTTAGAGATTCGGTTAGGGTTCCGATTGGACCTAGGGTTAGGGTTATGTTGAGGGCTAGGGTTAGATATTCGGTTAGGCTTCCGATTGGACCAAAGGTTAGAGTTATGTTGAGGGCGAGGGGTAAAGATCCGGTTAGGGTTCCGATTGGACCTAGGGTTAGGGTTATATTGAGGGCTAGGGTTAGAGATCCTGTTAGGGTTCCGATTGGACCTAGGGTTAGGGTTATGTTGAGGGCTAGGGTTAGAGATCCGTTTAGGGTTACGATTGGACCTAGGGTTAGGATTCTGTTGAGGACTAGGGTTAGAGATCCTGTAAGGGATACGATGGGACGTAGGGTTAGGGTTATGTTGAGGGCTTGGGTTAGACATCCGGTTAGGGTTCCCATTGGTCATAGGGTTAGGGTTATTTTGACCACTAGGATAGAGATCCGGTTAGCGTTACAATTGGACCTAGGGTTAGGGTTATGTTGAGTGCTAGGCTTAGATCCGGTTAAGATTACGATTTACCCTAGCGTTAGGGTTATGTTGAGGGCTAAGTTTAGAGATCCGGTTAGGGTTACGATTGGACCTAGGGTTAGGGTTATAATGAGGGCTAGGTTTAGATAGACGGTTAGGGTTACGATTGGACCTAGGGTTAGGGTTATGTTGAGGGCTAGGGTTAGAGATCTGGTTAGGGTTACGATTGGACCTAGGGTTAGGGTTATGTTGAGGGCTAAGGTTAGAGATTCGGTTAGGGTTCCGAGTGGACCTAGGGTTAGGGTTATATTGAGGGGTAGGGTTAGAGATCCGGTTCGGGTTACGACTGGACCTAGTGTTAGGGTTATGTTGAGGGCTAGGGTTAGAGATCCTGTTAGGGTTCCTATTGGACCTAAGGTTAGGGTTATGTTGAGGGCTAGGCTTAGAGATCCAGTTAGGGTTTCGATTCGAACTAGGGTTACTGTTATGTTGAGGGCTAGGGTTAGAGATACGGTTCGGGTTACGATTGGACCTAAGGTTAGGGTAATGTTGAGGGCTAGGGTTAGAGATCCAGTTAGGGTTACGATTGGACCTAGGGTAAGGGTAATGTTGAGGGCTAGGGTTAGAGATCCGGTTAGGGTTACGATTTGACCTAGGGTTAGGGTTATGTTGAGGGCTAGGGTTAGTGAGACGGCTAGGATTACGATTGGACCAAGTGTTAGGATTATGTTATGAGCTAGGTTTAGAGATCCGGTTAGGGTTACGATTGGACCTAGGGTTAGGGTTATGTTGAGGGCTAAGGTTAGAGATTCGGTTAGGGTTCCGAGTGGACCTAGGGTTAGGGTTATATTGAGGGGTAGGGTTAGAGATCCGGTTAGGGTTACGATTGTACCTAGAGTTAGTGTTATGTTGAGGGCTACGGTTAGAGAGACGTTTTGGGTTCCCATTGGTCCTAGGGTTAGGGTTATCTTGAGGGCTAGGGTTAGTGAGACGGTTAGGGTTACGATTGGACCTAGGGTTAGGATTATGTTGAGGGCTAGGGTTAGATATCTGGTTAGGGTTACGAGTGCACCTAGGGTTACTGTTATGTTCAGGGCTAGGGTTAGAGATCCGGTTAGGGTTACAATTGGACCTCGGGTTAGGGTTATGTTGAGTGCTAGGGTTAGAGTTCCGGTTAGGGTTCCGATTGGACCTAGGGTTAGGGTTATGTTGAAGGCTAGGGTTAGAAATCCGGTTAGGGTTCCGATTGGACCTAGGGTTAGGGTTATTTTTTGGGCTAGGGTTAGAGTTCTGGTTAGGGTTCCGATTGGACCTAGGGTTAGGGTTATGTTGAGGGCTAGGGTTAGAGATCCGGTTAGGGTTCCGATTGGACCTCGGGTTGGGCTTATGTTGAGCGCTAGGATTAGAGATCCTGTTAGGGTTCCGATTGGACCTAGGGTTAAGGGTTATGTTGAGGCTAGGGTTACATATCCGGTTAGGGTTCCGATTGGAAGTAGGGTTAGGGTTATGTTGAGGGCTAGGGTTAGAGATCCGGTTAGGGTTCTGATTGGACGTGGAGTTAGGGTTATGTTTAGGGCTAGGTTTATAGTTCCGGTTAGGGTTCCGATTGGACCTAGGGTTAGTGTTATGTTGAGGGCTAGGTTTAGAGATCCGGTTAGGGTTCCGATAGGACCTCGGGTTAGGGTTATGTTGAGTGCTAGGGTTAGAGTTCCGGTTAGGGTTCTGATTGGACCTAGGGTTAGGGTTATGTTGAGGGCTAGGGTTAGAAATCCGGTTAGGGTTCCGATTGGACCTAGGGTTAGGGTTATTTTGAGGGCTAGGGTTAGAGTTCTGGTTAGGGTTCCGATTGGACCTAGGGTTAGGGTTATGTTGAGGGCTAGGGTTAGAGATCCGGTTAGGGTTCCGATTGGACCTCTGGTTGGGCTTATGTTGAGCGCTAGGGTTAGAGATCCTGTTAGGGTTCGAATTGGACCTAGGGTTAGGGTTATGTTGAGGCTAGGGTTAGATATCCGGTTAGGGTTCCGATTGGACGTAGGGTTAGGGTTATGTTGAGGGCTAGGGATAGATATACGGTTAGGGTTCCGATTGGACCTAGGGTTAGGGTTATGTTGAGGGCTAGGGTTAGAGATCCGGTTAGGGTTCCTATTGGACCTAGGTTTAGGGTTATGTTGAGGGCTAGGGTTAGAGATCCGGTTAGGGTTCCGATTGGACCTAAGGTTTGGGTTATGTTGAGGGCTAGGGTTAGAGATCCGGTTAGGGTTCCTATTGGACCTAGGTTTAGGGTTATGTTGAGGGCTATGGTTAGAGATCCGGTTAGGGTTCCGATTGGACCTAGGGTTAGGGTTATGTTGAGGGCTAGGGTTAGAGATCCAGTTAGGGTTCCGATTGGACCTAGGGTTAGGGGTATTTTGAGGGCTAGGGTTAGAGATCCTGTTAGGGTTCCGATTGGACGTAGGGTTAGGGGTATTTTGAGGGTTAGGGTTAGAATTCCGGGTAGGGTTCCGATTGGACCTAGGGTTAGGGTTTTGTTGAGGGCTAGGGTTAGAGATCCGGTTAGGGTTCCAATTGGACCTAGGGTTAGGGTTATTTTGAGGGTTAGCGTTAGAGATCCGTTTAAGGTTCCGATTGGACGTAGGGTTAGGGATATGTTGAGGGCTAGGTTTAGAGTTCCGTTTAAGGTTCCGATTGGACCTAAGGTTAAGGTTTTGTAGAGGGCTAGGGTTAGAGATCTGGTTAGGGTTCCGATTGGACCTAGGCTTAGGGTTATGTTGAGGGCTAGGTTTAGAGATCCGGTTAGGGATCAGATTTGACCTAGGGTTAGGGTTATGTTGAGGGCTAGGGATAGATTCGGTTAGGGTTCCGATGGTACCTAGGGTTAGGGTTATGTTGAGGGCTAGGGTTAGACATCCGGTTAGGGTTCCGATTGGACCTAGGGTTAGGGTTATGTTGAGGGCGAGGGGTAGAGATCCTGTTAGGGTTCCGATTGGACCTAGGGTTAGGGTTATGTTGAGGGCTAGGATTAGATATCCGGTTAGGTTCCGATTGGACCTAGGGTTAGGGTCATGTTGAGGGCTAGGGTTAGAGATCAGTTTAGGGTTCCGATTGGACCTAGGCTTAGGGTTTTGTTAAGGGTTAGGGTTAGATATCCGATTAGGGTTCCGATTGGACCTAGGTTAGGGTTATGTTGAGGGCTAGGGTTAGAGATCCGGTTAGGGTTCCGATTGGACCTAGGGTTAGTGTTACGTTGAGGGCGAGGAGTAGAGATCTTGTTAGGGTTCCGATTGGACCTAGGTTTAGGGTTATGTGGAAGGCAAGGGGTAGAGATCCTGTTAGGGTTTCAATTGGACCTAGGGTTAGGGTTATTTTGAGGGCTTGGGTTAGAGTTCCGGTTAGGGTTCCGTTTGGACCTAGGGTTAGTGTTATGTTGAGGGCTAGGGTTAGAGATCCGGTTAGGGTTCGGATTGGACCTCGGGTTAGGGTTATGTTGAGGGCGAGGGGTAGAGATCCGGTTAGGGTTCCGATTGGACCTAGGGTTAGGGTTATGTTGAGGGCTAGGGTTAGGGATCCGGTTAGGGTTCTGATTGGACCTAGGGTTAGGGTTATGTTGAGGGCTAGGTATACAGATCCGGTTAGGGTTCCGATTGGACCTAGGGTTAGGGTTATGTTGAGGGCGAGGGGTAGAGTTCCTGTTAGGGTTCCGATTGGACCTAGGGTTAGGGTTATGTTGAGGGCGAGGGTTAGATATCCGGTTAGGTTTCCGATTGGACCTAGCGTTAGGGTTATGTTGAGGGCTAGGGTTAGATATCCGTTTTGGGTTCCGATTGGACCTAGGGTTAGGGTTATGTTGAGGGCTAGGGTTAGAGAACCGGTTAGGGTTCCGATTGGACCTAGAGTTAGGGTTATGTTGAGAGCTAGGGTTAGGGATCCGGTTAGGGTTCCTACTGGACCTAGGGTTAGGGTTATGTTGAGGGCTAGGGTTAGATATTCGGTTAGGGTTCCGATTGGACCAAGGGTTAGGGTTATGTTTAGGGCGAGGGGTAGAGATCCGGTTAGGGTTCCGATTGGACCTAGGGTTAGGGTTATGTTGAGGGCGAGGGGTAGAGATCCAGTAAGGGTTCCGATTGGACATAGGGTTAGGGTTATGTTGAGGGCTGGGGTAGAGATCCTGTTAGGGTTCCGATTGGACCTAGGGTTAGGGTTATGTTGAGGGCTAGGGTTAGAAATCCAGTTAGGGTTCCGATTGGATCTAGGATTAGGGTTATGTTGAGGGCTAGGGATAGAGATCCGGTTAGGGTTCCCATTGGACCTAGGGTTAAGGTTATGTTGAGGACTAGGGTTAGAGATCCGGTTAGGGTTCCGATTGGACCTAGGGTTAGGGTTATGTTGAGGGCGAGTGGTAGAGATCCTGTTAGAGTTCCGATTGGACCTAGGGTTAGGGTTATGTTGAGGGCTATGGTTAGATATCCGGTTATGGTTCCGTTTGGACCTAGGGTTAGGGTTATGTTGAGGACTAGGGTTAGATATCCGTTTAGGGTTCCGATTGGACCTAGGGTTAGGGTTATGTTGAGGGCTAGGGTTAGAGATCCTGTTAGGGTTCCGATTGGACCTAGGGTTAGGGTTATGTTGAGGGCTAGGGTTAGAGATCCGTTTAGGGTTACGATTGGACCTAGGGTTAGGGTTATGTGGAGGGCAAGGGGTAGAGATCCTGTTAGGGTTTCAATTGGACCTAGGGTTAGGGTTATTTTGATTGCTTGGGTTAGAGTTCCGGTTAGGGTTCCGTTTGGACCTAGGGTTAGTGTTATGTTGAGGGCTAGGGTTAGAGATCCGGTTAAGGTTCGGATTGGACCTCGGGTTAGGGTTATGTTGAGGGCGAGGTGTAGAGATCCGGTTAGGGTTCCGATTGGACCTAGGGTTAGTGTTATGTTGAGGGCTAGGGTTAGGGATCCGGTTAGGGGTCTGATTGGACCTAGGGTTAGGGTTATGTTGAGGGCTATGTATACAGATCCGGTTAGGGTTCCGATTGGACCTAGGGTTAGGGTTATGTTGAGGGCGAGGGTTAGATATCCGGTTAGGTTTCCGATTGGACCTAGGGTTAGGGTTATGTTGAGGGCTAGGGTTAGATATCCGTTTTGGGTTCCGAATGGACCTAGGGTTAGGGTTATGTTGAGGGCTAGGGATAGAGATCCGGTTAGGGTTCCGATTGGACCTAGGGTTATGGTTTTGTTGATGGCTAGGTTTAGAGATCCGGTTAGGGTTCCGATAGGACCTAGGGTTAGTGTTATGTTGAGGGCGAGGGTTAGAGATCCGGTTAGGGTTCCGATTGGACCTAGAGTTAGGGTTATGTTGAGAGCTAGGGTTAGGGATCCGGTTAGGGTTCCTATTGGACCTAGGGTTAGGGATATGTTGAGGGCTAGGGTTAGAGATCCAGTTAGGGTTCCCATTGGACCTAGGGTTAAGGTTATGTTGAGGACTAGGGTTAGAGATCCGGTTAGGGTTCCGATTGGACCTAGTGTTAGGATTATGTTGAGGGCTAGGGTTAGAAATCCGGTTAGGGTTCCGATTGTACCTAGGGTTAGGGTTATGTTGAGGGCTAGGGTTAGATATCCGGTTAGGGTTCCGATTTTACCTAGTGTTAGTGTTATGTTGAGGGCTAGGTTTAGAGTTCCGGTTAGAGTTCCGATGGACCTAGGGTTAGGGTTATGTTGAGGGCGAGGGGTAGAGATCCGGTTAGGGTTCCGATTGGACCTAGGGTTAGGGATATGTTGAGGGCTAGGGATAGAGATCCGGTTAGGGTTCCGATTGGACCTAGGGTTAGGGTTATGTTGAGGGTAGGGTTAGATATCCGTTTTGGGTTCCGATTGGACCTAGGGTTAGGTTTATGTTGAGGGCTAGGGTTAGAGATCCGGTTAGGGTTCCGATTGGACCTAGGGTTAGGGTTATGTTGAGGGCTAGGTTTAGAGATCCGGTTAGGGTTCCGATAGGACTAGGGTTAGTGTTATGTTGAGGGCGAGGGTTAGAGATCCCGTTAGGGTTCCGATTGGACCTAGGGTTAGGGTTATGTTTAGGGCTAGGGTTAGAGATCTGGTTAGGGTTCCGATTGGACCTAGGGTTAGGGTTATGTTGAGAGCTAGGGTTAGAGATCCGGTTAGGGTTCCGATTGGACCTAGGGTTAGGTTTATGTGGAGGGCAAGGGGTAGAGATCCTGTTAGGGTTTCAATTGGACCTAGGGTTAGGGTTATTTTGAGGGCTTGGGTTAGAGTTCCGGTTAGGGTTCCGTTTGGACCTAGGGTAAGTGTTATGTTGAGGGCTAGGGTTAGAGATCCGGTTAAGGTTCGGATTGGACCTCGGGTTAGGGTTATGTTGAGGGCTAGGGTTAGGGATCCGGTTAGGGTTCTGATTGGACCTAGGGTTAGGGTTATGTTGAGGGCTAGGTATACAGATCCGGTTAGGGTTCTGATTGGACCTAGGGTTAGGGTTATGTTGAGGGCGAGGGGTAGAGTTCCTGTTAGGGTTCCGATTGGACCTAGGGTTAGGGTTATGTTGAGGGCGAGGGTTAGATATCCGGATAGGGTTCCGATTGGACCAAGGGTTAGGGTTATGTTGAGGGCTAGGGTTAGAGATCCTGTTAGGGTTCCGATTGGACCTAGGGTTAGGGTTATGTTGAGGGCTAGGGTTAGAGATCCTGTTAGGGTTCCGATTGGACCTAGGGTTAGGGTTATGTTGAGGGCTAGGGTTAGAGATCCGTTTAGGGTTACGATTGGACCTAGGGTTAGGATTCTGTTGAGGACTAGGGTTAGAGATCCTGTAAGGGATACGATGGGACGTAGGGTTAGGGTTATGTTTAGGACTAGGGTTAGATATCCGGTTTTGGATAGGATTGGACTTACGGTTAGGCTTATGTTGAGGGCTAGGGTTAGAGATCCGGTTAGGATTACGATTGGACATAGGGTTAGGGTTATGTTGAGGCCTAGGGTTAGGGATCCGGTTAGGGTTCTGATTGGACCTAGTGTTAGGGTTATGTTGAGGGCTTGGGTTAGACATCCGGTTAGGGTTCCCATTGGTCATAGGGTTAGGGTTATTTTGACCACTAGGATAGAGATCCGGTTAGCGTTACAATTGGACCTAGGGTTAGGGTTATGTTGAGTGCTAGGCTTAGAGATCCGGTTAAGATTACGATTTACCCTAGGGTTAGGGTTATGTTGAGGGCTAGGTTTAGAGATAGGGTTAGGATTACGATTGGACCTAGCGTTAGGGTTATGTTGAGGGCTAGGTTTAGTGAGACGGTTAGGATTACGATTGGACCAACTGTTAGGATTATGTTGAAGGCTAGGTTTAGACATCCGGTTACGGTTACGATTGGACCTAGAGTTAGTGTTATGTTGAGGGCTACGGTTAGAGAGACGTTTAGGGTTCCCATTGGTCCTAGGGTTAGGGTTATCTTGAGGGCTAGGGTTAGTGAGACGGTTAGGGTTACGATTGGACCTAGGGTTAGGATTATGTTGAGGGCTAGGGTTACATATCTGGTTAGGGTTACGAGTGCACCTAGGGTTACTGTTATGTTCAGGGCTAGGGTTAGAGATCCGGTTAGGGTTACAATTGTACCTAGGGTTAGGGATATGTTGAGGACTAGGGTTAGAGATCTGGTTAGGGTTACGATTGGACCTAGGGTTAGGGTTATGTTGAGGGCTAAGTTTAGAGATTCGGTTAGGGTTCCGAGTGGACCTAGGGTTAGGGTTATATTGAGGGGTAGGGTTAGAGATCCGGTTAGGGTTACGACTGGACGTAGGGTTAGGGTTATGTTGAGGGCTAGGGTTAGAGATCCTGTTAGGGTTCCTATTGGACCTAGGGTTAGGGTTATGTTGAGTGCTAGGCTTAGAGATCCAGTTAGGGTTTCGATTCGAACTAGGGTTACTGTTATGTTGAGGGCTAGGGTTAGAGATACGGTTCGGTTTACGATTGGACCTAAGGTTAGGTTAATGTTGAGGGCTAGGGTTAGAGATCCAGTTAGGGTTACGATTGGACCTAGGGTAAGGGTAATGTTGAGGGCTAGGGTTAGAGATCCGGTTAGGGTTACGATTTGACCTAGGGTTAGGGTTATGTTGAGGGCTAGGGTTAGTGAGACGGCTAGGATTACGATTGGACCAAGTGTTAGGATTATGTTATGGGCTAGGTTTAGAGATCCGGTTAGGGTTACGATTGGACCTAGGGTTAGGGTTATGTTGAAGGCTAAGGTTAGAGATTCGGTTAGGGTTCCGAGTGGACCTAGGGTTAGGGTTATATTGAGGGGTAGGGTTAGAGATCCGGTTAGGGTTATGATTGTACCTAGAGTTAGTGTTATGTTGAGGGCTACGGTTAGAGAGACGTTTAGGGTTCCCATTGGTCCTAGGGTTAGGGTTATCTTGAGGGCTAGGGTTAGTGAGACGGTTAGGGTTACGATTGGACCTAGGGTTAGGATTATGTCGAGGGCTAGGGTTAGGTATCTGGTTAGGGTTACGAGTGCACCTAGGGTTACTGTTATGTTCAGGGCTAGGGTTAGAGATCCGGTTAGGGTTACAATTGGACCTAGGGTTAGGGTTATGTTGAGGACTAGGGTTAGAGATCTGGTTAGGGTTACGATTGGACCTAGGGTTAGGGTTATGTTGAGGGCTAAGGTTAGAGATTCGGTTATGGTTCCGAGTGGACCTAGGGTTAGGGTTATATTGAGGGGTAGGGTTAGAGATCCAGGTAGGGTTACGACTGGACCTAGGGTTAGGGTTATGTTGAGGGCTAGGGTTAGAGATCCTGTTAGGGTTCCTATTGGACCTAGGGTTAGGGTTATGTTGAGGGCTAGGGTTAGAAATCCGGTTAGGGTTCCGATTGGACCTAGGGTTAGGGTTATTTTGAGGGCTAGGTTTAGAGATCCGGTTAGGGTTCCGATTGGACCTCGATTTAGGGTTATGTTCAGAGCTAGGGTTAGAGTTCCGGTTAGGGTTCCGATTGGTCCTAGGGTTAGGGTTATGTTGAGGGCTAGGGTTAGAAATCCGGTTAGGGTTCCGATTGGACCTAGGGTTAGGGTTATTTTGAGGGCTAGGTTTAGAGTTCCGGTTAGGGTTCCGATTGGATCTAGGGTTAGGGTTATGTTGAGGGCTAGGGTTAGAGATCCTGTTAGGGTTCCTATTGGACCTAGGGTTAGTGTTATGTTGAGGGCTACGCTTAGAGATCCAGTTAGGGTTTCGATTCGAACTAGGGTTACTGTTATGTTGAGGGCTAGGGTTAGAGATTCGGTTCGGGTTACGATTGGACCTAAGGCTAGGGTAATGTTGAGGGCTAGGGTTAGAGATCCAGTTAGGGTTACGATTGGACCTAGGGTAAGGGTAATTTTGAGGGCTAGGGTTAGAGATCCGGTTACGGTTACGATTTGACCTAGGGTTAGGGTTATGTTGAGGGCTAGGGTTAGAGATCCGGTTAGGAGACCGATTGGACCTAGGGTTAGGGTTATGTTGAGGGCTAGGGTTAGAGTTCCGCTTAGGGTTACGTTTGGAACTAGGGTTAGGGTTATGTTGAGGATTAGGGTTAGTGAGACGGTTAGGGTTCCGATTGGACCTAGGGTTAGGGTTATGTTGAGGGCTAGGGTTAGAGATCGGGTTAGGGTTCCGATTGGACGTGGAGTTAGGGTTATGTTTAGGGCTAGGTTTAGAGTTCCGGTTAGGGTTCCGATTGGACCTAGGGTTAGTGTTATGTTGAGGGCTAGGTTTAGAGATCCGGTTAGGGTTCCGATTGGACCTCGATTTAGGGTTATGTTGAGAGCTAGGGTTAGAGTTCCGGTTAAGGTTCCGAATGGACCTAGGGTTAGGGTTATTTTGAGGGCTAGGTTTAGAGTTCCGGTTAGGGTTCCGATTGGACCTAGGGTTAGGGTTATGTTGAGGGCTAGGTTTAGAGATCCGGTTAGGGTTCCGATTGGACCTCGGGTTAGGGTTATGTTGAGTGCTAGGGTTAGAGTTCCGGTTAGGGTTCCGATTGGACCTAGGGTTAGGGTTATGTTGAGGGCTAGGGTTAGAAATCCGGTTAGGGTTCCGATTGGACCTAGGGTTAGGGTTATGTTGAGGGTTAGGGTTAGAGATCCTGTTAGGGTTCCGATTGGACCTCGGGTTGGGCTTATGTTGAGCGCTAGGGTTAGAGATCCTGTTAGGGTTCCGATTGGACCTAGGGTTAGGGTTTTGTTGAGGCTAGGGTTAGATATCCGGTTAGGGTTCCGATTGGACGTAGGGTTAGGGTTATGTTGAGGGCTAGGTATAGATATCCGGTTAGGGTTCTGATTGGACCTAGGGTTAGGGTTATGTTGAGGGCTAGGTATACAGATCCGGTTAGGGTTCCGATTGGACCTAGGGTTAGGGTTATGTTGAGGGCGAGGGTTAGATATCCGGTTAGGGTTCCTATTGGACCAAGGGTTAGAGTTATGTTGAGGGCTAGGGTTAGAGATCCTGTTAGGGTTCCGATTGGACCTAGGGTTAGGGTTATGTTGAGGGCTAGGGTTAGAGATCCTGTTAGGGTTCCGATTGGACCTAGGGTTAGGGTAATGTTGAGGGCTAGGGTTAGAGATCCTTTTAGGGTTACGATTGGACCTAGGGTTAGGATTCTGTTGAGGACTAGGGTTAGAGATCCTATAAGGGATACGATGGGACGTAGGGTTAGGGTTATGTTTAGGACTAGGGTTAGATACCCGGTTTTGGATACGATTGGACTTACGGTTAGGCTTATGTTGAGGGCTAGGGTTAGAGATCCGGTTAGGATTACGATTAGACATAGGGTTAGGGTTATGTTGAGGCCTAGGGTTAGGGATCCGGTTAGGGTTCTGTTTGGACCTAGTGTTAGGGTTATGTTGAGGGCTTGGGTTAGAAATCCGGTTAGGGTTCCCATTGGTCATAGGGTTAGGGTTATTTGACCACTAGGATAGAGATCCGGTTAGCGTTACAATTGGACCTAGGGTTAGGGTTATGTTGAGTGCTAGGCTTAGAGGTCCGGTTAAGATTACGATTTACCCTAGGGTTAGGGTTATGTTGAGGGCTAGGTTTAGAGATAGGGTTAGGGTTACGATTGGACCTAGCGTTAGGGTTATGTTGAGGGCTAGGTTTAGTGAGACGGTCAGGATTACGATTGGACCAACTGTTAGGATTATGTTGAAGGCTAGGTTTAGACATCCGGTTACGGTTACGATTGGACCTAGAGTTAGTGTTATGTTGAGGGCTACGGTTAGAGAGACGTTTAGGGTTCCCATTGGTCCTAGGGTTAGGGTTATCTTGAGGGCTATTGTTACTGAGACGGTTAGGGTTACGATTGGACCTAGGGTTAGGATTATGTTGAGGGCTAGGGGTACATATCTGGTTAGGGTTACGAGTGCACCTAGGGTTACTGTTATGTTCAGGGCTAGGGTTAGAGATCCGGTTAGGGTTACAATTGGACCTAGGGTTAGGGTTATGTTGAGGACTAGGGTTAGAGATCTGGTTAGGGTTACGATTGGACCTAGGGTTAGGGTTATGTTGAGGGCTAAGTTTAGAGATTCGGTTAGGGTTCCGAGTGGACCTAGGGTTAGGGTTATATTGAGGGGTAGGGTTAGAGATCCGGTTAAGGTTCGGATTGGACCTCGGGTTAGGGTTATGTTGAGGGCGAGGTGTAGAGATCCGGTTAGGGTTCCGATTGGACCTAGGGTTAGTGTTATGTTGAAGGCTAGGGTTAGCGATCCGGTTAGGGTTCTGATTGGACCTAGGGTTAGGGTTATGTTGAGGGCTATGTATACAGATCCGGTTAGGGTTCCGATTGGACCTAGGGTTAGGGTTATGTTGAGGGCGAGGGGTAGAGTTCCTGTTAGGGTTCCGATTGGACCTAGGGTTAGGGTTATGTTGAGGGCGAGGGTTAGATATCCGGTTAGGTTTCCGATTGGACCTAGGGTTAGGGTTATGTTGAGGGCTAGGGTTAGATATCCGTTTTGGGTTCCGATTGGACCTAGGGTTAGGGTTATGTTGAGGGCTAGGGATAGAGATCCTGTTAGGGTTCCGATTGGACCTAGGGTTATGGTTTTGTTGAGGGCTAGGTTTAGAGATCCGGTTAGGGTTCCGATAGGACCTAGGGTTAGTGTTATGTTGAGGGCGAGGGTTAGAGATCCGGTTAGGGTTCCGATTGGACCTAGAGTTAGGGTTATGTTGAGAGCTAGGGTTAGGGATCCGGTTAGGGTTCCTATTGGACCTAGGGTTAGGGATATGTTGAGGGCGAGGGGTAGAGATCCGGTTAGGGTTCCGATTGGACCTAGGGTTAGGGATATGTTGAGGGCTAGGGATAGAGATCCGGTTAGGGTTCCGATTGGACCTAGGGTTAGGGTTATGTTGAGGGTAGGGTTAGATATCCGTTTTGGGTTCCGATTGGACCTAGGGTTAGGTTTATGTTGAGGGCTAGGGTTAGAGATCCGGTTAGGGTTCCGATTGGACCTAGGGTTAGGGTTATGTTGAGGGCGAGGGGTAGAGATCCGGTTAGGGTTCCGATTGGACCTAGGGTTAGGGATATGTTGAGGGCTAGGGATAGAGATCCGGTTAGGGTTCCGATTGGACCTAGGGTTAGGGTTATGTTGAGGGTAGGGTTAGATATCCGTTTTGGGTTCCGATTGGACCTAGGGTTAGGGTTATGTTGAGGGCGACTGTTAGATATCCGGTTAGGGTTCCGATTGGACCAAGGGTTAGGGTTATGTTGAGGGCGAGGGGTAGAGATCCGGTTAGGGTTCCGATTGGACCTAGGGTTAGGGTTATGTTGAGGGCTAGGGTTAGAGATCCTGTTAGGGTTCCGATTGGACCTAGGGTTAGGGTTATGTTGAGGGCTAGGGTTAGAGATCCGTTTAGGGTTACGATTGGACCTAGGGTTAGGTTTATGTGGAGGGCAAGGGGTAGAGATCCTGTTAGGGTTTCAATTGGACCTAGGGTTAGGGTTATTTTGAGGGCTTGGGTTAGAGTTCCGGTTAGGGTTCCGTTTGGACCTAGTGTTAGGGTTATGTTGAGGGCTAGGGTTAGGGATCCGGTTAGGGTTCTGATTGGACCTAGGGTTAGGGTTATGTTGAAGGCTAGGTATACAGATCCGGTTAGGGTTCCGATTGGACCTAGGGTTAGGGTTATGTTGAGGGCGAGGGGTAGAGTTCCTGTTAGGGTTCCGATTGGACCTAGGGTTAGGGTTATGTTGAGGGCGAGGGTTAGATATCCGGTTAGGGTTCCGATTGGACCAAGGGTTAGGGTTATGTTGAGGGCTAGGGTTAGAGATCCTGTTAGGGTTCCGATTGGACCTAGGGTTAGGGTTATGTTGAGGGCTAGGGTTAGAGATCCTGTTAGGGTTCCGATTGGACCTAGGGTTAGGGTTATGTTGAGGGCTAGGGTTAGAGATCCGTTTAGGGTTACGATTGGACCTAGGGTTAGGATTCTGTTGAGGACTAGGGTTAGAGATCCTGTAAGGGATACGATGGGACGTAGGGTTAGGGTTATGTTTAGGACTAGGGTTAGATATCCGGTTTTGGATAGGATTGGACTTACGGTTAGGCTTATGTTGAGGGCTAGGGTTAGAGATCCGGTTAGTATTACGATTGGACATAGGGTTAGGGTTATGTTGAGGCCTAGGGTTAGGGATCCGGTTAGGGTTCTGATTGGACCTAGTGTTAGGGTTATGTTGAGGGCTTGGGTTAGACATCCGGTTAGGGTTCCCATTGGTCATAGGGTTAGGGTTATTTTGACCACTAGGATAGAGATCCGGTTAGCGTTACAATTGGACCTAGGGTTAGGGTTATGTTGAGTGCTAGGCTTAGAGATCCGGTTAAGATTACGATTTACCCTAGGGTTAGGGTTATGTTGAGGGCTAGGTTTAGAGATAGGGTTAGGGTTACGATTGGACCTAGCGTTAGGGTTATGTTGAGGGCTAGGTTTAGTGAGACGGTTAGGATTACGATTGGACCAACTGTTAGGATTATGTTGAAGACTAGGTTTAGACATCCGGTTACGGTTACGATTGGACCTAGAGTTAGTGTTATGTTGAGGGCTACGGTTAGAGAGACGTTTAGGGTTCCCATTGGTCCTAGGGTTAGGGTTATCTTGAGGGCTAGGGTTAGTGAGACGGTTAGGGTTACGATTGGACCTAGGGTTAGGATTATGTTGAGGGCTAGGGTTACATATCTGGTTAGGGTTACGAGTGCACCTAGGGTTACTGTTATGTTCAGGGCTAGGGTTAGAGATCCGGTTAGGGTTACAATTGGACCTAGGGTTAGGGTTATGTTGAGGACTAGGGTTAGAGATCTGGTTAGGGTTACGATTGGACCTAGGGTTAGGGTTATGTTGAGGGCTAAGTTTAGAGATTCGGTTAGGGTTCCGAGTGGACCTAGGGTTAGGGTTATATTGAGGGGTAGGGTTAGATATCCGGTTAGGGTTACGACTGGACGTAGGGTTAGGGTTATGTTGAGGGCTAGGGTTAGAGATCCTGTTAGGGTTCCTATTGGACCTAGGGTTAGGGTTATGTTGAGTGCTAGGCTTAGAGATCCAGTTAGGGTTTCGATTCGAACTAGGGTTACTGTTATGTTGAGGGCTAGGGTTAGAGATACGGTTCGGGTTACGATTGGACCTAAGGTTAGGTTAATGTTGAGGGCTAGGGTTAGAGATCCAGTTAGGGTTACGACTGGACCTAGGGTAAGGGTAATGTTGAGGGCTAGGGTTAGTGAGACGGCTAGGATTACGATTGGACCAAGTGTTAGGATTATGTTATGGGCTAGGTTTAGAGATCCGGTTAGGGTTACGATTGGACCTAGGGTTAGGGTTATGTTGAAGGCTAAGGTTAGAGATTCGGTTAGGGTTCCGAGTGGACCTAGGGTTAGGGTTATATTGAGGGGTAGGGTTAGAGATCCTGTTAGGGTTCCTATTGGACCTAGGGTTAGAGTTATGTTGAGGGCTAGGCTTAGAGATCCAGTTAGGGTTTCGATTCGAACTAGGGTTACTGTTATGTTGAGGGCTAGGGTTAGAGATTCGGTTCGGGTTACGATTGGACCTAAGGCTAGGGTAATGTTGAGGGCTAGGGTTAGAGATCCAGTTAGGGTTACGATTGGACCTAGGGTAAGGGTAATTTTGAGGGCTAGGGTTAGAGATCCGGTTAGGGTTACGATTTGACCTAGGGTTAGGGTTATGTTGAGGGCTAGGGTTAGAGATCCGGTTAGGAGACCGATTGGACCTAGGGTTAGGGTTATGTTGAGGGCTAGGGTTAGAGTTCCGCTTAGGGTTACGTTTGGAACTAGGGTTAGGGTTATGTTGAGGATTAGGGTTAGTGAGACGGTTAGGGTTCCGATTGGACCTAGGGTTAGGGTTATGTTGAGGGCTAGGGTTAGAGATCGGGTTAGGGTTCCGATTGGACGTGGAGTTAGGGTTATGTTTAGGGCTAGGTTTAGAGTTCCGGTTAGGGTTCCGATTGGACCTAGGGTTAGTGTTATGTTGAGGGCTAGGTTTAGAGATCCGGTTAGGGTTCCGATTGGACCTCGATTTAGGGTTATGTTGAGAGCTAGGGTTAGAGTTCCGGTTAGGGTTCCGATTGGACCTAGGGTTAGGGTTATTTTGAGGGCTAGGTTTAGAGTTCCGGTTAGGGTTCCGATTGGACCTAGGGTTAGGGTTATGTTGAGGGCTAGGTTTAGAGATCCGGTTAGGGTTCCGATTGGACCTCGGGTTAGGGTTATGTTGAGTGCTAGGGTTAGAGTTCCGGTTAGGGTTCCGATTGGACCTAGGGTTAGGGTTATGTTGAGGGCTAGGGTTAGAATTCCGGTTAGGGTTCCGATTGGACCTAGGGTTAGGGTTATGTTGAGGGTTAGGGTTAGAGATCCTGTTAGGGTTCCGATTGGACCTCGGGTTGGGCTTATGTTGAGCGCTAGGGTTAGAGATCCTGTTAGGGTTCCGATTGGACCTAGGGTTAGGGTTTTGTTGAGGCTAGGGTTAGATATCCGGTTAGGGTTCCGATTGGACGTAGGGTTAGGGTTATGTTGAGGGCTAGGGATAGATATCCGGTTAGGGTTCTGATTGGACCGAGGGTTAGGGTTATGTTGAGGGCTAGGTATACAGATCCGGTTAGGGTTCCGATTGGACCTAGGGTTAGGGTTATGTTGAGGGCGAGGGTTAGATATCCGGTTAGGGTTCCTATTGGACCAAGGGTTAGAGTTATGTTGAGGGCTAGGGTTAGAGATCCTGTTAGGGTTCCGATTGGACCTAGGGTTAGGGTTATGTTGAGGGCTAGGGTTAGAGATCCTGTTAGGGTTCCGATTGGACCTAGGGTTAGGGTAATGTTGAGGGCTAGGGTTAGAGATCCTTTTAGGGTTACGATTGGACCTAGGGTTAGGATTCTGTTGAGAACTAGGGTTAGAGATCCTGTAAGGGATACGTTGGGACGTAGGATTAGGGTTATGTTTAGGACTAGGGTTAGATATCCGGTTTTGGATACGATTGGACTTACGGTTAGGCTTATGTTGAGGGCTAGGGTTAGAGATCCGGTTAGGATTACGATTAGACATAGGGTTAGGGTTATGTTGAGGCCTAGGGTTAGGGATCCGGTTAGGGTTCTGATTGGACCTAGTGTTAGGGTTATGTTGAGGGCTTGGGTTAGAAATCCGGTTAGGGTTCCCATTGGTCATAGGGTTAGGGTTATTTGACCACTAGGATAGAGATCCGGTTAGCGTTACAATTGGACCTAGGGTTAGGGTTATGTTGAGTGCTAGGCTTAGAGGTCCGGTTAAGATTACGATTTACCCTAGGGTTAGGGTTATGTTGAGGGCTAGGTTTAGAGATAGGGTTAGGGTTACGATTGGACCTAGCGTTAGGGTTATGTTGAGGGCTAGGTTTAGTGAGACGGTCAGGATTACGATTGGACCCACTGTTAGGATTATGTTGAAGGCTAGGTTTAGACATCCGGTTACGGTTACGATTGGACCTAGAGTTAGTGTTATGTTGAGGGCTACGGTTAGAGAGACGTTTAGGGTTCCCATTGGTCCTAGGGTTAGGGTTATCTTGAGGGCTAGGGTTACTGAGACGGTTAGGGTTACGATTGGACCTAGGGTTAGGATTATGTTGAGGGCTAGGGTTACATATCTGGTTAGGGTTACGAGTGCACCTAGGGTTACTGTTATGTTCAGGGCTAGGGTTAGAGATCCGGTTAGGGTTACAATTGGACCTAGGGTTAGGGTTATGTTGAGGACTAGGGTTAGAGATCTGGTTAGGGTTACGATTGGACCTAGGGTTAGGGTTATGTTGAGGGCTAAGTTTAGAGATTCGGTTAGGGTTCCGAGTGGACCTAGGGTTAGGGTTATATTGAGGGGTAGGGTTAGAGATCCGGTTAGGGTTACGACTGGACCTAGGGTTAGGGTTATGTTGAGGGCTAGGGTTAGAGATCCTGTTAGGGTTCCTATTGGACCTAGGGTTAGGGTTATGTTGAGGGCTAGGCTTAGAGATCCAGTTAGGGTTTCGATTCGAACTAGGGTTACTGTTATGTTGAGGGCTAGGGTTAGAGATACGGTTCGGGTAACGATTGGACCTAAGGTTAGGTTAATGTTGAGGGCTAGGGTTAGAGATCCAGTTAGGGTTACGATTGGACCTAGGGTAAGGGTAATGTTGAGGGCTAGGGTTAGAGATCCGGTTAGGGTTACGATTGGACCTAGGGTTAGGGTTATGTTGAGGGCTAGGATTAGTGAGACGGCTAGGATTACGATTGGACCAAGTGTTAGGATTATGTTATGGGCTAGGTTTAGAGATCCGGTTAGGGTTACGATTGGACCTAGGGTTAGGGTTATGTTGAGGGCTAAGGTTAGAGATTCGGTTAGGGTTCCGAGTGGACCTAGGGTTAGGGTTATATTGAGGGGTAGGGTTAGAGATACGGTTAGGGTTACGATTGGACTTCGGGTTGGGCTTATGTTGAGCGCTAGGGTTAGAGATCCTGTTAGGGTTCCGATTGGACCTAGGGTTAGGGTTTTGTTGAGGCTAGGGTTAGATATCCGGTTAGGGTTCCGATTGGACGTAGGGTTAGGGTTATGTTGAGGGCTAGGGATAGATATCCGGTTAGGGTTCTGATTGGACCTAGGGTTAGGGTTATGTTGAGGGCTAGGTATACAGATCCGGTTAGGGTTCCGATTGGACCTAGGGTTAGGGTTATGTTGAGGGCGAGGGTTAGATATCCGGTTAGGGTTCCTATTGGACCAAGGGTTAGAGTTATGTTGAGGGCTAGGGTTAGAGATCCTGTTAGGGTTCCGATTGGACCTAGGGTTAGGGTTATGTTGAGGGCTAGGGTTAGAGATCCTGTTAGGGTTCCGATTGGACCTAGGGTTAGGGTAATGTTGAGGGCTAGGGTTAGAGATCCTTTTAGGGTTACGATTGGACCTAGGGTTAGGATTCTGTTGAGGACTAGGGTTAGAGATCCTGTAAGGGATACGTTGGGACGTAGGATTAGGGTTATGTTTAGGACTAGGGTTAGATATCCGGTTTTGGATACGATTGGACTTACGGTTAGGCTTATGTTGAGGGCTAGGGTTAGAGATCCGGTTAGGATTACGATTAGACATAGGGTTAGGGTTATGTTGAGGCCTAGGGTTAGGGATCCGGTTAGGGTTCTGATTGGACCTAGTGTTAGGGTTATGTTGAGGGCTTGGGTTAGAAATCCGGTTAGGGTTCCCATTGGTCATAGGGTTAGGGTTATTTGACCACTAGGATAGAGATCCGGTTAGCGTTACAATTGGACCTAGGGTTAGGGTTATGTTGAGTGCTAGGCTTAGAGGTCCGGTTAAGATTACGATTTACCCTAGGGTTAGGGTTATGTTGAGGGCTAGGTTTAGAGATAGGGTTAGGGTTACGATTGGACCTAGCGTTAGGGTTATGTTGAGGGCTAGGTTTAGTGAGACGGTCAGGATTACGATTGGACCAACTGTTAGGATTATGTTGAAGGCTAGGTTTAGACATCCGGTTACGGTTACGATTGGACCTAGAGTTAGTGTTATGTTGAGGGCTACGGTTAGAGAGATGTTTAGGGTTCCCATTGGTCCTAGGGTTAGGGTTATCTTGAGGGCTAGGGTTACTGAGACGGTTAGGGTTACGATTGGACCTAGGGTTAGGATTATGTTGAGGGCTAGGGTTACATATCTGGTTAGGGTTACGAGTGCACCTAGGGTTACTGTTATGTTCAGGGCTAGGGTTAGAGATCCGGTTAGGGTTACAATTGGACCTAGGGTTAGGGTTATGTTGAGGACTAGGGTTAGAGATCTGGTTAGGGTTACGATTGGACCTAGGGTTAGGGTTATGTTGAGGGCTAAGTTTAGAGATTCGGTTAGGGTTCCGAGTGGACCTAGGGTTAGGGTTATATTGAGGGGTAGGGTTAGAGATCCGGTTAGGGTTACGACTGGACCTAGGGTTAGGGTTATGTTGAGGGCTAGGGTTAGAGATCCTGTTAGGGTTCCTATTGGACCTAGGGTTAGGGTTATGTTGAGGGCTAGGCTTAGAGATCCAGTTAGGGTTTCGATTCGAACTAGGGTTACTGTTATGTTGAGGGCTAGGGTTAGAGATACGGTTCGGGTAACGATTGGACCTAAGGTTAGGTTAATGTTGAGGGCTAGGGTTAGAGATCCAGTTAGGGTTACGATTGGACCTAGGGTAAGGGTAATGTTGAGGGCTAGGGTTAGAGATCCGGTTAGGGTTACGATTGGACCTAGGGTTAGGGTTATGTTGAGGGCTAGGATTAGTGAGACGGCTAGGATTACGATTGGACCAAGTGTTAGGATTATGTTATGGGCTAGGTTTAGAGATCCGGTTAGGGTTACGATTGGACCTAGGGTTAGGGTTATGTTGAGGGCTAAGGTTAGAGATTCGGTTAGGGTTCCGAGTGGACCTAGGGTTAGGGTTATATTGAGGGGTAGGGTTAGAGATACGGTTAGGGTTACGATTGGACCTAGAGTTAGTGTTATGTTGAGGGCTACGGTTAGAGAGACGTTTAGGGTTCCCATTGGTCCTAGGGTTAGGGTTATCTTGAGGGCTAGGGTTAGTGAGACGGTTAGGGTTACGATTGGAACTAGGGTTAGGATTATGTTGAGGGCTAGGGTTAGATATCTGGTTAGGGTTACGAGTGCACCTAGGGTTACTGTTATGTTCAGGGCTAGGGTTAGAGATCCGGTTAGGGTTATATTTGGACCTAGGGTTAGGGTTATGTTGAGGACTAGGGTTAGAGATCTGGTTAGGGTTACGATTGGACCTAGGGTTAGGGTTATGTTGAGGGCTAAGGTTAGAGATTCGGTTAGGGTTCCGAGTGGACCTAGGGTTAGGGTTATATTGAGGGGTAGGGTTAGAGATCCGGGTAGGGTTACGACTGTACCTAGGGTTAGGGTTATGTTGAGGGCTAGGGTTAGAGATCCTGTTAGGGTTCCTATTGGACCTAGGGTTAGGGTTATGTTGAGGGCTAGGCTTAGAGATCCAGTTAGGGTTTCGATTCGAACTAGGGTTACTGTTATGTTGAGGGCTAGGGTTAGAGATCCGGTTAGGGTTCAGATTGGACCTAGGGTTAGGGCTATGTTGAGGGCTAGGGTTAGATATCCGGTTAGGGTTCCGATTGGACCTAGGGTTAGGGTTATGTTGAGGGCTAGGGTTAGATATCCGGTTAGGGTTCCGATTGGACCTAGGGTTAGGGTTATGTTGAAGCTAGGTTTAGAGTTCCGGTTAGATTTCCGATGGGACCTAGGGTTAGGGTTATGTTGAGGGCGAGGGGTAGAGATCCGGTTAGGGTTCCGATTGGACCTAGGGTTAGGGTTATGTTGAGGGCTAGGGTTAGATATCCGTTTTGGGTTCCGATAGGACCTAGGGTTAGGGTTATGTTAAGGGCTAGGGTTAGAGATCCGGTTAGGGTTCCGATTGGACCTAGGGTTAGGGTTATGTTGAGGGCTAGCTTTAGAGATCCGGTTAGGGTTCCGATAGGACCTAGGGTTAGTGTTATGTTGAGGGCGAGGGTTAGATATCCGGTTAAGGTTCCGATTGGACCAAGGGTTAGGGTTAAGTTGAGGGCGAGGGGTAGAGATCCGGTTAGGGTTCCGATTGGACCTAGGGTTAGGGTTATGTTCAGGGCAAGGGGTAGAGATCCAGTAAGGGTTCCGATTGGACCTAGGGTTAGGGTTATGTTGAGGGCTGGGGTAGAGATCCTGTTAGGGTTCCGATTGGACCTAGGGTTAGGGTTATGTTGAGGGCTAGGGTTAGAAATCCAGTTATGGTTCCGATTGGACCTAGGGTTAGGGATATGTTGAGGGATAGGGTTAGAGATCCGGTTAGGGTTCCGATTGGACCTAGGGTTAACGTTATGTTGAGGACTAGGGTTAGAGATCCGGTTAGGGTTCCGATTGTACCTAGTGTTAGGGTTATGTTGAGGGCTAGGGTTAGAGATCCGGTTAGGGTTCCGATTGGACCTAGGGTTAGGGATATGTTGAGGGCTAGGGATAAAGATACGGTTAGGGTTCCGATTGGACCTAGGGTTAGGGTTATGTTGAGGGCTAGGGTTAGAGATCCGGTTAGTGTTCAGATTGGACCTAGGGTTAGGGTTATGTTGAGGGCTAGGGATAGAGATCCGGTTAGGGTTCCGATTGGACCTAGGGTTAGGGTTATGTTGAGGGCTAGGGTTAGATATCCGGTTAGGGTTCCGATTGGACCTAGGGTTAGGGTTATGTTGAGGGCTAGGGTTAGAGATCCTGTTAGGATTCCGATTGGACCTAGGGTTAGGGTTATGTTGAGGGCTAGGGATAGAGATCCGGTTAGGGTTCCGATAGGACCTACGGTTAGTGTTATGTTGAGGGCGAGGGTTAGAGATCCGGTTAGGGTTCCGATTGGACCTAGGGTTAGGGTTATGTTGAGAGCTAGGGTTAGGGATCCGGTTAGGGTTCCGATTGGACCTAGGGTTAGGGTTATGTTGAGGGCTAGGGTTAGATATCCGGTTAGGGTTCCGAATGGACCAAGGGTTAGGGTTATGTTTAGGGCGAGGGGTAGAGATCCGGTTAGGGTTCCGATTGGACCTAGGGTTAGGGTTATGTTGAGGGCGAGGGGTAGAGATCCAGTAAGGGTCCCGAATGGACATAGGGTTAGGGTTATGTTGAGGGCTGGGGTAGAGATCCAGTTAGGGTTCCGATTGGACCTAGGGTTAGGGTTATGTTGAGGGCTAGGGTTAGAGATCCGGTTAGGGTTCAGATTGGACCTAGGGTTAGGGTTATGTTGAGGGCTAGGGTTAGATATCCGGTTAGAGTTCCGATTGGGCCTAGGGTTAGGGTTATGTTGAGGGCTAGGTTTAGAGGTGCGGTTAGAGTTCCGATTGGACCTAGGGTTAGGGTTATGTTGAGGGCTAGGGTTAGAGGTGCGGTTAGAGTTCCGATTGGACCTAGGGTTAGGGTTATGTGGAGGGCGAGGGGTAGATATCCGGTTAGGGTTCCGATTGGACCTAGGGTTAGGGTTATGTTGAGGGCTGAGTAGAGATCCTGTTAGGGTTCCGATTGGACCTAGGATTAAGGTTATGTTGAGGGCTAGGGTTAGATATCCGGTTAGGGTTCCGATTGGACCTAGTGTTAGGGTTATGTTGAGGACTAGGGTTATATATCCGTTTAGGGTTCCGATTGGACCTAGGGTTAGGGTTATGTTGAGAGCTAGGGTTAGAGATTCGGTTAGGGTTCCTATTGGACCTAGGGTTAGGGTTATGTTGAGGGCGAGGAGTAGAGATCCAGTAAGGGTTCCGATTGGACCTAGGGTTAGGGTTATGTTGAGGGTTGGGGTAGAGATCCTGTTAGGGGTCCGATTGGACCTAGGGTTAGGGTTATGTTGAGGGCTAGGGTTGCATATTCGGTTAGGGTTCCGATTGGACCAAGGGTTAAAGTTATGTTGAGGGCGAGGGGTAGAGATCCGGTTAGGGTTCCGATTGGACCTAGGGTTAGAGATATGTTGAGGGCTAGGGATAGAGATCCGGTTAGGGTTCCGATTGGACCTAGGGTTAGGGTTATGTTGAGGGCTAGGGTTAGAGATCCGGTTAGGGTTACGATTGGACCAAGGGTTAGGGTTATGTTGAGGGCGAGGGGTAGAGATCTAGTTAGGGTTCCGATTGGACCTAGGGTTAGGGTTATGTTGAGGTCGAGGGGTAGAGATCCAGTAAGGGTTCCGATTGGACCTAGGGTTAGGGTTATGTTGAGGGCTGGGGTAGAGATCCTGTTAGGGTTCCGATTGGACCTAGGGTTAGGGTTATGTTGAGGGCTAGGGTTAGAAATCCAGTTAGGGTTCCGATTGGACCTAGGGTTAGGGATATGTTGAGGGCTAGGGATAGAGATCTGGTTAGGGTTCCGATTGGACCTAGGGTTAGGGTTATGTTGAGGGCTAGGGTTAGATATCCGGTTAGGGTTCCGATTGGACCTAGGGTTAGGGTTATGTTGAGGGCTAGGGTTAGAGATCAGGTTAGGGTTCCGATTGGACCTAGGGTTAGGGATATGTTGATGGCTAGGGATAAAGATCCGGTTAGGGTTCCGATTGGACCTAGGGTTAGGGTTATGTTGAGGGCTAGGGTTAGATATCCGTTTTGGGTTCTGATTCGACCTAGGGTTAGGGTTATGTTGAGGGCTAGGGTTAGAGATCCGGTTAGGGTTCTGATTGGACCTAGGGTTAGGGTTATGTTGAGGGCGAGGGTTAGAGATCCGGTTAGGGTTCCGATTGGACCTAGGGTTAGGGTTATGTTGAGGGCTAGGGTTAGAGATCTGGTTAGTATTCCGATTGGACCTAGGGTTAGGGTTATGTTGAGAGCTAGGGTTAGAGTTCCGGTTAGGGTTCCGATTGGAACTAGCGTTAGGGTTATCTTGAGGGCTAGGGTTAGATATCCGTTTAGGTTTCCGATTGGACCTAGGGTTAAGGTTATGTTGAGGGCTAGGGTGTGAGATCCGGTTAGGGTTCCGATTGGACCTAGGGTTAGGGTTATGTTGAGGGCTAGGGTTAGAGATCCGGTTAGGGTTTAGATGGACCTAGGGTTAGGGTTATGTTGAGGGCTAGGCTTAGATATCCTGTTAGGGTTCCGATTGGGCCTAGGGTTAGGGTTATGTTGAGGGCTAGGGTTAGAGATCCGGTTAGGGTTCCGATTGGACCTAGGGTTAGGGATATGTTGAGGGCTAGGGATAGAGATCCGGTTAGGGTTCCGATTGGACCTAGGGTTAGGGTTATGTTGAGGGCTAGGGTTAGATATCCGGTTAGGGTTCCGATTGGACCTAGGGTTAGGGATATGTTGAGGGCTAGGGATAGAGATCCGGTTAGGGTTCCGTTTGGACCTAGGGTTAGGGTTATGTTGAGGGCTAGGGTTTGATATCCGGTTAGGGTTCCGATTGGACCTAGGGTTAGGGTTATTTTGAGGGCTAGGGTTAGAGATCCGTTTAGGGTTCCGATTGGACCGAGGGATACGGTTATGTTGAGGGCGAGGGTTAGATATCCGGTTAGGTTTCCGATTGGACCTAGGGTTAGGGTTATGTTGAGGGCTAGGGTTAGATATCCGTTTTGGGTTCTGATTGGACCTAGGGTTAGGGTTATATTGAGGGCTAGGGTTAGAGATCCAGTTAGGGTTCCGATTGGACCTAGGGTTAGGGTTATGTTGAGGGCTAGGGTTAGATATCCGGTTAGGGTTCCGATTGGGCCTAGGGTTAGGGTTATGTTGAGGGCTAGGGTTAAAGGTGCGGTTAGAGTTCCGATTGGACCTAGGGTTAGGGTTATGTGGAGGGCGAGGGGTAGATATCCGGTTAGGGTTCCGATTGGACCTAGGGTTAGGGTTATGTTGAGGGCTGAGTAGAGATCCTGTTAGGGTTCCGATTGGACCTAGGATTAAGGTTATGTTGAGGGCTAGGGTTAGATATCCGGTTAGGGTTCCGATTGGACCTAGTGTTAGGGTTATGTTGAGGGCTAGGGTTAGATATCCGTTTAGGGTTCAGATTGGACCTAGGGTTAGGGTTATGTTGAGAGCTAGGGTTAGAGATTCGGTTAGGGTTCCTATTGGACCTAGGGTTAGGGTTATGTTGAGGGCTAGGGTTAGAGAACCAGTTAGGGTTCCGATTGGACCTAGGGTTAGGGTTACTTTGAGGGCTAGGGTTAGAGATCCGGTTAGGGTTCCGATTGGACCTAGGGTTAGGGTTATGTTGAGGGCGTGGGTTAGATATGTGGTTAGGTTTCCGATTGGACCTAGGGTTAGGGTTAGGTTGAGGGCTAGTGTTAGATATCCGTTTTGGGTTCCGATTGGACCAAGGGTTAGGGTTATGTTGAGGGCTAGGTTTAGATATCCGTTTAGGGTTCCGATTGGACCTAGGGTTAGGGTAATGTTGAGGGCTAGGGTTAGAGATCCGGTTAGGGTTCCGATTGGACCTAGGGTTAAGGTTATGTTGAGGGCTAGGGTTAGAGATCCGGTTAGGGTTCAGATTGGACCCAGGATTAGGGCTATGTTGAGGGCTAGGGTTAGATATCCGGTTAGAGTTCCGATTGGACCTAGGGTTAGGGTTATGTTGAGGGCTAGGGTTAGATATCCGGTTAGGGTTCCGATTGGACCTAGGGTTAGGGTTATGTTGAAGGCTAGGTTTAGAGTTCAGGTTAGAGTTCCGATGGGACCTAGGGTTAGGGTTATGTTGAGGGCGAGGGGTAGAGATCCGGTTAGGATTCCGATTAGACCTAGGGTTAGGGATATGTTGAGGGCTAGGGATAGAGATCCGGTTAGGGTTCCGATTGGACCTAGGGTTAGGGTTATGTTAGGGCTAGGGTTAGATATCCGTTTTGGGTTCCGATTGGACCTAGTGTTAGGGTTATGTTGAGGGCTAGGGTTAGAGATCCGGTTAGGGTTCCGATTGGACATAGGGTTAGGGTTATGTTGAGGGCTAGGTTTAGAGATCCGGTTAGGGTTCCGATAGGCCCTAGGGTTAGTGTTATGTTGAGGGCGAGGGTTAGATATCCGGTTAGGGTTCGGATTGGACCAAGGGTTAGGGTTATGTTGAGGGCGAGGGGTAGAGATCCGGTTAGGGTTCCGATTGGACCTAGGGTTAGGGTTATGTTGAGGGCGAGGGGTAGAGATCCAGTAAGGGTTCCGATTGGACCTAGGGTTAGGGTTCTGTTGAGGGCTGCGGTAGAGATCCTGTTAGGGTTCCGATTGGACCTAGGGTTAGGGTTAAGTTGAGGGCTAGGGTTAGAAATCCAGTTATGGTTCCGATTGGACCTAGGGTTAGGGTTATGTTGAGGGCTAGGGTTGCATATTCGGTTAGGGTTCCGATTGGACCAAGGGTTAAAGTTATGTTGAGGGCGAGGGGTAGAGATCCGGTTAGGGTTCCGATTGGACCTAGGGTTAGAGATATGTTGAGGGCTAGGGATAGAGATCCGGTTAGGGTTCCGATTGGACCTAGGGTTAGGGTTATGTTGAGGGCTAGGGTTAGAGATCCGGTTAGGGTTACGATTGGACCAAGGGTTAGGGTTATGTTGAGGGCGAGGGGTAGAGATCCAGTAAGGGTTCCGATTGGACCTAGTGTTAGGGTTATGTTGAGGGCTAGGGTTAGATATCCGTTTAGGGTTCCGATTGGACCTAGGGTTAGGGTTATGTTGAGAGCTAGGGTTAGAGATTCGGTTAGGGTTCCTATTGGACCTAGGGTTAGGGTTATGTTGAGGGCTAGGGTTAGAGAACCGGTTAGGGTTCCGATTGGACCTAGGCTTAGGGTTATTTTGAGGGCTAGGGTTAGAGATCCGGTTAGGGTTCCGATTGGACCTAGGGTTAGGGTTATGTTGAGGGCGTGGGTTAGATATGTGGTTAGGTTTCCGATTGGACCCTGGGTTAGGGTTATGATGAGGGCTAGTGTTAGATATCCATTTTGGGTTCCGATTGGACCAAGGGTTAGGGTTATGTTGAGGGCTAAGTTTAGATATCTGTTTAGGGTTCCGATTGGACCTAGGGTTAGGGTAATGTTGAGGGCTAGGGTTAGAGATCCGGTTAGGGTTCCGATTGGACCTAGGGTTAAGGTTATGTTGAGGGCTAGGGATAGAGATCCGGTTAGGGTTCCGATTGGACCTAGGGTTAGGGTTATGTTGAGGTCGAGGGGTAGAGATCCAGTAAGGGTTCCGATTGGACCTAGGGTTAGGGTTATGTTGAGGGCTGGGGTAGAGATCCTGTTAGGGTTCCGATTGGACCTAGGGTTAGGGTTATGTTGAGGGCTAGGGTTAGAAATCCAGTTAGGGTTCTGATTGGACCTAGGGTAAGGGATATGTTGAGGGCTAGGGATAGAGATCTGGTTAGGGTTCCGATTGGACCTAGGGTTAGGGTTATGTTGAGGGCTGGGGTAGAGATCCTGTTAGGGTTCCGATTGGACCTAGGGTTAGGGTTATGTTGAGGGCTAGGGTTAGAAATCCAGTTAGGGTTCCGATTGGACCTAGGGTTAGGGATATGTTGAGGGCTTGGGATAGAGATCTGGTTAGGGTTCCGATTGGACCTAGGGTTAGGGTTATGTTGAGGGCTAGGGTTAGATATCCGGTTAGGGTTCCGATTGGACCTAGGGTTAGGGTTATGTTGAGGGCTAGGGTTAGAGATCAGGTTAGGGTTCCGATTGGACCTAGGGTTAGTGATATGTTGAGGGCTAGGGATAAAGATCCGGTTAGGGATCCGATTGGACCTAGGGTTAGGGTTATGTTGAGGGCTAGGGTTAGAGATCTGGTTAGGGTTCCGATTGGACCTAGGGTTAGGGTTATGTTGAGAGCTAGGGTTAGAGATCCGGTTAGGGTTCCGATCGACCTAGCGTTAGGCTTATCTTGAGGGCTAGGGTTAGATATCCGTTTAGGTTTCCGATTGGACCTAGGGTTAAGGTTATGTTGAGGGCTAGGGTGTGAGATCCGGTTAAGGTTCCGATTGGACCTAGGGTTAGGGTTATGTTGAGGGCTAGGGTTAGAGATCCGGTTAGGGTTTAGATGGACCTAGGGTTAGGGTTATGTTGAGGGCTAGGCTTAGATATCCGGTTAGGGTTCCGATTGGGCCTAGGGTTAGGGTTATGTTGAGGGCTAGGGTTAGAGATCCGGTTAGGGTTCCGATTGGACCTAGGGTTAGGGATATGTTGAGGGCTAGGGATAGAGATCCGGTTAGGGTTCCGATTGGACCTAGGGTTAGGGTTATGTTGAGGGCTAGGGTTAGATATCCGGTTAGGGTTCCGATTGGACCTAGGGTTAGGGATAAGTTGAGTGCTAGGGATAGAGATCCGGTTAGGGTTCCGTTTGGACCTAGGGTTAGGGTTATGTTGAGGGCTAGGGTTAGATATCCGGTTAGGGTTCCGATTGGACCTAGGGTTAGGGTTATTTTGAGGGCTAGGGTTAGAGATCCGTTTAGGGTTCCGATTGGACCGAGGGATACGGTTATGTTGAGGGCGAGGGTTAGATATCCGGTTAGGTTTCCGATTGGACCTAGGGTTAGGGTGATGTTGAGGGCTGAGTAGAGATCCTGTTAGGGTTCCGATTGGACCTAGGATTAAGGTTATGTTGAGGGCTAGGGTTAGATATCCGGTTAGGGTTCCGATTGGACCTAGTGTTAGGGTTATGTTGAGGGCTAGGGTTAGATATCCGTTTAGGGTTCCGATTGGACCTGGGGTTAGGGTTATGTTGAGAGCTAGGGTTAGAGATTCGGTTAGGGTTCCTATTGGACCTAGGGTTAGGGTTATGTTGAGGGCTAGGGTTAGAGAACCGGTTAGGGTTCCGATTGGACCTAGGCTTAGGGTTATTTTGAGGGCTAGGGTTAGAGATCCGGTTAGGGTTCCGATTGGACCTAGGGTTAGGGTTATGTTGAGGGCGTGGGTTAGATATGTGGTTAGGTTTCCGATTGGACCCTGGGTTAGGGTTATGATGAGGGCTAGTGTTAGATATCCATTTTGGGTTCCGATTGGACCAAGGGTTAGGGTTATGTTGAGGGCTAAGTTTAGATATCTGTTTAGGGTTCCGATTGGACCTAGGGTTAGGGTAATGTTGAGGGCTAGGGTTAGAGATCCGGTTAGGGTTCCGATTGGACCTAGGGTTAAGGTTATGTTGAGGGCTAGGGATAGAGATCCGGTTAGGGTTCCGATTGGACCTAGGGTTAGGGTTATGTTGAGGGCTAGGGTTAGAGATCCAGTTAGGGTTCCGATTGGACCTAGGGTTAGGGTTATGTTGAGGGCTAGGGTTAGAGATCCGGTTAGGGTTCAGATTGGACCTAGGGTTAGGGTTATGTTGAGGGCTAGGGTTAGATATCCGGTTAGAGTTCCGATTGGGCCTAGGGTTAGGGTTATGTTGAGGGCTAGGTTTAGAGGTGCGGTTAGAGTTCCGATTGGACCTAGGGTTAGGGTTATGTGGAGGGCGAGGGGTAGATATCCGGTTAGGGTTCCGATTGGACCTAGGGTTAGGGTTATGTTGAGGGCTGAGTAGAGATCCTGTTAGGGTTCCGATTGGACCTAGGATTAAGGTTATGTTGAGGGCTAGGGTTAGATATCCGTTTAGGGTTCCGATTGGACCTAGGGTTAGGGTTATGTTGAGAGCTAGGGTTAGAGATTCGGTTAGGGTTCCTATTGGACCTAGGGTTAGGGTAATGTTGAGGGCGAGGGGTAGAGATCCAGTAAGGGTTCCGATTGGACCTAGGGTTAGGGTTATGTTGAGGGCTGGGGTAGAGATCCTGTTAGGGTTCCGATTGGACCTAGGGTTAGGGTTATGTTGAGGGCTAGGGTTGCATATTCGGTTAGGGTTCCGATTGGACCAAGGGTTAAAGTTATGTTGAGGGCGAGGGGTAGAGATCCGGTTAGGGTTCCGATTGGACCTAGGGTTAGAGATATGTTGAGGGCTAGGGATAGAGATCCGGTTAGGGTTCCGATTGGACCTAGGGTTTGGGTTATGTTGAGGGCTAGGGTTAGAGATCCGGTTAGGGTTACGATTGGACCAAGGGTTAGGGTTATGTTGAGGGCGAGGGGTAGAGATCTGGTTAGGGTTCCGATTGGACCTAGGGTTAGGGTTATGTTGAGGTCGAGGTGTAGAGATCCAGTAAGGGTTCCGATTGGACCTAGGGTTAGGTTTATGTTGAGGGCTGGGGTAGAGATCCTGTTAGGGTTCCGATTGGACCTAGGGTTAGGGTTATGTTGAGGGCTAGGGTTAGAAATCCAGTTAGGGTTCCGATTGGACCTAGGGTTAGGGATATGTTGAGGGCTAGGGATAGAGATCTGGTTAGGGTTCCGATTGGACCTAGGGTTAGGGTTATGTTGAGGGCTAGGGTTAGATATCCGGTTAGGGTTCCGATTGGACCTAGGGTTAGGGTTATGTTGAGGGCTAGGGTTAGAGATCAGGTTAGGGTTCCGATTGGACCTAGGGTTAGGGATATGTTGAGGGCTAGGGATAAAGATCCGGTTAGGGTTCCGATTGGACCTAGGGTAAGGGTTATGTTGAGGGATAGGGTTAGATATCCGTTTTGGGTTCTGATTCGACCTAGGGTTAGGGTTATGTTGAGGGCTAGGGTTAGAGATCCGGTTAGGGTTCTGATTGGACCTAGGGTTAGGGTTATGTTGAGGGCGAGGGTTAGAGATCCGGTTAGGGTTCCGATTGGACCTAGGGTTACGGTTATGTTGAGGGCTAGGGTTAGAGATCTGGTTAGGGTTCCGATTGGACCTAGGGTTAGGGTTATGTTGAGAGCTAGGGTTAGATATCCTGTTAGGGTTCCGATTGGGCCTAGGATTAGGGTTATGTTGAGGGCTAGGATTAGAGATCCGGTTAGGGTTTAGATGGACCTAGGGTTAGTGTTATGTTGAGGGCTAGGGTTAGAGATCCGGTTAGGGTTTAGATGGACCTAGGGTTAGGGTTATGTTGAGGGCTAGGCTTAGATATCCTGTTAGGGTTCCGATTGGGCCTAGGGTTAGGGTTATGTTGAGGGCTAGGGTTAGAGATCCGGTTAGGGTTCCGATTGGACCTAGGGTTAGGGATATGTTGAGGGCTAGGGATAGAGATCCGGTTAGCGTTCCGATTGGACCTAGGGTTAGGGTTATGTTGAGGGCTAGGGTTAGATATCCGGTCAGGGTTCCGATTGGACCTAGGGTTAGGGTTATGTTGAGGGCTAGGGTTAGATATCCGGTCAGGGTTCCGATTGGACCTAGGGTTAGGGATATGTTGAGGGCTGGGGTAGAGATCCTATTAGGGTTCCGTTTGGACCTAGGGTTAGGGTTATGTTGAGGGCTAGGGTTAGATATCCGGTTAGGGTTCCGATTGGACCTAGGGTTAGGGTTATTTTGAGGGCTAGGGTTAGAGATCCGTTTAGGGTTCCGATTGGACCGAGGGATACGGTTATGTTGAGGGCGAGGGTTAGATATCCGGTTAGGTTTCCGATTGGACCTAGGGTTAGGGTTATATTGAGGGCTAGGGTTAGAGATCCAGTTAGGGTTCCGATTGGCCCTAGGGTTAGGGTTATGTTGAGGGCTAGGGTTAGATATCCGGTTAGGGTTCCGATTGGGCCTAGGGTTAGGGTTATGTTGAGGGCTAGGGTTAAAGGTGCGGTTAGAGTTCCGATTGGACCTAGGGTTAGGGTTATGTTGAGGGCTGAGTAGAGATCCTGTTAGGGTTCCGATTGGACCTAGGATTAAGGTTATGTTGAGGGCTAGGGTTAGATATCCGGTTAGGGTTCCGATTGGACCTAGTGTTAGGGTTATGTTGAGGGCTAGGGTTAGATATCCGTTTAGGGTTCCGATTGGACCTAGGGTTAGGGTAATGTTGAGGGCTAGGGTTAGAGATCCGGTTAGGGTTCCGATTGAACCTAGGGTTAATGTTATGTTGAGGGCTAGGGTTAGAGATCCGGTTAGGGTTCAGATTGGACCTAGGGTTAGGGCTATGTTGAGGGCTAGGGTTAGATATCCGGTTAGGGTTCCGATTGAACCTAGGGTTAGGGTTATGTTGAGGGCTAGGGTTAGATATCCGGTTAGGGTTCCGATTGGACCTGGGGTTAGGGTTATGTTGAAGGCTAGGTTTAGAGTTCAGGTTAGAGTTCCGATGGGACCTAGGGTTAGGGTTATGTTGAGGGCGAGGGGTAGAGATCCGGTTAGGGTTCCGATTAGACCTAGGGTTAGGGATATGTTGAGGGCTAGGGATAGAGATCCGGTTAGGGTTCCGATTGGACCTAGGGTTAGGGTTATGTTAGGGCTAGGGTTAGATATCCGTTTTGGGTTCCGATTGGACCTAGGGTTAGGGTTATGTTGAGGGCTAGGGTTAGAGATCCGGTTAGGGTTCCGATTGGACATAGGGTTAGGGTTATGTTGAGGGCTAGGTTTAGAGATCCGGTTAGGGTTCCGATAGGACCTAGGGTTAGTGTTATGTTGAGGGCGAGGGTTAGATATCCGGTTAGGGTTCGGATTGGACCAAGGGTTAGGGTTATGTTGAGTGCGAGGGGTAGAGATCCGGTTAGGGTTCCGATTGGACCTAGGGTTAGGGTTATGTTGAGGGCGAGGGGTAGAGATCCAGTAAGGGTTCCGATTGGACCTAGGGTTAGGGTTCTGTTGAGGGCTGGGGTAGAGATCCTGTTAGGGTTCCGATTGGACCTAGGGTTAGGGTTAAGTTGAGGGCTAGGGTTAGAAATCCAGTTATGGTTCCGATTGGACCTAGGGTTAGGGTTATGTTGAGGGCTAGGGTTGCATATTCGGTTAGGGTTCCGATTGGACCAAGGGTTAAAGTTATGTTGAGGGCGAGGGGTAGAGATCCGGTTAGGGTTCCGATTGGACCTAGGGTTAGAGATATGTTGAGGGCTAGGGATAGAGATCCGGTTAGGGTTCCGATTGGACCTAGGGTTAGGGTTATGTTGAGGGCTAGGGTTAGAGATCCGGTTAGGGTTACGATTGGACCAAGGGTTAGGGTTATGTTGAGGGCGAGGGGTAGAGATCTGGTTAGGGTTCCGATTGGACCTAGGGTTAGGGTTATGTTGAGGTCGAGGGGTAGAGATCCAGTAAGGGTTCCGATTGGACCTAGGGTTAGGGTTATGTTGAGGGCTGGGGTAGAGATCCTGTTAGGGTTCCGATTGGACCTAGGGTTAGGGTTATGTTGAGGGCTAGGGTTAGAAATCCAGTTAGGGTTCCGATTGGACCTAGGGTTAGGGATATGTTGAGGGCTAGGGATAGAGATCTGGTTAGGGTTCCGATTGGACCTAGGGTTAGGGTTATGTTGAGGGCTAGGGTTAGATATCCGGTTAGGGTTCCGATTGGACCTAGGGTTAGGGTTATGTTGAGGGCTAGGGTTAGAGATCAGGTTAGGGTTCCGATTGGACCTAGGGTTAGGGATATGTTGAGGGCTAGGGATAAAGATCCGGTTAGGGTTCCGATTGGACCTAGGGTTAGGGTTATGTTGAGGGCTAGGGTTAGATATCCGTTTTGGGTTCTGATTCGACCTAGGGTTAGGGTTATGTTGAGGGCTAGGGTTAGAGATCCGGTTAGGGTTCTGATTGGACCTAGGGTTAGGGAATGTTGAGGGCGAGGGTTAGAGATCCGGTTAGGGATCCGATTGGACCTAGGGTTAGGGTTATGTTGAGGGCTAGGGTTAGAGATCTGGTTAGGGTTCCGATTGGACCTAGGGTTAGGGTTATGTTGAGGGCTAGGGTTAGAGATCTGGTTAGGGTTCCGATTGGACCTAGCGTTAGGGTTATCTTGAGGGCTAGGGTTTGATATCCGTTTAGGTTTCCGATTGGACCTAGGGTTAAGGTTATGTTGAGGGCTAGGGTGTGAGATCCGGTTAAGGTTCCGATTGGACCTAGGGTTAGGGTTATGTTGAGGGCTAGGGTTAGAGATCCGGTTAGGGTTTAGATGGACCTAGGGTTAGGGTTATGTTGAGGGCTAGGCTTAGATATCCGGTTAGGGTTCCGATTGGGCCTAGGGTTAGGGTTATGTTGAGGGCTAGGGTTAGAGATCCGGTTAGGGTTCCGATTGGACCTAGGGTTAGGGATATGTTGAGGGCTAGGGATAGAGATCCGGTTAGGGTTCCGATTGGACCTAGGGTTAGGGTTATGTTGAGGGCTAGGGTTAGATATCCGGTTAGGGTTCCGATTGGACCTAGGGTTAGGGTTATTTTGAGGGCTAGGGTTAGAGTTCCGTTTAGGGTTCCGATTGGACCGAGGGATACGGTATGTTGAGGGCGAGGGTTAGATATCCGGTTAGGTTTCCGATTGGACCTAGGGTTAGGGTTATGTTGAGGGCTAGGGTTAGATATCCGTTTTGGGTTCCGATTGGACCTAGGGTTAGGGTTATGTTGAGGGCTGAGTAGAGATCCTGTTAGGGTTCCGATTAGACCTAGGATTAAGGTTATGTTGAGGGCTAGGGTTAGATATCCGGTTAGGGTTCCGATTGGACCTAGTGTTAGGGTTATGTTGAGGGCTAGGGTTAGATATCCGTTTAGGGTTTCGATTGGACCTAGGGTTAGGGTTATGTTGAGAGCTAGGGTTAGAGATTCGGTTAGGGTTCCTATTGGACCTAGGGTTAGGGTTATGTTGAGGGCTAGGGTTAGAGAACCGGTTAGGGTTCCGATTGGACCTAGGCTTAGGGTTATTTTAAGGGCTAGGGTTAGAGATCCGGTTAGGGTTCCGATTGGACCTAGGGTTAGGGTTATGTTGAGGGCGTGGGTTAGATATGTGGTTAGGTTTCCGATTGGACCTAGGGTTAGGGTTATGTTGAGGGCTAGTGTTAGATATCCGTTTTGGGTTCCGATTGGACCAAGGGTTAGGGTTATGTTGAGGGCTAGGTTTAGATATCCGTTTAGGGTTCCGATTGGACCTAGGGTTAGGGTAATGTTGAGCGCTAGGGTTAGAGATCCGGTTAGGGTTCCGATTGGACCTAGGGTTAAGGTTATGTTGAGGGCTAGGGTTAGAGATCCGGTTAGGGTTCAGATTGGACCTAGGGTTAGGGCTATGTTGAGGGCTAGGGTTAGATATCCGGTTAGGGTTCCGATTGGACCTAGGGTTAGGGTTATGTTGAAGGCTAGGTTTAGTGTTCCGGTTAGAGTTCCGATGGTACCTAGGGTTGGGGTTATGTTGAGGGCGAGGGGTAGAGATCCGGTTAGGGTTCCGATTGGACCTAGGGTTAGGGATATGTTGAGGGCTAGGGATAGAGATCCGGTTAGGGTTCCGATTGGACCTAGGGTTAGGGTTATGTTAGGGCTAGGGTTAGATATCCGTTTTGGGTTCCGATTGGACCTAGGGTTAGGGTTATGTTGAGGGCTAGGGTTAGAGATCCGGTTAGGGTTCCGATTGGACCTAGGGTTAGGGTTATGTTGAGGGCTAGGTTTAGAGATCCGGTTAGGGTTCCGATAGGACCTAGGGTTAGTGTTATGTTGAGGGCGAGGGTTAGATATCCGGTTAGGGTTTGGATTGGACCAAGGGTTAGGGTTATGTTGAGGGCGAGGGGTAGAGATCCGGTTAGGTTTCCGATTGGACCTAGGGTTAGGGTTATGTTGAGGGCTAGGGGTAGATATCCGGTTAGGGTTCCGATTGGACCTAGGGTTAGGGTTATGTTGAGGGCTGAGTAGAGATCCTGTTAGTGTTCCGATTGGACCTAGGATTAAGGTTATGTTGAGGGCTAGGGTTAGATATCCGGTTAGGGTTCCGATTGGACCTAGTGTTAGGGTTATGTTGAGGGCTAGGGTTAGATATCCGTTTAGGGTTCCGATTGGACCTAGGGTTAGGGTTATGTTGAGAGCTAGGGTTAGAGATTCGGTTAGGGTTCCTATCGGACCTAGGGTTAGGGTTATGTTGAGGGCTAGGGTTAGAGAACCGGTTAGGGTTCCGATTGGACCTAGGCTTAGGGTTATTTTGAGGGCTAGGGTTAGAGATCCGGTTAGGGTTCCGATTGGACCTAGGGTGAGGGTTATGTTGAGGGCGTGGGTTAGATATGTGGTTAGGTTTCCGATTGGACCTAGGATTAGGGATATGTTGAGGGCTAGGAATAGAGATCCGGTTAGGGTTCCGATTGGACCTAGGGTTAGGGTTATGTTAGGGCTAGGGTTAGATATCCGTTTTGGGTTCCGATTGGACCTAGGGTTAGGGTAAAGTTGAGGGCTAGGGTTAGAGATCCGGTTAGGGTTCCGATTGGACCTAGGGTTAAGGTTATGTTGAGGGCTAGGGTTAGAGATCCGATTAGGGTTCAGATTGGACCTAGGGTTAGGGCTATGTTGAGGGCTAGGGTTAGATATCCGGTTAGGGTTCCGATTGGACCTAGGGTTAGGGTTATGTTGAGGGCGAGGGGTAGAGGTCCGGTTAGGGTTCCGATTGGACCTAGGGTTAGGGTTATGTTGAAGGCTAGGTTTAGAGTTCAGGTTAGAGTTCCGATGGGACCTAGGGTTAGGGTTATGTTGAGGGCGAGGGGTAGAGATCCGGTTAGGGTTCCGATTAGACCTAGGGTTAGGGATATGTTGAGGGCTAGGGATAGAGATCCGGTTAGGGTTCCGATTGGACCTAGGGTTAGGGTTATGTTAGGGCTAGGGTTAGATATCCGTTTTGGGTTCCGATTGGACCTAGGGTTAGGGTTATGTTGAGGGCTAGGGTTAGAGATCCGGTTAGGGTTCCGATTGGACATAGGGTTAGGGTTATGTTGAGGGCTAGGTTTAGAGATCCGGTTAGGGTTCCGATAGGACCTAGGGTTAGTGTTATGTTGAGGGCGAGGGTTAGATATCCGGTTAGGGTTCCGATTGGACCTAGGGTTAGGGTTATGTTGAGGGCGAGGGGTAGAGATCCAGTAAGGGTTCCGATTGGACCTAGGGTTAGGGTTCTGTTGAGGGCTGGGGTAGAGATCCTGTTAGGGTTCCGATTGGACCTAGGGTTAGGGTTAAGTTGAGGGCTAGGGTTAGAGATCCAGTTATGGTTCCGATTGGACCTAGGGTTAGGGTTATGTTGAGGGCTAGGGTTGCATATTCGGTTAGGGTTCCGATTGGACCAAAGGTTAAAGTTATGTTGAGGGCGAGGGGTAGAGATCCGGTTAGGGTTCCGATTGGACCTAGGGTTAGAGATATGTTGAGGGCTAGGGATAGAGATCCGGTTAGGGTTCCGATTGGACCTAGGGTTAGTGTTATGTTGAGGGCGAGGGTTAGAGATCCGGTTAGGGTTCGGATTGGACCTAGGGTTAGGGTTATGTTGAGGGCGAGGGGTAGAGATCCAGTAAGGGTTCCGATTGGACCTAGGGTTAGGGTTCTGTTGAGGGCTGGGGTAGAGATCCTGTTAGGGTTCCGATTGGACCTAGGGTTAGGGTTAAGTTGAGGGCTAGGGTTAGAGATCCAGTTATGGTTCCGATTGGACCTAGGGTTAGGGTTATGTTGAGGGCTAGGGTTGCATATTCGGTTAGGGTTCCGATTGGACCAAAGGTTAAAGTTATGTTGAGGGCGAGGGGTAGAGATCCGGTTAGGGTTCCGATTGGACCTAGGGTTAGAGATATGTTGAGGGCTAGGGATAGAGATCCGGTTAGGGTTCCGATTGGACCTAGGGTTAGGGTTATGTTGAGGGCTAGGGTTAGAGATCCGGTTAGGGTTACGATTGGACCAAGGGTTAGGGTTATGTTGAGGGCGAGGGGTAGAGATCTGGTTAGGGTTCCGATTGGACCTAGGGTTAGGGTTATGTTGAGGTCGAGGGGTAGAGATCCAGTAAGGGTTCCGATTGGACCTAGGGTTAGGGTTATGTTGAGGGCTGGGGTAGAGATCCTGTTAGGGTTCCGATTGGACCTAGGGTTAGGGTTATGTTGAGGGCTAGGGTTAGAAATCCAGTTAGGGTTCCGATTGGACCTAGGGTTAGGGATATGTTGAGGGCTAGGGATAGAGATCTGGTTAGGGTTCCGATTGGACCTAGGGTTAGGGTTATGTTGAGGGCTTGGGTTAGATATCCGGTTAGGGTTCCGATTGGACCTAGGGTTAGGGTTATGTTGAGGGCTAGGGTTAGAGATCAGGTTAGGGTTCCGATTGGACCTAGGGTTAGGGATATGTTGAGGGCTAGGGATAAAGATCCGGTTAGGGTTCCGATTGGACCTAGGGTTAGGGTTATGTTGAGGGCTAGGGTTAGATATCCCTTTTGGGTTCTGATTCGACCTAGGGTTAGGGTTATGTTGAGGGCTAGGGTTAGAGATCCGGTTAGGGTTCTGATTGGACCTAGGGTTAGGGAATGTTGAGGGCGAGGGTTAGAGATCCGGTTAGGGATCCGATTGGACCTAGGGTTAGGGTTATGTTGAGGGCTAGGGTTAGAGATCTGGTTAGGGTTCCGATTGGACCTAGGGTTAGGGTTATGTTGAGAGCTAGGGTTAGAGATCCGGTTAGGGTTCCGATTGGACCTAGCGTTAGGGTTATCTTGAGGGCTAGGGTTTGATATCAGTTTAGGTTTCCGATTGGACCTAGGGTTAAGGTTATGTTGAGGGCTAGGGTGTGAGATCCGGTTAAGGTTCCGATTGGACCTAGGGTTAGGGTTATGTTGAGGGCTAGGGTTAGAGATCCGGTTAGGGTTTAGATGGACCTAGGGTTAGGGTTATGTTGAGGGCTAGGCTTAGATATCCGGTTAGGGTTCCGATTGGGCCTAGGGTTAGGGTTATGTTGAGGGCTAGGGTTAGAGATCCGGTTAGGGTTCCGATTGGACCTAGGGTTAGGGATATGTTGAGGGCTAGGGATAGAGATCCGGTTAGGGTTCCGATTGGACCTAGGGTTAGGGTTATGTTGAGGGCTAGGGTTAGATATCCGGTTAGGGTTCCGATTGGACCTAGGGTTAGGGTTATTTTGAGGGCTAGGGTTAGAGTTCCGTTTAGGGTTCCGATTGGACCGAGGGATACGGTTATGTTGAGGGCGAGGATTAGATATCCGGTTAGGTTTCCGATTGGACCTAAGGTTAGGGTTATGTTGAGGGCTAGGGTTAGATATCCGTTTTGGGTTCCGATTGGACCTAGGGTTAGGGTTATGTTGAGGGCTGAGTAGAGATCCTGTTAGGGTTCCGATTGGACCTAGGATTAAGGTTATGTTGAGGGCTAGGGTTAGATATCCGGTTAGGGTTCCGATTGGACCTAGTGTTAGGGTTATGTTGAGGGCTAGGGTTAGATATCCGTTTAGGGTTTCGATTGGACCTAGGGTTAGGGTTATGTTGAGAGCTAGGGTTAGAGATTCGGTTAGGGTTCCTATTGGACCTAGGGTTAGGGTTATGTTGAGGGCTAGGGTTAGAGAACCGGTTAGGGTTCCGATTGGACCTAGGCTTAGGGTTATTTTAAGGGCTAGGGTTAGAGATCCGGTTAGGGTTCCGATTGGACCTAGGGTTAGGGTTATGTTGAGGGCGTGGGTTAGATATGTGGTTAGGTTTCCGATTGGACCTAGGGTTAGGGTTATGTTGAGGGCTAGTGTTAGATATCCGTTTTGGGTTCCGATTGGACCAAGGGTTAGGGTTATGTTGAGGGCTAGGTTTAGATATCCGTTTAGGGTTCCGATTGGACCTAGGGTTAGGGTAATGTTGAGCGCTAGGGTTAGAGATCCGGTTAGGGTTCCGATTGGACCTAGGGTTAAGGTTATGTTGAGGGCTAGGGTTAGAGATCCGGTTAGGGTTCAGATTGGACCTAGGGTTAGGGCTATGTTGAGGGCTAGGGTTAGATATCCGGTTAGGGTTCCGATTGGACCTAGGGTTAGGGTTATGTTGAAGGCTAGGTTTAGAGTTCCGGTTAGAGTTCCGATGGTACCTAGGGTTGGGGTTATGTTGAGGGCGAGGGGTAGAGATCCGGTTAGGGTTCCGATTGGACCTAGGGTTAGGGATATGTTGAGGGCTAGGGATAGAGATCCGGTTAGGGTTCCGATTGGACCTAGGGTTAGGGTTATGTTAGGGCTAGGGTTAGATATCCGTTTTGGGTTCCGATTGGACCTAGGGTTAGGGTTATGTTGAGGGCTAGAGTTAGAGATCCGGTTAGGGTTCCGATTGGACCTAGGGTTAGGGTTATGTTGAGGGCTAGGTTTAGAGATCCGGTTAGGGTTCCGATAGGACCTAGGGTTAGTGTAATGTTGAGGGCGAGGGTTAGATATCCGGTTAGGGTTCGGATTGGACCAAGGGTTAGGGTTATGTTGAGGGCTAGGGTTAGAGAACCGGTTAGGGTTCCGATTGGACCTAGGCTTAGGGTTATTTTAAGGGCTAGGGTTAGAGATCCGGTTAGGGTTCCGATTGGACCTAGGGTTAGGGTTATGTTGAGGGCGTGGGTTAGATATGTGGTTAGGTTTCCGATTGGACCTAGGGTTAGGGTTATGTTGAGGGCTAGTGTTAGATATCCGTTTTGGGTTCCGATTGGACCAAGGGTTAGGGTTATGTTGAGGGCTAGGTTTAGATATCCGTTTAGGGTTCCGATTGGACCTAGGGTTAGGGTAATGTTGAGCGCTAGGGTTAGAGATCCGGTTAGGGTTCCGATTGGACCTAGGGTTAAGGTTATGTTGAGGGCTAGGGTTAGAGATCCGGTTAGGGTTCAGATTGGACCTAGGGTTAGGGCTATGTTGAGGGCTAGGGTTAGATATCCGGTTAGGGTTCCGATTGGACCTAGGGTTAGGGTTATGTTGAAGGCTAGGTTTAGTGTTCCGGTTAGAGTTCCGATGGTACCTAGGGTTGGGGTTATGTTGAGGGCGAGGGGTAGAGATCCGGTTAGGGTTCCGATTGGACCTAGGGTTAGGGATATGTTGAGGGCTAGGGATAGAGATCCGGTTAGGGTTCCGATTGGACCTAGGGTTAGGGTTATGTTAGGGCTAGGGTTAGATATCCGTTTTGGGTTCCGTTTGGACCTAGGGTTAGGGTTATGTTGAGGGCTAGGGTTAGAGATCCGGTTAGGGTTCCGATTGGACCTAGGGTTAGGGTTATGTTGAGGGCTAGGTTTAGAGATCCGGTTAGGGTTCCGATAGGACCTAGGGTTAGTGTTATGTTGAGGGCGAGGGTTAGATATCCGGTTAGGGTTTGGATTGGACCAAGGGTTAGGGTTATGTTGAGGGCGAGGGGTAGAGATCCGGTTAGGTTTCCGACTGGACCTAGGGTTAGGGTTATGTTGAGGGCTAGGGGTAGATATCCGGTTAGGGTTCCGATTGGACCTAGGGTTAGGGTTATGTTGAGGGCTGAGTAGAGATCCTGTTAGGGTTCCGATTGGACCTAGGATTAAGGTTATGTTGAGGGCTAGGGTTAGATATCCGGTTAGGGTTCCGATTGGACCTAGTGTTAGGGTTATGTTGCGGGCTAGGGTTAGAGATCCGGTTAGGGTTCCGATTGGACCTAGGCTTAGGGTTATTTTGAGGGCTAGGGTTAGAGATCCGGTTAGGGTTCCGATTGGACCTAGGGTGAGGGTTATGTTGAGGGCGTGGGTTAGATATGTGGTTAGGTTTCCGATTGGACCTAGGGTTAGGGTTATGTTGAGGGCTAGTGTTAGATATCCGTTTTGGGTTCCGATTGGACCAAGGGTTAGGGTTATGTTGAGGGCTAGGTTTAGATATCCGTTTAGGGTTCCAATTGGACCTAGGGTTAGGGTAATGTTGAGGGCTAGGGTTAGAGATCCGGTTAGGGTTCCGATTGGACCTAGGGTTAAGGTTATGTTGAGGGCTAGGGTTAGAGATCCGGTTAGGGTTCAGATTGGACCTAGGGTTAGGGTTATATTGAGGGCTAGGGTTAGATATCCGGTTAGGGTTCCGATTGGACCTAGGGTTAGGGTTATGTTGAGGGCTAGGGTTAGATATCCGGTTAGGGTTCCGATTGGACCTAGGGTTAGGGTTATGTTGAAGGCTAGGTTTAGAGTTCCGGTTAGAGTTCCGATGGGACCTAGGGTTAGGGTTATGTTGAGGGCTGAGTAGAGATCCTGTTAGGGTTCCGATTGGACCTAGGATTAGGGATATGTTGAGGGCTAGGGATAGAGATCCGGTTAGGGTTCCGATTGGACCTAGGGTTAGGGTTATGTTAGGGCTAGGGTTAGATATCCGTTTTGGGTTCCGATTGGACCTAGGGTTAGGGTAATGTTGAGGGCTAGGGTTAGAGATCCGGTTAGGGTTCCGATTGGACCTAGGGTTAAGGTTATGTTGAGGGCTAGGGTTAGAGATCCGATTAGGGTTCAGATTGGACCTAGGGTTAGGGCTATGTTGAGGGCTAGGGTTAGATATCCGGTTAGGGTTCCGATTGGACCTAGGGTTAGGGTTATGTTGAGGGCGAGGGGTAGAGGTCCGGTTAGGGTTCCGATTGGACCTAGGGTTAGGGTTATGTTGAAGGCTAGGTTTAGAGTTCAGGTTAGAGTTCCGATGGGACCTAGGGTTAGGGTTATGTTGAGGGCGAGGGGTAGAGATCCGGTTAGGGTTCCGATTAGACCTAGGGTTAGGGATATGTTGAGGGCTAGGGATAGAGATCCGGTTAGGGTTCCGATTGGACCTAGGGTTAGGGTTATGTTAGGGCTAGGGTTAGATATCCGTTTTGGGTTCCGATTGGACCTAGGGTTAGGGTTATGTTGAGGGCTAGGGTTAGAGATCCGGTTAGGGTTCCGATTGGACATAGGGTTAGGGTTATGTTGAGGGCTAGGTTTAGAGATCCGGTTAGGGTTCCGATAGGACCTAGGGTTAGTGTTATGTTGAGGGCGAGGGTTAGATATCCGGTTAGGGTTCCGATTGGACCTAGGGTTAGGGTTATGTTGAGGGCGAGGGGTAGAGATCCGGTTAGGGTTCGGATTGGACCTAGGGTTAGGGTTATGTTGAGGGCGAGGGGTAGAGATCCAGTAAGGGTTCCGATTGGACCTAGGGTTAGGGTTCTGTTGAGGGCTGGGGTAGAGATCCTGTTAGGGTTCCGATTGGACCTAGGGTTAGGGTTAAGTTGAGGGCTAGGGTTAGAGATCCAGTTATGGTTCCGATTGGACCTAGGGTTAGGGTTATGTTGAGGGCTAGGGTTGCATATTCGGTTAGGGTTCCGATTGGACCAAGGGTTAAAGTTATGTTGAGGGCGAGGGGTAGAGATCCGGTTAGGGTTCCGATTGGACCTAGGGTTAGAGATATGTTGAGGGCTAGGGATAGAGATCCGGTTAGGGTTCCGATTGGACCTAGGGTTAGGGTTATGTTGAGGGCTAGGGTTAGAGATCCGGTTAGGGTTACGATTGGACCAAGGGTTAGGGTTATGTTGAGGGCGAGGGGTAGAGATCTGGTTAGGGTTCCGATTGGACCTAGGGTTAGGGTTATGTTGAGGTCGAGGGGTAGAGATCCAGTAAGGGTTCCGATTGGACCTAGGGTTAGGGTTATGTTGAGGGCTGGGGTAGAGATCCTGTTAGGGTTCCGATTGGACCTAGGGTTAGGGTTATGTTGAGGGCTAGGGTTAGAAATCCAGTTAGGGTTCCGATTGGACCTAGGGTTAGGGATATGTTGAGGGCTAGGGATAGAGATCTGGTTAGGGTTCCGATTGGACCTAGGGTTAGGGTTATGTTGAGGGCTTGGGTTAGATATCCGGTTAGGGTTCCGATTGGACCTAGGGTTAGGGTTATGTTGAGGGCTAGGGTTAGAGATCAGGTTAGGGTTCCGATTGGACCTAGGGTTAGGGATATGTTGAGGGCTAGGGATAAAGATCCGGTTAGGGTTCCGATTGGACCTAGGGTTAGGGTTATGTTGAGGGCTAGGGTTAGATATCCCTTTTGGGTTCTGATTCGACCTAGTGTTAGGGTTATGTTGAGGGCTAGGGTTAGAGATCCGGTTAGGGTTCTGATTGGACCTAGGGTTAGGGAATGTTGAGGGCGAGGGTTAGAGATCCGGTTAGGGATCCGATTGGACCTAGGGTTAGGGTTATGTTGAGGGCTAGGGTTAGAGATCTGGTTAGGGTTCCGATTGGACCTAGGGTTAGGGTTATGTTGAGAGCTAGGGTTAGAGATCCGGTTAGGGTTCCGATTGGACCTAGCGTTAGGGTTATCTTGAGGGCTAGGGTTTGATATCCGTTTAGGTTTCCGATTGGACCTAGGGTTAAGGTTATGTTGAGGGCTAGGGTGTGAGATCCGGTTAAGGTTCCGATTGGACCTAGGGTTAGGGTTATGTTGAGGGCTAGGGTTAGAGATCCGGTTAGGGTTTAGATGGACCTAGGGTTAGGGTTATGTTGAGGGCTAGGCTTAGATATCCGGTTAGGGTTCCGATTGGGCCTAGGGTTAGGGTTATGTTGAGGGCTAGGGTTAGAGATCCGGTTAGGGTTCCGATTGGACCTAGGGTTAGGGATATGTTGAGGGCTAGGGATAGAGATCCGGTTAGGGTTCCGATTGGACCTAGGGTTAGGGTTATGTTGAGGGCTAGGGTTAGATATCCGGTTAGGGTTCCGATTGGACCTAGGGTTAGGGTTATTTTGAGGGCTAGGGTTAGAGTTCCGTTTAGGGTTCCGATTGGACCGAGGGATACGGTTATGTTGAGGGCGAGGATTAGATATCCGGTTAGGTTTCCGATTGGACCTAGGGTTAGGGTTATGTTGAGGGCTAGGGTTAGATATCCGTTTTGGGTTCCGATTGGACCTAGGGTTAGGGTTATGTTGAGGGCTGAGTAGAGATCCTGTTAGGGTTCCGATTGGACCTAGGATTAAGGTTATGTTGAGGGCTAGGGTTAGATATCCGGTTAGGGTTCCGATTGGACCTAGTGTTAGGGTTATGTTGAGGGCTAGGGTTAGATATCCGTTTAGGGTTTCGATTGGACCTAGGGTTAGGGTTATGTTGAGAGCTAGGGTTAGAGATTCGGTTAGGGTTCCTATTGGACCTAGGGTTAGGGTTATGTTGAGGGCTAGGGTTAGAGAACCGGTTAGGGTTCCGATTGGACCTAGGCTTAGGGTTATTTTAAGGGCTAGGGTTAGAGATCCGGTTAGGGTTCCGATTGGACCTAGGGTTAGGGTTATGTTGAGGGCGTGGGTTAGATATGTGGTTAGGTTTCCGATTGGACCTAGGGTTAGGGTTATGTTGAGGGCTAGTGTTAGATATCCGTTTTGGGTTCCGATTGGACCAAGGGTTAGGGTTATGTTGAGGGCTAGGTTTAGATATCCGTTTAGGGTTCCGATTGGACCTAGGGTTAGGGTAATGTTGAGCGCTAGGGTTAGAGATCCGGTTAGGGTTCCGATTGGACCTAGGGTTAAGGTTATGTTGAGGGCTAGGGTTAGAGATCCGGTTAGGGTTCAGATTGGACCTAGGGTTAGGGCTATGTTGAGGGCTAGGGTTAGATATCCGGTTAGGGTTCCGATTGGACCTAGGGTTAGGGTTATGTTGAAGGCTAGGTTTAGAGTTCCGGTTAGAGTTCCGATGGTACCTAGGGTTGGGGTTATGTTGAGGGCGAGGGGTAGAGATCCGGTTAGGGTTCCGATTGGACCTAGGGTTAGGGATATGTTGAGGGCTAGGGATAGAGATCCGGTTAGGGTTCCGATTGGACCTAGGGTTAGGGTTATGTTAGGGCTAGGGTTAGATATCCGTTTTGGGTTCCGATTGGACCTAGGGTTAGGGTTATGTTGAGGGCTAGAGTTAGAGATCCGGTTAGGGTTCCGATTGGACCTAGGGTTAGGGTTATGTTGAGGGCTAGGTTTAGAGATCCGGTTAGGGTTCCGATAGGACCTAGGGTTAGTGTTATGTTGAGGGCGAGGGTTAGATATCCGGTTAGGGTTCGGATTGGACCAAGGGTTAGGGTTATGTTGAGGGCGAGGGGTAGAGATCCGGTTAGGTTTCCGATTGGACCTAGGGTTAGGGTTATGTTGAGGGCTAGGGGTAGATATCCGGTTAGGGTTCCGATTGGACCTAGGGTTAGGGTTATGTTGAGGGCTGAGTAGAGATCCTGTTAGGGTTCCGATTGGAACTAGGATTAAGGTTATGTTGAGGGCTAGGGTTAGATATCCGGTTAGGGTTCCGATTGGACCTAGTGTTAGTGTTATGTTGAGGGCTAGGGTTAGATATCCGTTTAGGGTTCCGATTGGACCTAGGGTTAGGGTTATGTTGAGAGCTAGGGTTAGAGATTCGGTTAGGGTTCCTATCGGACCTAGGGTTAGGGTTATGTTGAGGGCTAGGGTTAGAGAACCGGTTAGGGTTCCGATTGGACCTAGGCTTAGGGTTATTTTGAGGGCTTGGGTTAGAGATCCGGTTAGGGTTCCGATTGGACCTAGGGTGAGGGTTATGTTGAGGGCGTGGGTTAGATATGTGGTTAGGTTTCCGATTGGACCTAGGGTTAGGGTTATGTTGAGGGCTAGTGTTAGATATCCGTTTTGGGTTCCGATTGGACCAAGGGTTAGGGTAATGTTGAGGGCTAGGGTTAGAGATCCGGTTAGGGTTCCGATTGGACCTAGGGTTAAGGTTATGTTGAGGGCTAGGGTTAGAGATCCGGTTAGGGTTCAGATTGGACCTAGGATTAGGGCTATGTTGAGGGCTAGGGTTAGATATCCGGTTAGGGTTCCGATTGGACCTAGGGTTAGGGATATGTTGAGGGCTAGGGATAGAGATCCGGTTAGGGTTCCGTTTGGACCTAGGGTTAGGGTTATGTTGAGGGCTAGGGTTAGATATCCGGTTAGGGTTCCGATTGGACCTAGGGTTAGGGATATGTTGAGGGCTAGGGATAGAGATCCGGTTAGGGTTCCGTTTGGACCTAGGGTTAGGGTTATGTTGAGGGCTAGGGTTAGATATCCGGTTAGGGTTCCGATTGGACCTAGGGTTAGGGTTATTTTGAGGGCTAGGGTTAGAGATCCGTTTAGGGTTCCGATTGGACCGAGGGATACGGTTATGTTGAGGGCGAGGGTTAGATATCCGGTTAGAATTCCGATTGGACCTAGGGTTAGGGTTATGTTGAGGGCTAGGGTTAGATATCCGTTTTGGGTTCCGATTGGACCTAGGGTTAGGGTTATATTGAGGGCTAGGGTTAGAGATCCAGTTAGGGTTCCGATTGGACCTAGGGTTAGGATTATGTTGAGGGCTAGGGTTAGATATCCGGTTAGGGTTCCGATTGGGCCTAGGGTTAGGGTTATGTTGAGGGCTAGGGTTAAAGGTGCGGTTAGAGTTCCGATTGGACCTAGGGTTAGGGTTATGTGGAGGGCGAGGGGTAGATATCCGGTTAGGGTTCCGATTGGACCTAGGGTTAGGGTTATGTTGAGGGCTGAGTAGAGATCCTGTTAGGGTTCCGATTGGACCTAGGATTAAGGTTATGTTGAGGGCTAGGGTTAGATATCCGGTTAGGGTTCCGATTGGACCTAGTGTTAGGGTTATGTTGAGGGCTAGGGTTAGATATCCGTTTAGGGTTCAGATTGGACCTAGGGTTAGGGTTATGTTGAGAGCTAGGGTTAGAGATTCGGTTAGGGTTCCTATTGGACCTAGGGTTAGGGTTATGTTGAGGGCTAGGGTTAGAGAACCGGTTAGGGTTCCGATTGGACCTAGGGTTAGGGTTACTTTGAGGGCTAGGTTTAGAGATCCGGTTAGGGTTCCGATTGGACCTAGGCTTAGGGTTATGTTGAGGGCGTGGGTTAGATATGTGGTTAGGTTTCCGATTGGACCTAGGGTTAGGGTTAGGTTGAGGGCTAGTGTTAGATATCCGTTTTGGGTTCCGATTGGACCAAGGGTTAGGGTTATGTTGAGGGCTAGGTTTTGATATCCGTTTAGGGTTCCGATTGGACCTAGGGTTAGGGTAATGTTGAGGGCTAGGGTTAGAGATCCGGTTAGGGTTCCGATTGGACCTAGGGTTAAGGTTATGTTGAGGGCTAGGGTTAGAGATCCGGTTAGGGTTCAGATTGGACCTAGGATTAGGGCTATGTTGAGGGCTAGGGTTAGATATCCGGTTAGGGTTCCGATTGGACCTAGGGTTAGGGTTATGTTGAGGGCTAGGGTTAGAGATCCGGTTAGGGTTCTGATTGGACCTAGGGTTAGGGAATGTTGAGGGCGAGGGTTAGAGATCCGGTTAGGGATCCGATTGGACCTAGGGTTAGGGTTATGTTGAGGGCTAGGGTTAGAGATCTGGTTAGGGTTCCGATTGGACCTAGGGTTAGGGTTATGTTGAGAGCTAGGGTTAGAGATCCGGTTAGGGTTCCGATTGGACCTAGCGTTAGGGTTATCTTGAGGGCTAGGGTTTGATATCCGTTTAGGTTTCCGATTGGACCTAGGGTTAAGGTTATGTTGAGGGCTAGGGTGTGAGATCCGGGTAAGGTTCCGATTGGACCTAGGGTTAGGGTTATGTTGAGGGCTAGGGATAGAGATCCGGTTAGGGTTTAGATGGACCTAGGGTTAGGGTTATGTTGAGGGCTAGGCTTAGATATCCGGTTAGGGTTCCGATTGGGCCTAGGGTTAGGGTTATGTTGAGGGCTAGGGTTAGAGATCCGGTTAGGGTTCCGATTGGACCTAGGGTTAGGGATATGTTGAGGGCTAGGGATAGAGATCCGGTTAGGGTTCCGATTGGACCTAGGGTTAGGGTTATGTTGAGGGCTAGGGTTAGATATCCGGTTAGGGTTCCGATTGGACCTAGGGTTAGGGTTATTTTGAGGGCTAGGGTTAGAGTTCCGTTTAGGGTTCCGATTAAACCGAGGGATAGGGTTATGTTGAGGGCGAGGATTAGATATCCGGTTAGGTTTCCGATTGGACCTAGGGTTAGGGTTATGTTGAGGGCTAGGGTTAGATATCCGTTTTGGGTTCCGATTGGACCTAGGGTTAGGGTTATGTTGAGGGCTGAGTAGAGATCCTGTTAGGGTTCCGATTGGACCTAGGATTAAGGTTATGTTGAGGGCTAGGGTTAGATATCCGGTTAGGGTTCCGATTGGACCTAGTGTTAGGGTTATGTTGAGGGCTAGGGTTAGATATCCGTTTAGGGTTTCGATTGGACCTAGGGTTAGGGTTATGTTGAGAGCTAGGGTTAGAGATTCGGTTAGGGTTCCTATTGGACCTAGGGTTAGGGTTATGTTGAGGGCTAGGGTTAGAGAACCGGTTAGGGTTCCGATTGGACCTAGGCTTAGGGTTATTTTAAGGGCTAGGGTTAGAGATCCGGTTAGGGTTCCGATTGGACCTAGGGTTAGGGTTATGTTGAGGGCGTGGGTTAGATATGTGGTTAGGTTTCCGATTGGACCTAGGGTTAGGGTTATGTTGAGGGCTAGTGTTAGATATCCGTTTTGGGTTCCGATTGGACCAAGGGTTAGGGTTATGTTGAGGGCTAGGTTTAGATATCCGTTTAGGGTTCCGATTGGACCTAGGGTTAGGGTAATGTTGAGCGCTAGGTTTAGAGATCCGGTTAGGGTTCCGATTGGACCTAGGGTTAAGGTTATGTTGAGGGCTAGGGTTAGAGATCCGGTTAGGGTTCAGATTGGACCTAGGGTTAGGGCTATGTTGAGGGCTAGGGTTAGATATCCGGTTAGGGTTCCGATTGGACCTAGGGTTAGGGTTATGTTGAAGGCTAGGTTTAGAGTTCCGGTTAGAGTTCCGATGGTACCTAGGGTTGGGCTTATGTTGAGGGCGAGGGGTAGAGATCCGGTTAGGGTTCCGATTGGACCTAGGGTTAGGGATATGTTGAGGGCTAGGGATAGAGATCCGGTTAGGGTTCCGATTGGACCTAGGGTTAGGGTTATGTTAGGGCTAGGGTTAGATATCCGTTTTGGGTTCCGATTGGACCTAGGGTTAGGGTTATGTTGAGGGCTAGAGTTAGAGATCCGGTTAGGGTTCCGATTGGACCTAGGGTTAGGGTTATGTTGAGGGCTAGGTTTAGAGATCCGGTTAGGGTTCCGATAGGACCTAGGGTTAGTGTTATGTTGAGGGCGAGTGTTAGATATCCGGTTAGGGTTCGGATTGGACCAAGGGTTAGGGTTATGTTGAGGGCGAGGGGTAGAGATCCGGTTAGGTTTCCGATTGGACCTAGGGTTAGGGTTATGTTGAGGGCTAGGGGTAGATATCCGGTTAGGGTTCCGATTGGACCTAGGGTTAGGGTTATGTTGAGGGCTGAGTAGAGATCCTGTTAGGGTTCCGATTGGAACTAGGATTAAGGTTATGTTGAGGGCTAGGGTTAGATATCCGGTTAGGGTTCCGATTGGACCTAGTGTTAGTGTTATGTTGAGGGCTAGGGTTAGATATCCGTTTAGGGTTCCGATTGGACCTAGGGTTAGGGTTATGTTGAGAGCTAGGGTTAGAGATTCGGTTAGGGTTCCTATCGGACCTAGGGTTAGGGTTATGTTGAGGGCTAGGGTTAGAGAACCGGTTAGGGTTCCGATTGGACCTAGGCTTAGGGTTATTTTGAGGGCTTGGGTTAGAGATCCGGTTAGGGTTCCGATTGGACCTAGGGTGAGGGTTATGTTGAGGGCGTGGGTTAGATATGTGGTTAGGTTTCCGATTGGACCTAGGGTTAGGGTTATGTTGAGGGCTAGTGTTAGATATCCGTTTTGGGTTCCGATTGGACCAAGGGTTAGGGTAATGTTGAGGGCTAGGGTTAGAGATCCGGTTAGGGTTCCGATTGGACCTAGGGTTAAGGTTATGTTGAGGGCTAGGGTTAGAGATCCGGTTAGGGTTCAGATTGGACCTAGGATTAGGGCTATGTTGAGGGCTAGGGTTAGATATCCGGTTAGGGTTCCGATTGGACCTAGGGTTAGGGATATGTTGAGGGCTAGGGATAGAGATCCGGTTAGGGTTCCGTTTGGACCTAGGGTTAGGGTTATGTTGAGGGCTAGGGTTAGATATCCGGTTAGGGTTCCGATTGGACCTAGGGTTAGGGATATGTTGAGGGCTAGGGATAGAGATCCGGTTAGGGTTCCGTTTGGACCTAGGGTTAGGGTTATGTTGAGGGCTAGGGTTAGATATCCGGTTAGGGTTCCGATTGGACCTAGGGTTAGGGTTATTTTGAGGGCTAGGGTTAGAGATCCGTTTAGGGTTCCGATTGGACCGAGGGATACGGTTATGTTGAGGGCGAGGGTTAGATATCCGGTTAGGATTCCGATTGGACCTAGGGTTAGGGTTATGTTGAGGGCTAGGGTTAGATATCCGTTTTGGGTTCCGATTGGACCTAGGGTTAGGGTTATATTGAGGGCTAGGGTTAGAGATCCAGTTAGGGTTCCGATTGGACCTAGGGTTAGGATTATGTTGAGGGCTAGGGTTAGATATCCGGTTAGGGTTCCGATTGGGCCTAGGGTTAGGGTTATGTTGAGGGCTAGGGTTAAAGGTGCGGTTAGAGTTCCGATTGGACCTAGGGTTAGGGTTATGTGGAGGGCGAGGGGTAGATATCCGGTTAGGGTTCCGAATGGACCTAGGGTTAGGGTTATGTTGAGGGCTGAGTAGAGATCCTGTTAGGGTTCCGATTGGACCTAGGATTAAGGTTATGTTGAGGGCTAGGGTTAGATATCCGGTTAGGGTTCCGATTGGACCTAGTGTTAGGGTTATGTTGAGGGCTAGGGTTAGATATCCGTTTAGGGTTCAGATTGGACCTAGGGTTAGGGTTATGTTGAGAGCTAGGGTTAGAGATTCGGTTAGGGTTCCTATTGGACCTAGGGTTAGGGTTATGTTGAGGGCTAGGGTTAGAGAACCGGTTAGGGTTCCGATTGGACCTAGGGTTAGGGTTACTTTGAGGGCTAGGTTTAGAGATCCGGTTAGGGTTCCGATTGGACCTAGGGTTAGGGTTATGTTGAGGGCGTGGGTTAGATATGTGGTTAGGTTTCCGATTGGACCTAGGGTTAGGGTTAGGTTGAGGGCTAGTGTTAGATATCCGTTTTGGGTTCCGATTGGACCAAGGGTTAGGGTTATGTTGAGGGCTAGGTTTAGATATCCGTTTAGGGTTCCGATTGGACCTAGGGTTAGGGTAATGTTGAGGGCTAGGTTTAGAGATCCGGTTAGGGTTCCGATTGGACCTACGGTTAAGGTTATGTTGAGGGCTAGGGTTAGAGATCCGGTTAGGGTTCAGATTGGACCTAGGATTAGGGCTATGTTGAGGGCTACGGTTAGATATCCGGTTAGGGTTCCGATTGGACCTAGGGTTAGGGTTATGTTGAGGGCTAGGGTTAGATATCCGGTTAGGGTTCCGATTGGACCTAGGGTTAGGGTTATGTTGAAGGCTAGGTTTAGAGTTCAGGTTAGAGTTCCGATGGGACCTAGGGTTAGGGTTATGTTGAGGGCGAGGGGTAGAGATCCGGTTAGGGTTCCGATTAGACCTAGGGTTAGGGATATGTTGAGGGCTAGGGATAGAGATCCGCTTAGGGTTCCGATTGGACCTAGGGTTAGGGTTATGTTAGGGCTAGGGTTAGATATCCGTTTTGGGTTCCGATTGGACCTAGGGTTAGGGTTATGTTGAGGGCTAGGGTTAGAGATCCGGTTAGGGTTCCGATTGGACATAGGGTTAGGGTTATGTTGAGGGCTAGGTTTAGAGATCCGGTTAGGGTTCCGATAGGCCCTAGGGTTAGTGTTATGTTGAGGGCGAGGGTTAGATATCCGGTTAGGGTTCGGATTGGACCAAGGGTTAGGGTTATGTTGAGGGCGAGGGGTAGAGATCCGGTTAGGGTTCCGATTGGACCTAGGGTTAGGGTTATGTTGAGGGCGAGGGGGAGAGATCCAGTAAGGGTTCCGATTGGACCTAGGGTTAGGGTCCTGTTGAGGGCTGCGGTAGAGATCCTGTTAGGGTTCCGATTGGACCTAGGGTTAGGGTTAAGTTGAGGGCTAGGGTTAGAAATCCAGTTATGGTTCCGATTGGACCTAGGGTTAGGGTTATGTTGAGGGCTAGGGTTGCATATTCGGTTAGGGTTCCGATTGGACCAAGGGTTAAAGTTATGTTGAGGGCGAGGGGTAGAGATCCGGTTAGGGTTCCGATTGGACCTAGGGTTAGAGATATGTTGAGGGCTAGGGATAGAGATCCGGTTAGGGTTCCGATTGGACCTAGGGTTAGGGTTATGTTGAGGGCTAGGGTTAGAGATCCGGTTAGGGTTACGATTGGACCAAGGGTTAGGGTTATGTTGAGGGCGAGGGGTAGAGATCTGGTTAGGGTTCCGATTGGACCTAGGGTTAGGGTTATGTTGAGGTCGAGGGGTAGAGATCCAGTAAGGGTTCCGATTGGACCTAGGGTTAGGGTTATGTTGAGGGCTGGGGTAGAGATCCTGTTAGGGTTCCGATTGGACCTAGGGTTAGGGTTATGTTGAGGGCTAGGGTTAGAAATCCAGTTAGGGTTCCGATTGGACCTAGGGTTAGGGATATGTTGAGGGCTAGGGATAGAGATCTGGTTAGGGTTCCGATTGGACCTAGGGTTAGGGTTATGTTGAGGGCTGGGGTAGAGATCCTATTAGGGTTCCGATTGGACCTAGGGTTAGGGTTATGTTGAGGGCTAGGGTTAGAAATCCAGTTAGGGTTCCGATTGGACCTAGGGTTAGGGATATGTTGAGGGCTAGGGATAGAGATCTGGTTAGGGTTCCGATTGGACCTAGGGTTAGGGTTATGTTGAGGGCTAGGGTTAGATATCCGGTTAGGGTTCCGATTGGACCTAGGGTTAGGGTTATGTTGAGGGCTAGGGTTAGAGATCAGGTTAGGGTTCCGATTGGACCTAGGGTTAGGGATATGTTGAGGGCTAGGGATAAAGATCCGGTTAGGGATCCGATTGGACCTAGGGTTAGGGTTATGTTGAGGGCTAGGGTTAGAGATCTGGTTAGGGTTCCGATTGGACGTAGGGTTAGGATTATCTTGAGAGCTAGGGTTAGAGATCCGGTTAGGGTTCCGATTGGACCTAGCGTTAGGGTTATCTTGAGGGCTAGGGTTAGATATCCGTTTAGGTTTCCGATTGGACCTAGGGTTAAGGTTATGTTGAGGGCTAGGGTGTGAGATCCGGTTAAGGTTCCGATTGGACCTAGGGTTAGGGTTATGTTGAGGGCTAGGGTTAGAGATCCGGTTAGGGTTTAGATGGACCTAGGGTTAGGGTTATGTTGAGGGCTAGGCTTAGATATCCGGTTAGGGTTCCGATTGGGCCTAGGGTTAGGGTTATGTTGAGGGCTAGGGTTAGAGATCCGGTTAGGGTTCCGATTGGACCTAGGGTTAGGGATATGTTGAGGGCTAGGGATAGAGATCCGGTTAGGGTTCCGATTGGACCTAGGGTTAGGGTTATGTTGAGGGCTAGGGTTAGATATCCGGTTAGGGTTCCGATTGGACCTAGGGTTAGGGATAAGTTGAGTGCTAGGGATAGAGATCCGGTTAGGGTTCCGTTTGGACCTAGGGTTAGGGTTATGTTGAGGGCTAGGGTTAGATATCCGGTTAGGGTTCCGATTGGACCTAGGGTTAGGGTTATTTTGAGGGCTAGGGTTAGAGATCCGTTTAGGGTTCCGATTGGACCGAGGGATACGGTTATGTTGAGGGCGAGGGTTAGATATCCGGTTAGGTTTCCGATTGGACCTAGGGTTAGGGTTATGTTGAGGGCTAGGGTTAGATATCCGTTTTGGGTTCCGATTGGACCTAGGGTTAGGGTTATGTTGAGGGCTGAGTAGAGATCCTGTTAGGGTTCCGATTGGACCTAGGATTAAGGTTATGTTGAGGGCTAGGGTTAGATATCCGGTTAGGGTTCCGATTGGACCTAGTGTTAGGGTTATGTTGAGGGCTAGGGTTAGATATCCGTTTAGGGTTCCGATTGGACCTAGGGTTAGGGTTATGTTGAGAGCTAGGGTTAGAGATTCGGTTAGGGTTCCTATTGGACCTAGGGTTAGGGTTATGTTGAGGGCTAGGGTTAGAGAACCGGTTAGGGTTCCGATTGGACCTAGGCTTAGGGTTATTTTGAGGGCTAGGGTTAGAGATCCGGTTAGGGTTCCGATTGGACCTAGGGTTAGGGTTATGTTGAGGGCGTGGGTTAGATATGTGGTTAGGTTTCCGATTGGACCCTGGGTTAGGGTTATGATGAGGGCTAGTGTTAGATATCCATTTTGGGTTCCGATTGGACCAAGGGTTAGGGTTATGTTGAGGGCTAAGTTTAGATATCTGTTTAGGGTTCCGATTGGACCTAGGGTTAGGGTAATGTTGAGGGCTAGGGTTAGAGATCCGGTTAGGGTTCCGATTGGACCTAGGGTTAAGGTTATGTTGAGGGCTAGGGATAGAGATCCGGTTAGGGTTCCGATTGGACCTAGGGTTAGGGTTATGTTGAGGGCTAGGGTTAGAGATCCAGTTAGGGTTCCGATTGGACCTAGGGTTAGGGTTATGTTGAGGGCTAGGTTTAGAGATCCGGTTAGGGTTCAGATTGGACCTAGGGTTAGGGTTATGTTGAGGGCTAGGGTTAGATATCCGGTTAGAGTTCCGATTGGGCCTAGGGTTAGGGTTATGTTGAGGGCTAGGTTTAGAGGTGCGGTTAGAGTTCCGATTGGACCTAGGGTTAGGGTTATGTTGAGAGCTAGGGTTAGAGATTCGGTTAGGGTTCCTATTGGACCTAGGGTTAGGGTAATGTTGAGGGCGAGGGGTAGAGATCCAGTAAGGGTTCCGATTGGACCTAGGGTTAGGGTTATGTTGAGGGCTGGGGTAGAGATCCTGTTAGGGTTCCGATTGGACCTAGGGTTAGGGTTATGTTGAGGGCTAGGGTTGCATATTCGGTTAGGGTTCCGATTGGACCAAGGGTTAAAGTTATGTTGAGGGCGAGGGGTAGAGATCCGGTTAGGGTTCCGATTGGACCTAGGGTTAGAGATATGTTGAGGGCTAGGGATAGAGATCCGGTTAGGGTTCCGATTGGACCTAGGGTTAGGGTTATGTTGAGGGCTAGGGTTAGAGATCCGGTTAGGGTTACGATTGGACCAAGGGTTAGGGTTATGTTGAGGGCGAGGGGTAGAGATCTGGTTAGGGTTCCGTTTGGACCTAGGGTTAGGGTTATGTTGAGGTCGAGGGGTAGAGATCCAGTAAGGGTTCCGATTGGACCTAGGGTTAGGTTTATGTTGAGGGCTGGGGTAGAGATCCTGTTAGGGTTCCGATTGGACCTAGGGTTAGGGTTATGTTGAGGGCTAGGGTTAGAAATCCAGTTAGGGTTCCGATTGGACCTAGGGTTAGGGATATGTTGAGGGCTAGGGATAGAGATCTGGTTAGGGTTCCGATTGGACCTAGGGTTAGGGTTATGTTGAGGGCTGGGGTTAGATATCCGGTTAGGGTTCCGATTGGACCTAGGGTTAGGGTTATGTTGAGGGCTAGGGTTAGAGATCAGGTTAGGGTTCCGATGGACCTAGGGTTAGGGATATGTTGAGGGCTAGGGATAAAGATCCGGTTAGGGTTCCGATTGGACCTAGGGTAAGGGTTATGTTGAGGGATAGGGTTAGATATCCGTTTTGGGTTCTGATTCGACCTAGGGTTAGGGTTATGTTGAGGGCTAGGGTTAGAGATCCGGTTAGGGTTTAGATGGACCTAGGGTTAGGGTTATGTTGAGGGCTAGGCTTAGATATCCGGTTAGGGTTCCGATTGGGCCTAGGGTTAGGGTTATGTTGAGGGCTAGGGTTAGAGATCCGGTTAGGGTTCCGATTGGACCTAGGGTTAGGGATATGTTGAGGGCTAGGGATAGAGATCCGGTTAGGGTTCCGATTGGACCTAGGGTTAGGGTTATGTTGAGGGCTAGGGTTAGATATCCGGTTAGGGTTCCGATTGGACCTAGGGTTAGGGATAAGTTGAGTGCTAGGGATAGAGATCCGGTTAGGGTTCCGTTTGGACCTAGGGTTAGGGTTATGTTGAGGGCTAGGGTTAGATATCCGGTTAGGGTTCCGATTGGACCTAGGGTTAGGGTTATTTTGAGGGCTAGGGTTAGAGATCCGTTTAGGGTTCCGATTGGACCGAGGGATACGGTTATGTTGAGGGCGAGGGTTAGATATCCGGTTAGGTTTCCGATTGGACCTAGGGTTAGGGTTATGTTGAGGGCTAGGGTTAGATATCCGTTTTGGGTTCCGATTGGACCTAGGGTTAGGGTTATGTTGAGGGCTGAGTAGAGATCCTGTTAGGGTTCCGATTGGACCTAGGATTAAGGTTATGTTGAGGGCTAGGGTTAGATATCCGGTTAGGGTTCCGATTGGACCTAGTGTTAGGGTTATGTTGAGGGCTAGGGTTAGATATCCGTTTAGGGTTCCGATTGGACCTAGGGTTAGGGTTATGTTGAGAGCTAGGGTTAGAGATTCGGTTAGGGTTCCTATTGGACCTAGGGTTAGGGTTATGTTGAGGGCTAGGGTTAGAGAACCGGTTAGGGTTCCGATTGGACCTAGGCTTAGGGTTATTTTGAGGGCTAGGGTTAGAGATCCGGTTAGGGTTCCGATTGGACCTAGGGTTAGGGTTATGTTGAGGGCGTGGGTTAGATATGTGGTTAGGTTTCCGATTGGACCCTGGGTTAGGGTTATGATGAGGGCTAGTGTTAGATATCCATTTTGGGTTCCGATTGGACCAAGGGTTAGGGTTATGTTGAGGGCTAAGTTTAGATATCTGTTTAGGGTTCCGATTGGACCTAGGGTTAGGGTAATGTTGAGGGCTAGGGTTAGAGATCCGGTTAGGGTTCCGATTGGACCTAGGGTTAAGGTTATGTTGAGGGCTAGGGATAGAGATCCGGTTAGGGTTCCGATTGGACCTAGGGTTAGGGTTATGTTGAGGGCTAGGGTTAGAGATCCAGTTAGGGTTCCGATTGGACCTAGGGTTAGGGTTATGTTGAGGGCTAGGTTTAGAGATCCGGTTAGGGTTCAGATTGGACCTAGGGTTAGGGTTATGTTGAGGGCTAGGGTTAGATATCCGGTTAGAGTTCCGATTGGGCCTAGGGTTAGGGTTATGTTGAGGGCTAGGTTTAGAGGTGCGGTTAGAGTTCCGATTGGACCTAGGGTTAGGGTTATGTTGAGGGCTAGGGTTAGAGGTGCGGTTAGAGTTCCGATTGGACCTAGGGTTAGGGTTATGTGGAGGGCGAGGGGTAGATATCCGGTTAGGGTTCCGATTGGACCTAGGGTTAGGGTTATGTTGAGGGCTGAGTAGAGATCCTGTTAGGGTTCCGATTGGACCTAGGATTAAGGTTATGTTGAGGGCTAGGGTTAGATATCCGGTTAGGGTTTCGATTGGACCTAGTGTTAGGGTTATGTTGAGGGCTAGGGTTAGATATCCGTTTAGGGTTCCGATTGGACCTAGGGTTAGGGTTATGTTGAGAGCTAGGGTTAGAGATTCGGTTAGGGTTCCTATTGGACCTAGGGTTAGGGTAATGTTGAGGGCGAGGGGTAGAGATCCAGTAAGGGTTCCGATTGGACCTAGGGTTAGGGTTATGTTGAGGGCTGGGGTAGAGATCCTGTTAGGGTTCCGATTGGACCTAGGGTTAGCGTTATGTTGAGGGCTAGGGTTGCATATTCGGTTAGGGTTCCGATTGGACCAAGGGTTAAAGTTATGTTGAGGGCGAGGGGTAGAGATCCGGTTAGGGTTCCGATTGGACCTAGGGTTAGAGATAGGTTGAGGGCTAGGGATAGAGATCCGGTTAGGGTTCCGATTGGACCTAGGGTTAGGGTTATGTTGAGGGCTAGGGTTAGAGATCCGGTTAGGGTTACGATTGGACCAAGGGTTAGGGTTATGTTGAGGGCGAGGGGTAGAGATCTGGTTAGGGTTCCGATTGGACCTAGGGTTAGGGTTATGTTGAGGTCGAGGGGTAGAGATCCAGTAAGGGTTCCGATTGGACCTAGGGTTAGGTTTATGTTGAGGGCTGGGGTAGAGATCCTGTTAGGGTTCCGATTGGACCTAGGGTTAGGGTTATGTTGAGGGCTAGGGTTAGAAATCCAGTTAGGGTTCCGATTGGACCTAGGGTTAGGGATATGTTGAGGGCTAGGGATAGAGATCTGGTTAGGGTTCCGATTGGACCTAGGGTTAGGGTTATGTTGAGGGCAAGGGTTAGATATCCGGTTAGGGTTCCGATTGGACCTAGGGTTAGGGTTATGTTGAGGGCTAGGGTTAGAGATCAGGTTAGGGTTCCGATTGGACCTAGGGTTAGGGATATGTTGAGGGCTAGGGATAAAGATCCGGTTAGGGTTCCGATTGGACCTAGGGTAAGGGTTATGTTGAGGGATAGGGTTAGATATCCGTTTTGGGTTCTGATTCGACCTAGGGTTAGGGTTATGTTGAGGGCTAGGGTTAGAGATCCGGTTAGGGTTCTGATTGGACCTAGGGTTAGGGTTATGTTGAGGGCGAGGGTTAGAGATCCGGTTAGGGTTCCGATTGGACCTAGGGTTAGGGTTATGTTGAGGGCTAGGGTTAGAGATCCGGTTAGGGTTACGATTGGACCAAGGGTTAGGGTTATGTTGAGGGCGAGGGGTAGAGATCTGGTTAGGGTTCCGATTGGACCTAGGGTTAGGGTTATGTTGAGGTCGAGGGGTAGAGATCCAGTAAGGGTTCCGATTGGACCTAGGGTTAGGGTTATGTTGAGGGCTGGGGTAGAGATCCTGTTAGGGTTCCGATTGGACCTAGGGTTAGGGTTATGTTGAGGGCTAGGGTTAGAAATCCAGTTAGGGTTCCGATTGGACCTAGGGTTAGGGATATGTTGAGGGCTAGGGATAGAGATCTGGTTAGGGTTCCGATTGGACCTAGGGTTAGGGTTATGTTGAGGGCTGGGGTAGAGATCCTATTAGGGTTCCGATTGGACCTAGGGTTAGGGTTATGTTGAGGGCTAGGGTTAGAAATCCAGTTAGGGTTCCGATTGGACCTAGGGTTAGGGATATGTTGAGGGCTAGGGATAGAGATCTGGTTAGGGTTCCGATTGGACCTAGGGTTAGGGTTATGTTGAGGGCTAGGGTTAGATATCCGGTTAGGGTTCCGATTGGACCTAGGGTTAGGGTTATGTTGAGGGCTAGGGTTAGAGATCAGGTTAGGGTTCCGATTGGACCTAGGGTTAGGGATATGTTGAGGGCTAGGGATAAAGATCCGGTTAGGGATCCGATTGGACCTAGGGTTAGGGTTATGTTGAGGGCTAGGGTTAGAGATCTGGTTAGGGTTCCGATTGGACCTAGGGTTAGGATTATCTTGAGAGCTAGGGTTAGAGATCCGGTTAGGGTTCCGATTGGACCTAGCGTTAGGGTTATCTTGAGGGCTAGGGTTAGATATCCGTTTAGGTTTCCGATTGGACCTAGGGTTAAGGTTATGTTGAGGGCTAGGGTGTGAGATCCGGTTAAGGTTCCGATTGGACCTAGGGTTAGGGTTATGTTGAGGGCTAGGGTTAGAGATCCGGTTAGGGTTTAGATGGACCTAGGGTTAGGGTTATGTTGAGGGCTAGGCTTAGATATCCGGTTAGGGTTCCGATTGGGCCTAGGGTTAGGGTTATGTTGAGGGCTAGGGTTAGAGATCCGGTTAGGGTTCCGATTGGACCTAGGGTTAGGGATATGTTGAGGGCTAGGGATAGAGATCCGGTTAGGGTTCCGATTGGACCTAGGGTTAGGGTTATGTTGAGGGCTAGGGTTAGATATCCGGTTAGGGTTCCGATTGGACCTAGGGTTAGGGATAAGTTGAGTGCTAGGGATAGAGATCCGGTTAGGGTTCCGTTTGGACCTAGGGTTAGGGTTATGTTGAGGGCTAGGGTTAGATATCCGGTTAGGGTTCCGATTGGACCTAGGGTTAGGGTTATTTTGAGGGCTAGGGTTAGAGATCCGTTTAGGGTTCCGATTGGACCGAGGGATACGGTTATGTTGAGGGCGAGGGTTAGATATCCGGTTAGGTTTCCGATTGGACCTAGGGTTAGGGTTATGTTGAGGGCTAGGGTTAGATATCCGTTTTGGGTTCCGATTGGACCTAGGGTTAGGGTTATGTTGAGGGCTGAGTAGAGATCCTGTTAGGGTTCCGATTGGACCTAGGATTAAGGTTATGTTGAGGGCTAGGGTTAGATATCCGGTTAGGGTTCCGATTGGACCTAGTGTTAGGGTTATGTTGAGGGCTAGGGTTAGATATCCGTTTAGGGTTCCGATTGGACCTAGGGTTAGGGTTATGTTGAGAGCTAGGGTTAGAGATTCGGTTAGGGTTCCTATTGGACCTAGGGTTAGGGTTATGTTGAGGGCTAGGGTTAGAGAACCGGTTAGGGTTCCGATTGGACCTAGGCTTAGGGTTATTTTGAGGGCTAGGGTTAGAGATCCGGTTAGGGTTCCGATTGGACCTAGGGTTAGGGTTATGTTGAGGGCGTGGGTTAGATATGTGGTTAGGTTTCCGATTGGACCCTGGGTTAGGGTTATGATGAGGGCTAGTGTTAGATATCCATTTTGGGTTCCGATTGGACCAAGGGTTAGGGTTATGTTGAGGGCTAAGTTTAGATATCTGTTTAGGGTTCCGATTGGACCTAGGGTTAGGGTAATGTTGAGGGCTAGGGTTAGAGATCCGGTTAGGGTTCCGATTGGACCTAGGGTTAAGGTTATGTTGAGGGCTAGGGATAGAGATCCGGTTAGGGTTCCGATTGGACCTAGGGTTAGGGTTATGTTGAGGGCTAGGGTTAGAGATCCAGTTAGGGTTCCGATTGGACCTAGGGTTAGGGTTATGTTGAGGGCTAGGTTTAGAGATCCGGTTAGGGTTCAGATTGGACCTAGGGTTAGGGTTATGTTGAGGGCTAGGGTTAGATATCCGGTTAGAGTTCCGATTGGGCCTAGGGTTAGGGTTATGTTGAGGGCTAGGTTTAGAGGTGCGGTTAGAGTTCCGATTGGACCTAGGGTTAGGGTTATGTTGAGAGCTAGGGTTAGAGATTCGGTTAGGGTTCCTATTGGACCTAGGGTTAGGGTAATGTTGAGGGCGAGGGGTAGAGATCCAGTAAGGGTTCCGATTGGACCTAGGGTTAGGGTTATGTTGAGGGCTGGGGTAGAGATCCTGTTAGGGTTCCGATTGGACCTAGGGTTAGGGTTATGTTGAGGGCTAGGGTTGCATATTCGGTTAGGGTTCCGATTGGACCAAGGGTTAAAGTTATGTTGAGGGCGAGGGGTAGAGATCCGGTTAGGGTTCCGATTGGACCTAGGGTTAGAGATATGTTGAGGGCTAGGGATAGAGATCCGGTTAGGGTTCCGATTGGACCTAGGGTTAGGGTTATGTTGAGGGCTAGGGTTAGAGATCCGGTTAGGGTTACGATTGGACCAAGGGTTAGGGTTATGTTGAGGGCGAGGGGTAGAGATCTGGTTAGGGTTCCGTTTGGACCTAGGGTTAGGGTTATGTTGAGGTCGAGGGGTAGAGATCCAGTAAGGGTTCCGATTGGACCTAGGGTTAGGTTTATGTTGAGGGCTGGGGTAGAGATCCTGTTAGGGTTCCGATTGGACCTAGGGTTAGGGTTATGTTGAGGGCTAGGGTTAGAAATCCAGTTAGGGTTCCGATTGGACCTAGGGTTAGGGATATGTTGAGGGCTAGGGATAGAGATCTGGTTAGGGTTCCGATTGGACCTAGGGTTAGGGTTATGTTGAGGGCTGGGGTTAGATATCCGGTTAGGGTTCCGATTGGACCTAGGGTTAGGGTTATGTTGAGGGCTAGGGTTAGAGATCAGGTTAGGGTTCCGATGGACCTAGGGTTAGGGATATGTTGAGGGCTAGGGATAAAGATCCGGTTAGGGTTCCGATTGGACCTAGGGTAAGGGTTATGTTGAGGGATAGGGTTAGATATCCGTTTTGGGTTCTGATTCGACCTAGGGTTAGGGTTATGTTGAGGGCTAGGGTTAGAGATCCGGTTAGGGTTTAGATGGACCTAGGGTTAGGGTTATGTTGAGGGCTAGGCTTAGATATCCGGTTAGGGTTCCGATTGGGCCTAGGGTTAGGGTTATGTTGAGGGCTAGGGTTAGAGATCCGGTTAGGGTTCCGATTGGACCTAGGGTTAGGGATATGTTGAGGGCTAGGGATAGAGATCCGGTTAGGGTTCCGATTGGACCTAGGGTTAGGGTTATGTTGAGGGCTAGGGTTAGATATCCGGTTAGGGTTCCGATTGGACCTAGGGTTAGGGATAAGTTGAGTGCTAGGGATAGAGATCCGGTTAGGGTTCCGTTTGGACCTAGGGTTAGGGTTATGTTGAGGGCTAGGGTTAGATATCCGGTTAGGGTTCCGATTGGACCTAGGGTTAGGGTTATTTTGAGGGCTAGGGTTAGAGATCCGTTTAGGGTTCCGATTGGACCGAGGGATACGGTTATGTTGAGGGCGAGGGTTAGATATCCGGTTAGGTTTCCGATTGGACCTAGGGTTAGGGTTATGTTGAGGGCTAGGGTTAGATATCCGTTTTGGGTTCCGATTGGACCTAGGGTTAGGGTTATGTTGAGGGCTGAGTAGAGATCCTGTTAGGGTTCCGATTGGACCTAGGATTAAGGTTATGTTGAGGGCTAGGGTTAGATATCCGGTTAGGGTTCCGATTGGACCTAGTGTTAGGGTTATGTTGAGGGCTAGGGTTAGATATCCGTTTAGGGTTCCGATTGGACCTAGGGTTAGGGTTATGTTGAGAGCTAGGGTTAGAGATTCGGTTAGGGTTCCTATTGGACCTAGGGTTAGGGTTATGTTGAGGGCTAGGGTTAGAGAACCGGTTAGGGTTCCGATTGGACCTAGGCTTAGGGTTATTTTGAGGGCTAGGGTTAGAGATCCGGTTAGGGTTCCGATTGGACCTAGGGTTAGGGTTATGTTGAGGGCGTGGGTTAGATATGTGGTTAGGTTTCCGATTGGACCCTGGGTTAGGGTTATGATGAGGGCTAGTGTTAGATATCCATTTTGGGTTCCGATTGGACCAAGGGTTAGGGTTATGTTGAGGGCTAAGTTTAGATATCTGTTTAGGGTTCCGATTGGACCTAGGGTTAGGGTAATGTTGAGGGCTAGGGTTAGAGATCCGGTTAGGGTTCCGATTGGACCTAGGGTTAAGGTTATGTTGAGGGCTAGGGATAGAGATCCGGTTAGGGTTCCGATTGGACCTAGGGTTAGGGTTATGTTGAGGGCTAGGGTTAGAGATCCAGTTAGGGTTCCGATTGGACCTAGGGTTAGGGTTATGTTGAGGGCTAGGTTTAGAGATCCGGTTAGGGTTCAGATTGGACCTAGGGTTAGGGTTATGTTGAGGGCTAGGGTTAGATATCCGGTTAGAGTTCCGATTGGGCCTAGGGTTAGGGTTATGTTGAGGGCTAGGTTTAGAGGTGCGGTTAGAGTTCCGATTGGACCTAGGGTTAGGGTTATGTTGAGGGCTAGGGTTAGAGGTGCGGTTAGAGTTCCGATTGGACCTAGGGTTAGGGTTATGTGGAGGGCGAGGGGTAGATATCCGGTTAGGGTTCCGATTGGACCTAGGGTTAGGGTTATGTTGAGGGCTGAGTAGAGATCCTGTTAGGGTTCCGATTGGACCTAGGATTAAGGTTATGTTGAGGGCTAGGGTTAGATATCCGGTTAGGGTTTCGATTGGACCTAGTGTTAGGGTTATGTTGAGGGCTAGGGTTAGATATCCGTTTAGGGTTCCGATTGGACCTAGGGTTAGGGTTATGTTGAGAGCTAGGGTTAGAGATTCGGTTAGGGTTCCTATTGGACCTAGGGTTAGGGTAATGTTGAGGGCGAGGGGTAGAGATCCAGTAAGGGTTCCGATTGGACCTAGGGTTAGGGTTATGTTGAGGGCTGGGGTAGAGATCCTGTTAGGGTTCCGATTGGACCTAGGGTTAGCGTTATGTTGAGGGCTAGGGTTGCATATTCGGTTAGGGTTCCGATTGGACCAAGGGTTAAAGTTATGTTGAGGGCGAGGGGTAGAGATCCGGTTAGGGTTCCGATTGGACCTAGGGTTAGAGATAGGTTGAGGGCTAGGGATAGAGATCCGGTTAGGGTTCCGATTGGACCTAGGGTTAGGGTTATGTTGAGGGCTAGGGTTAGAGATCCGGTTAGGGTTACGATTGGACCAAGGGTTAGGGTTATGTTGAGGGCGAGGGGTAGAGATCTGGTTAGGGTTCCGATTGGACCTAGGGTTAGGGTTATGTTGAGGTCGAGGGGTAGAGATCCAGTAAGGGTTCCGATTGGACCTAGGGTTAGGTTTATGTTGAGGGCTGGGGTAGAGATCCTGTTAGGGTTCCGATTGGACCTAGGGTTAGGGTTATGTTGAGGGCTAGGGTTAGAAATCCAGTTAGGGTTCCGATTGGACCTAGGGTTAGGGATATGTTGAGGGCTAGGGATAGAGATCTGGTTAGGGTTCCGATTGGACCTAGGGTTAGGGTTATGTTGAGGGCAAGGGTTAGATATCCGGTTAGGGTTCCGATTGGACCTAGGGTTAGGGTTATGTTGAGGGCTAGGGTTAGAGATCAGGTTAGGGTTCCGATTGGACCTAGGGTTAGGGATATGTTGAGGGCTAGGGATAAAGATCCGGTTAGGGTTCCGATTGGACCTAGGGTAAGGGTTATGTTGAGGGATAGGGTTAGATATCCGTTTTGGGTTCTGATTCGACCTAGGGTTAGGGTTATGTTGAGGGCTAGGGTTAGAGATCCGGTTAGGGTTCTGATTGGACCTAGGGTTAGGGTTATGTTGAGGGCGAGGGTTAGAGATCCGGTTAGGGTTCCGATTGGACCTAGGGTTAGGGTTATGTTGAGGGCTAGGGTTAGAGATCTGGTTAGGGTTCCGATTGGACCTAGGGTTAGGGTTATGTTGAGAGCTAGGGTTAGATATCCTGTTAGGGTTCCGATTGGGCCTAGGATTAGGGTTATGTTGAGGGCTAGGGTTAGAGATCCGGTTAGGGTTTAGATGGACCTAGGGTTAGGGTTATGTTGAGGACTAGGGTTAGAGATCCGGTTAGGGTTTAGATGGACCTAGGGTTAGGGTTATGTTGAGGGCTAGGCTTAGATATCCTGTTAGGGTTCCGATTGGACCTAGGGTTAGGGTTATGTTGAGGGCTGGGGTTAGAGATCCGGTTAGGGTTCCGATTGGACCTAGGGTTAGGGATATGTTGAGGGCTAGGGATAGAGATCCGGTTAGCGTTCCGATTGGACCTAAGGTTAGGGTTATGTTGAGGGCTAGGGTTAGATATCCTGTCAGGGTTCCGATTGGACCTAGGGTTAGGGTTATGTTGAGGGCTAGGGTTAGATATCCGGTCAGGGTTCCGATTGGACCTAGGGTTAGGGATATGTTGAGGGCTAGGGATAGAGATCCGGTTAGGGTTCCGTTTGGACCTAGGGTTAGGGTTATGTTGAGGGCTAGGGTTAGATATCCGGTTAGGGTTCCGATTGGACCTAGGGTTAGGGTTATTTTGAGGGCTAGGGTTAGAGATCCCTTTAGGGTTCCGATTGGACCGAGGGATACGGTTATGTTGAGGGCGAGGGTTAGATATCCGGTTAGGTTTCCGATTGGACCTAGGGTTAGGGTTATATTGAGGGCTAGGGTTAGAGATCCAGTTAGGGTTCCGATTGGCCCTAGGGTTAGGGTTATGTTGAGGGCTAGGGTTAGATATCCGGTTAGGGTTCCGATTGGGCCTAGGGTTAGGGTTATGTTGAGGGCTAGGGTTAAAGGTGCGGTTAGAGTTCCGATTGGACCTAGGGTTAGGGTTATGTTGAGGGCTGAGTAGAGATCCTGTTAGGGTTCCGATTGGACCTAGGATTAAGATTATGTTGAGGGCTAGGGTTAGATATCCGGTTAGGGTTCCGATTGGACCTAGTGTTAGGGTTATGTTGAGGGCTAGGGTTAGATATCCGTTTAGGGTTCCGATTGGACCTAGGGTTAGGGTAATGTTGAGGGCTAGGGTTAGAGATCCGGTTAGGGTTCCGATTGGACCTAGGGTTAAGGTTATGTTGAGGGCTAGGGTTAGAGATCCGGTTAGGGTTCAGATTGGACCTAGGGTTAGGGCTATGTTGAGGGCTAGGGTTAGATATCCGGTTAGGGTTCCGATTGGACCTAGGGTTAGGGTTATGTTGAGGGCTAGGGTTAGATATCCGGTTAGGGTTCCGATTGGACCTAGGGTTAGGGTTATGTTGAAGGCTAGGTTTAGAGTTCAGGTTAGAGTTCCGATGGGACCTAGGGTTAGGGTTATGTTGAGGGCGAGGGGTAGAGATCCGGTTAGGGTTCCGATTAGACCTAGGGTTAGGGATATGTTGAGGGCTAGGGATAGAGATCCGGTTAGGGTTCCGATTGGACCTAGAGTTAGGGTTACGTTGAGGGCTAGGGTTAGAGATCCGGTTAGGGTTACGATTGGACCAAGGGTTAGGGTTATGTTGAGGGCGAGGGGTAGATATCCGTTTAGGTTTCCGATTGGACCTAGGGTTAAGGTTATGTTGAGGGCTAGGGTGTGAGATCCGGTTAAGGTTCCGATTGGACCTAGGGTTAGGGTTATGTTGAGGGCTAGGGTTAGAGATCCGGTTAGGGTTCCGATTGGACCTAGGGTTAGGGTTATGTTGAGGGCTAGGGTTAGATATCCGTTTTGGGTTCCGATTCGACCTAGGGTTAGGGTTATGTTGAGGGCTAGGGTTAGAGATCCGGTTAGGGTTCCGATTGGACCTAGGGTTAGGGATATGTTGAGGGCTAGGGATAGAGATCCGGTTAGGGTTCCGATTGGACCTAGGGTTAGGGTTATGTTGAGGGCTAGGGTTAGATATCCGGTTAGGGTTCCGATTGGACCTAGGGTTAGGGATAAGTTGAGTGCTAGGGATAGAGATCCGGTTAGGGTTCCGTTTGGACCTAGGGTTAGGGTTATGTTGAGGGCTAGGTTTAGATATCCGGTTAGGGTTCCGATTGGACCTAGGGTTAGGGTTATTTTGAGGGCTAGGGTTAGAGATCCGTTTAGGGTTCCGATTGGACCGAGGGATACGGTTATGTTGAGGGCGAGGGTTAGAGATCTGGTTAGGTTTCCGATTGGACCTAGGGTTAGGGTTATGTTGAGGGCTGAGTAGAGATCCTGTTAGGGTTCCGATTGGACCTAGGATTAAGGTTATGTTGAGGGCTAGGGTTAGATATCCGGTTAGGGTTCCGATTGGACCTAGGGTTAGGGTTATGTTGAGGGCTAGGGTTAGAGATCCAGTTAGGGTTCCGATTGGACCTAGGGTTAGGGTTATTTTGAGGGCTAGGGTTAGAGATCCGGTTAGGGTTCAGATTGGACCTAGGGTTAGGGTTATGTTGAGGGCTAGGGTTAGATATCCGGTTAGAGTTCCGATTGGGCCTAGGGTTAGGGTTATGTTGAGGGCTAGGTTTAGAGGTGCGGTTAGAGTTCCGATTGGACCTAGGGTTAGGGTTATGTTGAGGGCTAGGGTTAGAGGTGCGGTTAGAGTTCCGATTGGACCTAGGGTTAGGGTTATGTGGAGGGCGAGGGGTAGATATCCGGTTAGGGTTCCGATTGGACCTAGGGTTACGGTTATGTTGAGGGCTGAGTAGAGATTCTGTTAGGGTTCCGATTGGACCTAGGATTAAGGTTATGTTGAGGGCTAGGGTTAGATATCCGGTTAGGGTTTCGATTGGACCTAGTGTTAGGGTTATGTTGAGGGCTAGGGTTAGATATCCGTTTAGGGTTCCGATTGGACCTAGGGTTAGGGTTATGTTGAGAGCTAGGGTTAGAGATTCGGTTAGGGTTCCTATTGGACCTAGGGTTAGGGTAATGTTGAGGGCGAGGGGTAGAGATCCAGTAAGGGTTCCGATTGGACCTAGGGTTAGGGTTATGTTGAGGGCTGGGGTAGAGATCCTGTTAGGGTTCCGATTGGACCTAGGGTTAGGGTTATGTTGAGGGCTAGGGTTGCATATTCGGTTAGGGTTCCGTTTGGACCAAGGGTTAAAGTTATGTTGAGGGTGAGGGGTAGAGATCCGGTTAGGGTTCCGATTGGACCTAGGGTTAGAGATATGTTGAGGGCTAGGGATAGAGATCCGGTTAGGGTTCCGATTGGACCTAGGGTTAGGGTTATGTTGAGGGCTAGGGTTAGAGATCCGGTTAGGGTTACGATTGGATCAAGGGTTAGGGTTATGTTGAGGGCGAGGGGTAGAGATCTGTTTAGGGTTCCGATTGGACCTAGGGTTAGGGTTATGTTGAGGTCGAGGGGTAGAGATCCAGTAAGGGTTCCGATTGGACCTAGGGTTAGGTTTATGTTGAGGGCTGGGGTAGAGATCCTGTTAGGGTTCCGATTGGACCTAGGGTTAGGGTTATGTTGAGGGCTAGGGTTAGAAATCCAGTTAGGGTTCCGATTGGACCTAGGGTTAGGGATATGTTGAGGGCTAGGGATAGAGATCTGGTTAGGGTTCCGATTGGACCTAGGGTTAGGGTTATGTTGAGGGCTAGGGTTAGATATCCGGTTAGGGTTCCGATTGGACCTAGAGTTAGGGTTATGTTGAGGGCTAGGGTTAGAGATCAGGTTAGGGTTCCGATTGGACCTAGGGTTAGGGATATGTTGAGGGCTAGGAATAAAGATCCGGTTAGGGTTCCGATTGGACCTAGGGTAAGGGTTATGTTGAGGGATAGGGTTAGATATCCGTTTTGGGTTCTGATTCGACCTAGGGTTAGGGTTATGTTGAGGGCTAGGGTTAGAGATCCGGTTAGGGTTCTGATTGGACCTAGGGTTAGGGTTATGTTGAGGGCGAGGGTTAGAGATCCGGTTAGGGTTCCGATTGGACCTAGGGTTAGGGTTATGTTGAGGGCTAGGGTTAGAGATCTGGTTAGGGTTCCGATTGGACCTAGGGATAGGGTTATGTTGAGAGCTAGGGTTAGATATCCTGTTAGGGTTCCGATTGGGCCTAGGATTAGGGTTATGTTGAGGGCTAGGGTTAGAGATCCGGTTAGGGTTTAGATGGACCTAGGGTTAGGGTTATGTTGAGGGCTAGGGTTAGAGATCCGGTTAGGGTTTAGATGGACCTAGGGTTAGGGTTATGTTGAGGGCTAGGCTTAGATATCCTGTTAGGGTTCCGATTGGGCCTAGGGTTAGGGTTATGTTGAGGGCTAGGGTTAGAGATCCGGTTAGGGTTCCGATTGGACCTAGGGTTAGGGATATGTTGAGGGCTAGGGATAGCGATCCGGTTAGCGTTCCGATTGGACCTAGGGTTAGGGTTATGTTGAGGGCTAGGGTTAGATATCCGGTCAGGGTTCCGATTGGACCTAGGGTTAGGGTTATGTTGAGGGCTAGGGTTAGATATCCGGTCAGGGTTCCGATTGGACCTAGGGTTAGGGATATGTTGAGGGCTAGGGATAGAGATCCGGTTAGGGTTCCGTTTGGACCTAGGGTTAGGGTTATGTTGAGGGCTAGGGTTAGATATCCGGTTAGGGTTCCGATTGGACCTAGGGTTAGGGTTATTTTGAGGGCTAGGGTTAGAGATCCGTTTAGGGTTCCGATTGGACCGAGGGATACGGTTATGTTGAGGGCGAGGGTTAGATATCCGGTTAGGTTTCCGATTGGACCTAGGGTTAGGGTTATATTGAGGGCTAGGGTTAGAGATCCAGTTAGGGTTCCGATTGGCCCTAGGGTTAGGGTTATGTTGAGGGCTAGGGTTAGATCCGGTTAGGGTTCCGATTGGGCCTAGGGTTAGGGTTATGTTGAGGGCTAGGGTTAAAGGTGCGGTTAGAGTTCCGATTGGACCTAGGGTTAGGGTTATGTTGAGGGCTGAGTAGAGATCCTGTTAGGGTTCCGATTGGACCTAGGATTAAGGTTATGTTGAGGGCTAGGGTTAGATATCCGGTTAGGGTTCCGATTGGACCTAGTGTTAGGGTTATGTTGAGGGCTAGGGTTAGATATCCGTTTAGGGTTCCGATTGGACCTAGGGTTAGGGTAATGTTGAGGGCTAGGGTTAGAGATCCGGTTAGGGTTCCGATTGGACCTAGGGTTAAGGTTATGTTGAGGGCTAGGGTTAGAGATCCGGTTAGGGTTCAGATTGGACCTAGGGTTAGGGCTATGTTGAGGGCTAGGGTTAGATATCCGGTTAGGGTTCCGATTGGACCTAGGGTTAGGGTTATGTTGAGGGCTAGGGTTAGATATCCGGTTAGGGTTCCGATTGGACCTAGGGTTAGGGTTATGTTGAAGGCTAGGTTTAGAGTTCAGGTTAGAGTTCCGATGGGACCTAGGGTTAGGGTTATGTTGAGGGCGAAGGGTAGAGATCCGGTTAGGGTTCCGATTAGACCTAGGGTTAGGGATATGTTGAGGGCTAGGGATAGAGATCCGGTTAGGGTTCCGATTGGACCAAGGGTTAGGGTTATGTTGAGGGCGAGGGGTAGAGATCTGGTTAGGGTTCCGATTGGACCTAGGGTTAGGGTTATGTTGAGGTCGAGGGGTAGAGATCCAGTAAGGGTTCCGATTGGACCTAGGGTTAGGGTTATGTTGAGGGCTGGGGTAGAGATCCTCTTAGGGTTCCGATTGGACCTAGGGTTAGGGTTATGTTGAGGGCTAGGGTTAGATATCCGTTTTGGGTTCTGATTCGACCTAGGGTTAGGGTTATGTTGAGGGCTAGGGTTAGAGATCCGGTTAGGGTTCTGATTGGACCTAGGGTTAGGGAATGTTGAGGAAGGGTTAGAGATCCGGTTAGGGTTCCGATTGGACCCAGGGTTAGGGTTATGTTGAGGGCTAGGGTTAGATATCCGTTTTGGGTTCTGATTCGACCTAGGGTTAGGGTTATGTTGAGGGCTAGGGTTAGAGATCCGGTTAGGGTTCTGATTGGACCTAGGGTTAGGGAATGTTGAGGGCGAGGGTTAGAGATCCGGTTAGGGATCCGATTGGACCTAGGGTTAGGGTTATGTTGAGGGCTAGGGTTAGAGATCTGGTTAGGGTTCCGATTGGACCTAGGGTTAGGGTTATGTTGAGAGCTAGGGTTAGAGATCCGGTTAGGGTTCCGATTGGACCTAGCGTTAGGGTTATCTTGAGGGCTAGGGTTTGATATCCGTTTAGGTTTCCGATTGGACCTAGGGTTAAGGTTATGTTGAGGGCTAGGGTGTGAGATCCGGTTAAGGTTCCGATTGGACCTAGGGTTAGGGTTATGTTGAGGGCTAGGGTTAGAGATCCGGTTAGGGTTTAGATGGACCTAGGGTTAGAGTTATCTTGAGGGCTAGGCTTAGATATCCGGTTAGGGTTCCGATTGGGCCTAGGGTTAGGGTTATGTTGAGGGCTAGGGTTAGAGATCCGGTTAGGGTTCCGATTGGACCTAGGGTTAGGGATATGTTGAGGGCTAGGGATAGAGATCCGGTTAGGGTTCCGATTGGACCTAGGGTTAGGGTTATGTTGAGGGCTAGGGTTAGATATCCGGTTAGGGTTCCGATTGGACCTAGGGTTAGGGTTATTTTGAGGGCTAGGGTTAGAGTTCCGTTTAGGGTTCCGATTGGACCGAGGGATACGGTTATGTTGAGGGCGAGGGTTAGATATCCGGTTAGGTTTCCGATTGGACCTAGGGTTAGGGTTATGTTGAGGGCTAGGGTTAGATATCCGTTTTGGGTTCCGATTGGACCTAGGGTTAGGGTTATGTTGAGGGCTGAGTAGAGATCCTGTTAGGGTTCCGATTGGACCTAGAATTAAGGTTATGTTGAGGGCTAGGGTTAGATATCCGGTTAGGGTTCCGATTGGACCTAGTGTTAGGGTTATGTTGAGGGCTAGGGTTAGATATCCGTTTAGGGTTTCGATTGGACCTAGGGTTAGGGTTATGTTGAGAGCTAGGGTTAGAGATTCGGTTAGGGTTCCTATTGGACCTAGGGTTAGGGATATGTTGAGGGCTAGGGTTAGAGAACCGGTTAGGGTTCCGATTGGACCTAGGCTTAGGGTTATTTTAAGGGCTAGGATTAGAGATCCGGTTAGGGTTCCGATTGGACCTAGGCTTAGGGTTATGTTGAGGGCGTGGGTTAGATATGTGGTTAGGTTTCCGATTGGACCTAGGGTTAGGGTTATGTTGAGGGCTAGTGTTAGATATCCGTTTTGGGTTCCGATTGGACCAAGGGTTAGGGTTATGTTGAGGGCTAGGTTTAGATATCCGTTTAGGGTTCCGATTGGACCTAGGGTTAGGGTAATGTTGAGCGCTAGGGTTAGAGATCCGGTTAGGGTTCCGATTGGACCTAGGGTTAAGGTTATGTTGAGGGCTAGGGTTAGAGATCCGGTTAGGGTTCAGATTGGACCTAGGGTTAGGGCTATGTTGAGGGCTAGGGTTAGATATCCGGTTAGGGTTCCGATTGGACCTAGGGTTAGGGTTATGTTGAAGGCTAGGTTTAGAGTTCCGGTTAGAGTTCCGATGGTACCTAGGGTTGGGGTTATGTTGAGGGCGAGGTGTAGAGATCCGGTTAGGGTTCCGATTGGACCTAGGGTTAGGGATATGTTGAGGGCTAGGGATAGAGATCCGGTTAGGGTTCCGATTGGACCTAGGGTTAGGGTTATGTTAGGGCTAGGGTTATATATCCGTTTTGGGTTCCGATTGGACCTAGGGTTAGGGTTATGTTGAGGGCTAGGGTTAGAGATCCGGTTAGGGTTCCGATTGGACCTAGGGTTAGGGTTATGTTGAGGGCTAGGTTTAGAGATCCGGTTAGGGTTCCGATAGGACCTAGGGTTAGTGTTATGTTGAGGGCGAGGGTTAGATATCCGGTTAGGGTTCGGATTGGACCAAGGGTTAGGGTTATGTTGAGGGCGAGGGGTAGAGATCCGGTTAGGTTTCCGATTGGACCTAGGGTTAGGGTTATGTTGAGGGCTAGGGGTAGATATCCGGTTAGGGTTTCGATTGGACCTAGGGTTAGGGTTATGTTGAGGGCTGAGTAGAGATCCTGTTAGGGTTCCGATTGGACCTAGGATTAAGGTTATGTTGAGGGCTAGGGTTAGATATCCGGTTAGGGTTCCGATTGGACCTAGTGTTAGGGTTATGTTGAGGGCTAGGGTTAGATATCCGTTTAGGGTTCTGATTGGACCTAGGGTTAGGGTTATGTTGAGAGCTAGGGTTAGAGATTCGGTTAGGGTTCCTATCGGACCTAGGGTTAGGGTTATGTTGAGGGCTAGTGTTAGAGAACCGGTTAGGGTTCCGATTGGACCTAGGCTTAGGGTTATTTTGAGGGCTAGGGTTAGAGATCCGGTTAGGGTTCCGATTGGACCTAGGGTGAGGGTTATGTTGAGGGCGTGGGTTAGATATGTGGTTAGGTTTCCGATTGGACCTAGGGTTAGGGTTATGTTGAGGGCTAGTGTTAGATATCCGTTTTGGGTTCCGATTGGACCAAGGGTTAGGGTTATGTTGAGGGCTAGGTTTAGATATCCGTTTAGGGTTCCGATTGGACCTAGGGTTAGGGTAATGTTGAGGGCTAGGGTTAGAGATCCGGTTAGGGTTCCGATTGGACCTAGGGTTAAGGTTATGTTGAGGGCTAGGGTTAGAGATCCGGTTAGGGTTCAGATTGGACCTAGGGTTAGGGTTATATTGAGGGCTAGGGTTAGATATCCGGTTAGGGTTCCGATTGGACCTAGGGTTAGGGTTATGTTGAGGGCTAGGGTTAGATATCCGGTTAGGGTTCCGATTGGACCTAGGGTTAGGGTTATGTTGAAGGCTAGGTTTAGAGTTCCGGTTAGAGTTCCGATGGGACCTAGGGTTAGGGTTATGTTGAGGGCTGAGTAGAGATCCTGTTAGGGTTCCGATTGGACCTAGGATTAGGGATATGTTGAGGGCTAGGGATAGAGATCCGGTTAGGGTTCCGATTGGACCTAGGGTTAGGGTTATGTTAGGGCTAGGGTTAGATATCCGTTTTGGGTTCCGATTGGACCTAGGGTTAGGGTAATGTTGAGGGCTAGGGTTAGAGATCCGGTTAGGGTTCCGATTGGACCTAGGGTTAGGGCTATGTTGAGGGCTAGGGTTAGATATCCGGTTAGGGTTCCGATTGGACCTAGGGTTAGGGTTATGTTGAGGGCGAGGGGTAGAGGTCCGGTTAGGGTTCCGATTGGACCTAGGGTTAGGGTTATGTTGAAGGCTAGGTTTAGAGTTCAGGTTAGAGTTCCGATGGCACCTAGGGTTAGGGTTATGTTGAGGGCGAGGGGTAGAGATCCGGTTAGGGTTCCGATTAGACCTAGGGTTAGGGATATGTTGAGGGCTAGGGATAGAGATCCGGTTAGGGTTCCGATTGGACCTAGGGTTAGGGTTATGTTAGGGCTAGGGTTAGATATCCGTTTTGGGTTCCGATTGGACCTAGGGTTAGGGTTATGTTGAGGGCTAGGGTTAGAGATCCGGTTAGCGTTCCGATTGGACATAGGGTTAGGGTTATGTTGAGGGCTAGGTTTAGAGATCCGGTTAGGGTTCCGATAGGACCTAGGGTTAGTGTTATGTTCAGGGCGAGGGTTAGATATCCGGTTAGGGTTCCGATTGGACCTAGGGTTAGGGTTATGTTGAGGGCGAGGGGTAGAGATCCGGTTAGGGTTCCGATTGGACCTAGGCTTAGGGTTATGTTGAGGGCGAGGGGTAGAGATCCAGTAAGGGTTCCGATTGGACCTAGGGTTAGGGTTCTGTTGAGGGCTGGGGTAGAGATCCTGTTAGGGTTCCGATTGGACCTAGGGTTAGGGTTAAGTTGAGGGCTAGGGTTAGAGATCCAGTTATGGTTCCGATTGGACCTAGGGTTAGGGTTATGTTGAGGGCTAGGGTTGCATATTCGGTTAGGGTTCCGATTGGACCAAGGGTTAAAGTTATGTTGAGGGCGAGGGGTAGAGATCCGGTTAGGGTTCCGATTGGACCTAGGGTTAGAGATATGTTGAGGGCTAGGGATAGAGATCCGGTTAGGGTTCCGATTGGACCTAGGGTTAGGGTTATGTTGAGGGCTAGGGTTAGAGATCCGGTTAGGGTTACGATTGGACCAAGGGTTTGGGTTATGTTGAGGGCGAGGGGTAGAGATCTGGTTAGGGTTCCGATTGGACCTAGGGTTAGGGTTATGTTGAGGTCGAGGGGTAGAGATCCAGTAAGGGTTCCGATTGGACCTAGGGTTAGGGTTATGTTGAGGGCTGGGGTAGAGATCCTGTTAGGGTTCCGATTGGACCTAGGGTTAGGGTTATGTTGAGGGCTAGGTTTAGAAATCCAGTTAGGGTTCCGATTGGACCTAGGGTTAGGGATATGTTGAGGGCTAGGGATAGAGATCTGGTTAGGGTTCCGATTGGACCTAGGGTTAGGGTTATGTTGAGGGCTAGGGTTAGATATCCGGTTAGGGTTCCGATTGGACCTAGGGTTAGGGTTATGTTGAGGGCTAGGGTTAGAGATCAGGTTAGGGTTCCGATTGGACCTAGGGTTAGGGATATGTTGAGGGCTAGGGATAAAGATCCGGTTAGGGTTCCGATTGGACCTAGGGTTAGGGTTATGTTGAGGGCTAGGGTTAGATATCCGTTTTGGGTTCTGATTCGACCTAGGGTTAGGGTTATGTTGAGGGCTAGGGTTAGAGATCCGGTTAGGGTTCTGATTGGACCTAGGGTTAGGGAATGTTGAGGGCGAGGGTTAGAGATCCGGTTAGGGATCCGATTGGACCTAGGGTTAGGGTTATGTTGAGGGCTAGGGTTAGAGATCTGGTTAGGGTTCCGATTGGACCTAGGGTTAGGGTTATGTTGAGAGCTAGGGTTAGAGATCCGGTTAGGGTTCCGATTGGACCTAGCGTTAGGGTTATCTTGAGGGCTAGGGTTTGATATCCGTTTAGATTTCCGATTGGACCTAGGGTTAAGGTTATGTTGAGGGCTAGGGTCTGAGATCCGGTTAAGGTTCCGATTGGACCTAGGGTTAGGGTTATGTTGAGGGCTAGGGTTAGAGATCCGGTTAGGGTTTAGATGGACCTAGGGTTAGGGTTATGTTGAGGGCTAGGCTTAGATATCCGGTTAGGGTTCCGATTGGGCCTAGGGTTAGGGTTATGTTGAGGGCTAGGGTTAGAGATCCGGTTAGGGTTCCGATTGGACCTAGGGTTAGGGATATGTTGAGGGCTAGGGATAGAGATCCGGTTAGGGTTCCGATTGGACCTAGGGTTAGGGTTATGTTGAGGGCTAGGGTTAGATATCCGGTTAGAGTTCCGATTGGGCCTAGGGTTAGGGTTATGTTGAGGGCTAGGTTTAGAGGTGCGGTTAGAGTTCCGATTGGACCTAGGGTTAGGGTTATGTTGAGGGCTAGGGTTAGAGGTGCGGTTAGAGTTCCGATTGGACCTAGGGTTAGGGTTATGTGGAGGGCGAGGGGTAGATATCCGGTTAGGGTTCCGATTGGACCAAGGGTTACGGTTATGTTGAGGGCTGAGTAGAGATTCTGTTAGGGTTCCGATTGGACCTAGGATTAAGGTTATGTTGAGGGCTAGGGTTAGATATCCGGTTAGGGTTTCGATTGGACCTAGTGTTAGGGTTATGTTGAGGGCTAGGGTTAGATATCCGTTTAGGGTTCCGATTGGACCTAGGGTTAGGGTTATGTTGAGAGCTAGGGTTAGAGATTCGGTTAGGGTTCCTATTGGACCTAGGGTTAGGGTAATGTTGAGGGCGAGGGGTAGAGATCCAGTAAGGGTTCCGATTGGACCTAGGGTTAGGGTTATGTTGAGGGCTGGGGTAGAGATCCTGTTAGGGTTCCGATTGGACCTAGGGTTAGGGTTATGTTGAGGGCTAGGGTTGCATATTCGGTTAGGGTTCCGTTTGGACCAAGGGTTAAAGTTATGTTGAGGGTGAGGGGTAGAGATCCGGTTAGGGTTCCGATTGGACCTAGGGTTAGAGATATGTTGAGGGCTAGGGATAGAGATCCGGTTAGGGTTCCGATTGGACCTAGGGTTAGGGTTATGTTGAGGGCTAGGGTTAGAGATCCGGTTAGGGTTACGATTGGATCAAGGGTTAGGGTTATGTTGAGGGCGAGGGGTAGAGATCTGTTTAGGGTTCCGATTGGACCTAGGGTTAGGGTTATGTTGAGGTCGAGGGGTAGAGATCCAGTAAGGGTTCCGATTGGACCTAGGGTTAGGTTTATGTTGAGGGCTGGGGTAGAGATCCTGTTAGGGTTCCGATTGGACCTAGGGTTAGGGTTATGTTGAGGGCTAGGGTTAGAAATCCAGTTAGGGTTCCGATTGGACCTAGGGTTAGGGATATGTTGAGGGCTAGGGATAGAGATCTGGTTAGGGTTCCGATTGGACCTAGGGTTAGGGTTATGTTGAGGGCTAGGGTTAGATATCCGGTTAGGGTTCCGATTGGACCTAGGGTTAGGGTTATGTTGAGGGCTAGGGTTAGAGATCAGGTTAGGGTTCCGATTGGACCTAGGGTTAGGGATATGTTGAGGGCTAGGAATAAAGATCCGGTTAGGGTTCCGATTGGACCTAGGGTAAGGGTTATGTTGAGGGATAGGGTTAGATATCCGTTTTGGGTTCTGATTCGACCTAGGGTTAGGGTTATGTTGAGGGCTAGGGTTAGAGATCCGGTTAGGGTTCTGATTGGACCTAGGGTTAGGGTTATGTTGAGGGCGAGGGTTAGAGATCCGGTTAGGGTTCCGATTGGACCTAGGGTTAGGGTTATGTTTAGGGCTAGGGTTAGAGATCTGGTTAGGGTTCCGATTGGACCTAGGGATAGGGTTATGTTGAGAGCTAGGGTTAGATATCCTGTTAGGGTTCCGATTGGGCCTAGGATTAGGGTTATGTTGAGGGCTAGGGTTAGAGATCCGGTTAGGGTTTAGATGGACCTAGGGTTAGGGTTATGTTGAGGGCTAGGGTTAGAGATCCGGTTAGGGTTTAGATGGACCTAGGGTTAGGGTTATGTTGAGGGCTAGGCTTAGATATCCTGTTAGGGTTCCGATTGGGCCTAGGGTTAGGGTTATGTTGAGGGCTAGGGTTAGAGATCCGGTTAGGGTTCCGATTGGACCTAGGGTTAGGGATATGTTGAGGGCTAGGGATAGAGATCCGGTTAGCGTTCCGATTGGACCTAGGGTTAGGGTTATGTTGAGGGCTAGGGTTAGATATCCGGTCAGGGTTCCGATTGGACCTAGGGTTAGGGTTATGTTGAGGGCTAGGGTTAGATATCCGGTCAGGGTTCCGATTGGACCTAGGGTTAGGGATATGTTGAGGGCTAGGGATAGAGATCCGGTTAGGGTTCCGTTTGGACCTAGGGTTAGGGTTATGTTGAGGGCTAGGGTTAGATATCCGGTTAGGGTTCCGATTGGACCTAGGGTTAGGGTTATTTTGAGGGCTAGGGTTAGAGATCCGTTTAGGGTTCCGATTGGACCGAGGGATACGGTTATGTTGAGGGCGAGGGTTAGATATCCGGTTAGGTTTCCGATTGGACCTAGGGTTAGGGTTATATTGAGGGCTAGGGTTAGAGATCCAGTTAGGGTTCCGATTGGCCCTAGGGTTAGGGTTATGTTGAGGGCTAGGGTTAGATCCGGTTAGGGTTCCGATTGGGCCTAGGGTTAGGGTTATGTTGAGGGCTAGGGTTAAAGGTGCGGTTAGAGTTCCGATTGGACCTAGGGTTAGGGTTATGTTGAGGGCTGAGTAGAGATCCTGTTAGGGTTCCGATTGGACCTAGGATTAAGGTTATGTTGAGGGCTAGGGTTAGATATCCGGTTAGGGTTCCGATTGGACCTAGTGTTAGGGTTATGTTGAGGGCTAGGGTTAGATATCCGTTTAGGGTTCCGATTGGACCTAGGGTTAGGGTAATGTTGAGGGCTAGGGTTAGAGATCCGGTTAGGGTTCCGATTGGACCTAGGGTTAAGGTTATGTTGAGGGCTAGGGTTAGAGATCCGGTTAGGGTTCAGATTGGACCTAGGGTTAGGGCTATGTTGAGGGCTAGGGTTAGATATCCGGTTAGGGTTCCGATTGGACCTAGGGTTAGGGTTATGTTGAGGGCTAGGGTTAGATATCCGGTTAGGGTTCCGATTGGACCTAGGGTTAGGGTTATGTTGAAGGCTAGGTTTAGAGTTCAGGTTAGAGTTCCGATGGGACCTAGGGTTAGGGTTATGTTGAGGGCGAAGGGTAGAGATCCGGTTAGGGTTCCGATTAGACCTAGGGTTAGGGATATGTTGAGGGCTAGGGATAGAGATCCGGTTAGGGTTCCGATTGGACCAAGGGTTAGGGTTATGTTGAGGGCGAGGGGTAGAGATCTGGTTAGGGTTCCGATTGGACCTAGGGTTAGGGTTATGTTGAGGTCGAGGGGTAGAGATCCAGTAAGGGTTCCGATTGGACCTAGGGTTAGGGTTATGTTGAGGGCTGGGGTAGAGATCCTCTTAGGGTTCCGATTGGACCTAGGGTTAGGGTTATGTTGAGGGCTAGGGTTAGATATCCGTTTTGGGTTCTGATTCGACCTAGGGTTAGGGTTATGTTGAGGGCTAGGGTTAGAGATCCGGTTAGGGTTCTGATTGGACCTAGGGTTAGGGAATGTTGAGGAAGGGTTAGAGATCCGGTTAGGGTTCCGATTGGACCTAGGGTTAGGGTTATGTTGAGGGCTAGGGTTAGATATCCGTTTTGGGTTCTGATTCGACCTAGGGTTAGGGTTATGTTGAGGGCTAGGGTTAGAGATCCGGTTAGGGTTCTGATTGGACCTAGGGTTAGGGAATGTTGAGGGCGAGGGTTAGAGATCCGGTTAGGGATCCGATTGGACCTAGGGTTAGGGTTATGTTGAGGGCTAGGGTTAGAGATCTGGTTAGGGTTCCGATTGGACCTAGGGTTAGGGTTATGTTGAGAGCTAGGGTTAGAGATCCGGTTAGGGTTCCGATTGGACCTAGCGTTAGGGTTATCTTGAGGGCTAGGGTTTGATATCCGTTTAGGTTTCCGATTGGACCTAGGGTTAAGGTTATGTTGAGGGCTAGGGTGTGAGATCCGGTTAAGGTTCCGATTGGACCTAGGGTTAGGGTTATGTTGAGGGCTAGGGTTAGAGATCCGGTTAGGGTTTAGATGGACCTAGGGTTAGAGTTATCTTGAGGGCTAGGCTTAGATATCCGGTTAGGGTTCCGATTGGGCCTAGGGTTAGGGTTATGTTGAGGGCTAGGGTTAGAGATCCGGTTAGGGTTCCGATTGGACCTAGGGTTAGGGATATGTTGAGGGCTAGGGATAGAGATCCGGTTAGGGTTCCGATTGGACCTAGGGTTAGGGTTATGTTGAGGGCTAGGGTTAGATATCCGGTTAGGGTTCCGATTGGACCTAGGGTTAGGGTTATTTTGAGGGCTAGGGTTAGAGTTCCGTTTAGGGTTCCGATTGGACCGAGGGATACGGTTATGTTGAGGGCGAGGGTTAGATATCCGGTTAGGTTTCCGATTGGACCTAGGGTTAGGGTTATGTTGAGGGCTAGGGTTAGATATCCGTTTTGGGTTCCGATTGGACCTAGGGTTAGGGTTATGTTGAGGGCTGAGTAGAGATCCTGTTAGGGTTCCGATTGGACCTAGAATTAAGGTTATGTTGAGGGCTAGGGTTAGATATCCGGTTAGGGTTCCGATTGGACCTAGTGTTAGGGTTATGTTGAGGGCTAGGGTTAGATATCCGTTTAGGGTTTCGATTGGACCTAGGGTTAGGGTTATGTTGAGAGCTAGGGTTAGAGATTCGGTTAGGGTTCCTATTGGACCTAGGGTTAGGGATATGTTGAGGGCTAGGGTTAGAGAACCGGTTAGGGTTCCGATTGGACCTAGGCTTAGGGTTATTTTAAGGGCTAGGATTAGAGATCCGGTTAGGGTTCCGATTGGACCTAGGCTTAGGGTTATGTTGAGGGCGTGGGTTAGATATGTGGTTAGGTTTCCGATTGGACCTAGGGTTAGGGTTATGTTGAGGGCTAGTGTTAGATATCCGTTTTGGGTTCCGATTGGACCAAGGGTTAGGGTTATGTTGAGGGCTAGGTTTAGATATCCGTTTAGGGTTCCGATTGGACCTAGGGTTAGGGTAATGTTGAGCGCTAGGGTTAGAGATCCGGTTAGGGTTCCGATTGGACCTAGGGTTAAGGTTATGTTGAGGGCTAGGGTTAGAGATCCGGTTAGGGTTCAGATTGGACCTAGGGTTAGGGCTATGTTGAGGGCTAGGGTTAGATATCCGGTTAGGGTTCCGATTGGACCTAGGGTTAGGGTTATGTTGAAGGCTAGGTTTAGAGTTCCGGTTAGAGTTCCGATGGTACCTAGGGTTGGGGTTATGTTGAGGGCGAGGTGTAGAGATCCGGTTAGGGTTCCGATTGGACCTAGGGTTAGGGATATGTTGAGGGCTAGGGATAGAGATCCGGTTAGGGTTCCGATTGGACCTAGGGTTAGGGTTATGTTAGGGCTAGGGTTATATATCCGTTTTGGGTTCCGATTGGACCTAGGGTTAGGGTTATGTTGAGGGCTAGGGTTAGAGATCCGGTTAGGGTTCCGATTGGACCTAGGGTTAGGGTTATGTTGAGGGCTAGGTTTAGAGATCCGGTTAGGGTTCCGATAGGACCTAGGGTTAGTGTTATGTTGAGGGCGAGGGTTAGATATCCGGTTAGGGTTCGGATTGGACCAAGGGTTAGGGTTATGTTGAGGGCGAGGGGTAGAGATCCGGTTAGGTTTCCGATTGGACCTAGGGTTAGGGTTATGTTGAGGGCTAGGGGTAGATATCCGGTTAGGGTTTCGATTGGACCTAGGGTTAGGGTTATGTTGAGGGCTGAGTAGAGATCCTGTTAGGGTTCCGATTGGACCTAGGATTAAGGTTATGTTGAGGGCTAGGGTTAGATATCCGGTTAGGGTTCCGATTGGACCTAGTGTTAGGGTTATGTTGAGGGCTAGGGTTAGATATCCGTTTAGGGTTCTGATTGGACCTAGGGTTAGGGTTATGTTGAGAGCTAGGGTTAGAGATTCGGTTAGGGTTCCTATCGGACCTAGGGTTAGGGTTATGTTGAGGGCTAGTGTTAGAGAACCGGTTAGGGTTCCGATTGGACCTAGGCTTAGGGTTATTTTGAGGGCTAGGGTTAGAGATCCGGTTAGGGTTCCGATTGGACCTAGGGTGAGGGTTATGTTGAGGGCGTGGGTTAGATATGTGGTTAGGTTTCCGATTGGACCTAGGGTTAGGGTTATGTTGAGGGCTAGTGTTAGATATCCGTTTTGGGTTCCGATTGGACCAAGGGTTAGGGTTATGTTGAGGGCTAGGTTTAGATATCCGTTTAGGGTTCCGATTGGACCTAGGGTTAGGGTAATGTTGAGGGCTAGGGTTAGAGATCCGGTTAGGGTTCCGATTGGACCTAGGGTTAAGGTTATGTTGAGGGCTAGGGTTAGAGATCCGGTTAGGGTTCAGATTGGACCTAGGGTTAGGGTTATATTGAGGGCTAGGGTTAGATATCCGGTTAGGGTTCCGATTGGACCTAGGGTTAGGGTTATGTTGAGGGCTAGGGTTAGATATCCGGTTAGGGTTCCGATTGGACCTAGGGTTAGGGTTATGTTGAAGGCTAGGTTTAGAGTTCCGGTTAGAGTTCCGATGGGACCTAGGGTTAGGGTTATGTTGAGGGCTGAGTAGAGATCCTGTTAGGGTTCCGATTGGACCTAGGATTAGGGATATGTTGAGGGCTAGGGATAGAGATCCGGTTAGGGTTCCGATTGGACCTAGGGTTAGGGTTATGTTAGGGCTAGGGTTAGATATCCGTTTTGGGTTCCGATTGGACCTAGGGTTAGGGTAATGTTGAGGGCTAGGGTTAGAGATCCGGTTAGGGTTCCGATTGGACCTAGGGTTAGGGCTATGTTGAGGGCTAGGGTTAGATATCCGGTTAGGGTTCCGATTGGACCTAGGGTTAGGGTTATGTTGAGGGCGAGGGGTAGAGGTCCGGTTAGGGTTCCGATTGGACCTAGGGTTAGGGTTATGTTGAAGGCTAGGTTTAGAGTTCAGGTTAGAGTTCCGATGGCACCTAGGGTTAGGGTTATGTTGAGGGCGAGGGGTAGAGATCCGGTTAGGGTTCCGATTAGACCTAGGGTTAGGGATATGTTGAGGGCTAGGGATAGAGATCCGGTTAGGGTTCCGATTGGACCTAGGGTTAGGGTTATGTTAGGGCTAGGGTTAGATATCCGTTTTGGGTTCCGATTGGACCTAGGGTTAGGGTTATGTTGAGGGCTAGGGTTAGAGATCCGGTTAGCGTTCCGATTGGACATAGGGTTAGGGTTATGTTGAGGGCTAGGTTTAGAGATCCGGTTAGGGTTCCGATAGGACCTAGGGTTAGTGTTATGTTCAGGGCGAGGGTTAGATATCCGGTTAGGGTTCCGATTGGACCTAGGGTTAGGGTTATGTTGAGGGCGAGGGGTAGAGATCCGGTTAGGGTTCCGATTGGACCTAGGCTTAGGGTTATGTTGAGGGCGAGGGGTAGAGATCCAGTAAGGGTTCCGATTGGACCTAGGGTTAGGGTTCTGTTGAGGGCTGGGGTAGAGATCCTGTTAGGGTTCCGATTGGACCTAGGGTTAGGGTTAAGTTGAGGGCTAGGGTTAGAGATCCAGTTATGGTTCCGATTGGACCTAGGGTTAGGGTTATGTTGAGGGCTAGGGTTGCATATTCGGTTAGGGTTCCGATTGGACCAAGGGTTAAAGTTATGTTGAGGGCGAGGGGTAGAGATCCGGTTAGGGTTCCGATTGGACCTAGGGTTAGAGATATGTTGAGGGCTAGGGATAGAGATCCGGTTAGGGTTCCGATTGGACCTAGGGTTAGGGTTATGTTGAGGGCTAGGGTTAGAGATCCGGTTAGGGTTACGATTGGACCAAGGGTTTGGGTTATGTTGAGGGCGAGGGGTAGAGATCTGGTTAGGGTTCCGATTGGACCTAGGGTTAGGGTTATGTTGAGGTCGAGGGGTAGAGATCCAGTAAGGGTTCCGATTGGACCTAGGGTTAGGGTTATGTTGAGGGCTGGGGTAGAGATCCTGTTAGGGTTCCGATTGGACCTAGGGTTAGGGTTATGTTGAGGGCTAGGGTTAGAAATCCAGTTAGGGTTCCGATTGGACCTAGGGTTAGGGATATGTTGAGGGCTAGGGATAGAGATCTGGTTAGGGTTCCGATTGGACCTAGGGTTAGGGTTATGTTGAGGGCTAGGGTTAGATATCCGGTTAGGGTTCCGATTGGACCTAGGGTTAGGGTTATGTTGAGGGCTAGGGTTAGAGATCAGGTTAGGGTTCCGATTGGACCTAGGGTTAGGGATATGTTGAGGGCTAGGGATAAAGATCCGGTTAGGGTTCCGATTGGACCTAGGGTTAGGGTTATGTTGAGGGCTAGGGTTAGATATCCGTTTTGGGTTCTGATTCGACCTAGGGTTAGGGTTATGTTGAGGGCTAGGGTTAGAGATCCGGTTAGGGTTCTGATTGGACCTAGGGTTAGGGAATGTTGAGGGCGAGGGTTAGAGATCCGGTTAGGGATCCGATTGGACCTAGGGTTAGGGTTATGTTGAGGGCTAGGGTTAGAGATCTGGTTAGGGTTCCGATTGGACCTAGGGTTAGGGTTATGTTGAGAGCTAGGGTTAGAGATCCGGTTAGGGTTCCGATTGGACCTAGCGTTAGGGTTATCTTGAGGGCTAGGGTTTGATATCCGTTTAGATTTCCGATTGGACCTAGGGTTAAGGTTATGTTGAGGGCTAGGGTCTGAGATCCGGTTAAGGTTCCGATTGGACCTAGGGTTAGGGTTATGTTGAGGGCTAGGGTTAGAGATCCGGTTAGGGTTTAGATGGACCTAGGGTTAGGGTTATGTTGAGGGCTAGGCTTAGATATCCGGTTAGGGTTCCGATTGGGCCTAGGGTTAGGGTTATGTTGAGGGCTAGGGTTAGAGATCCGGTTAGGGTTCCGATTGGACCTAGGGTTAGGGATATGTTGAGGGCTAGGGATAGAGATCCGGTTAGGGTTCCGATTGGACCTAGGGTTAGGGTTATGTTGAGGGCTAGGGTTAGATATCCGGTTAGGGTTCCGATTGGACCTAGGGTTAGGGTTATTTTGAGGGCTAGGGTTAGAGTTCCGTTTAGGGTTCCGATTGGACCGAGGGATACGGTTATGTTGAGGGCGAGGGTTAGATATCCGGTTAGGTTTCCGATTGGACCTACGGTTAGGGTTATGTTGAGGGCTAGGGTTAGATATCCGTTTTGGGTTCCTATTGGACCTAGGGTTAGGGTTATGTTGAGGGCTGGGGTAGAGATCCGGTTAGGGTTCCGATTGGACCTAGGGTTAGGGTTATGTTGAGGGCTAGGTTTAGAGTTCCGGTTAGAGTTCCGATTTTACCAAGGGTTAGAGTTATGTTGAGGGCGAGGGGTAGAGATCCGGTTAGGGTTCCGATTGGACCTAGGGTTAGGGTTATGTTGAGGGCGAGGGGTAGAGATCCAGTAAGGGTTCCGATTAGACCTAGGGTTAGGGTTATTTTGAGGGCTGGGGTAGAGATCCTGTTAGGGTTCCGATTCGACCTAGGGTTAGGGTTATGTTGAGGGCTAGGGTTAGAGATCCGGTTAGGGTTCCCATTGGACCTAGGGTTAGGGTTATGTTGAGGGCTAGGGTTAGAGATCCGGTTAGGGTTCCGATTGGACCTAGGGTTAGGGTTATGTTGAGGGCTAGGGATAGAGATCCGGTTAGGGTTCCGATTGGACATAGGGTTAGGGTTATGTTGAGGGCTAGGTTTAGATATCCGGTTAGGGTTCCGATTGGACCTAGGGTTAGGGTTATTTTGAGGGCTAGGGTTAGAGATCCGGTTAGGGTTCCGATTGGACCTAGGGTTAAGGTTATGTTGAGGGCTAGGGTTAGAGATCCGGTTAGGGTTCAGATTGGACCTAGGGTTAGGGTTATGTTGAGGGCTAGGGATAGAGATCCGGTTAGGGTTCCGATTGGACCTAGGGTTAGGGTTATGTTGAGGGCTAGGGTTAGATATCCGTTTTGGATTCCGATTGGACCTAGGGTTTGGGTTATGTTGAGGGCTAGGGTTAGAGATCCGGTTAGGGTTCCGATTGGACCTAGGGTTAGGGATATGTTGAGGGCTAGGTTTAGAGATCCGGTTAGGGTTCCGATAGGACCTAGGGTTAGTGTTATGTTGAGGGCGGGCGTTAGAGATCCGGTTAGGGTTCCGATTGGACCTAGGGTTTAGGTTATGTTTAGGGCTAGGGTTAGAGATCTGGTTAGGGTTCCGATTGGACCTAGGGTGAGGGTTATGTTGAGAGCTAGGGTTAGAGATCCGGTTAGGGTTCCTATTGGACCTAGGGTTAGGGTTATGTTGATAGCTAGGGTTAGATATCCGGTTAGGTTTCCGATTGGACCAAGGGTTAGGGTTATGTTGAGGGCGAGGGGTAGAGATTCGGTTAGGGTTCCGATTGGACCTAGGGTTAGGGTTATGTTGAGGGCGAGGGGTAGAGATCCGGTTAGGGTTCCGATTGGACCTAGGGTTAGGGATATGTTGAGGGCTAGGGATAGAGATCCGGTTAGGGTTCCGATTGGACCTAGGGTTAGGGTTATGTTAGGGCTAGGGTTAGATATCCGTTTTGGGTTCCGATTGGACCTAGGGTTAGGGTTATGTTGAGGGCTAGGGTTAGAGATCCGGTTAGGGTTCCGATTGGACCTAGGGTTAGGGTTATGTTGAGGGCTAGGTTTAGAGATCTGGTTAGGGTTCCGATAGGACCTAGGGTTAGTGTTATGTTGAGGGCGAGGGTTAGATATCCGGTTAGGGTTCGGATTGGACCAAGGGTTAGGGTTATGTTGAGGGCGAGGGGTAGAGGTCCGGTTAGGGTTCCGATTGGACCTAGGGTTAGGGTTATGTTGAGGGCGAGGGGTAGAGATGCAGTAAGGGTTCCGATTGGACCTAGGGTTATGGTTCTGTTGAGGGCTGGGGTAGAGATCCTGTTAGGGTTCCGATTGGACCTAGGGTTAGGGTTAAGTTGAGGGCTAGGGATAGAAATCCAGTTATGGCTCCGATTGGACCTAGGGTTAGGGATATGTTGAGGGCTAGGGATAAAGATACGGTTAGGGTTCCGATTGGACCTAGGGTTAGGGTTATGTTGAGGGCTAGGGTTAGAGATCTGGTTAGGGTTCCGATTGGACCTAGGGTTAGGGTTATGTTGAGGGCGTGGGTTAGATATGCGTTTAGGTTTCCGATTGGACCTAGGGTTAGGGTTATGTTGAGGGCTAGGGTTAGATATCCGTTTTTTGTTCCGATTGGACCTAGGGTTAGGGTTATGTTGAGGGCTAGGTTTAGATATCCGTTTAGGGTTCCGATTGGACCTAGGGTTAGGGTTATGTTCAGGGCTAGGGTTAGAGATCCGGTTAGGGTTCAGATTGGACCTAGGGTTAGGGTTATGTTGAGGGCTAGGGTTAGAGATCCGGTTAGGGTTCCGATTGGACCTAGGGTTAGGGTTAAGTTGAGGGCTAGGGATAGAGATCCAGTTATGGTTCCGATTGGACCTAGGGTTAGGGTTATGTTGAGGGCTAGGGTTAGATATCCGGTTAGGGTTCCGATTGGACCTAGGGTTAGGGTTATGTTGAGGGCTAGGTTTAGAGTTCCGGTTAGAGTTCCGATTTTACCAAGGGTTAGAGTTATGTTGAGGGCGAGGGGTAGAGATCCGGTTAGGGTTCCGATTGGACCTAGGGTTAGGGTTATGTTGAGGGCGAGGGGTAGAGATCCAGTAAGGGTTCCGATTGGACCTAGGGTTAGGGTTATTTTGAGGGCTGGGGTAGAGTTCCTGTTAGGGTTCCGATTCGACCTAGGGTTAGGGTTATGTTGAGGGCTAGGGTTAGAGATCCGTTTAGGGTTCCGATTGGACCTAGGGTTAGGGTTATGTTGAGGGCTAGGGTTAGAGATCCGGTTAGGGTTCCGATTGGACCTAGGGTTAGGGTTATGTTAGGGCTAGGGTTAGATATCCGTTTTGGGTTCCGATTGGACCTAGGGTTAGGGTTATGTTGAGGGCTAGGGTTAGAGATCCGGTTAGCGTTCCGATTGGACATAGGGTTAGGGTTATGTTGAGGGCTAGGTTTAGAGATCCGGTTAGGGTTCCGATAGGACCTAGGGTTAGTGTTATGTTCAGGGCGAGGGTTAGATATCCGGTTAGGGTTCCGATTGGACCTAGGGTTAGGGTTATGTTGAGGGCGAGGGGTAGAGATCCGGTTAGGGTTCCGATTGGACCTAGGGTTAGGGTTATGTTGAGGGCGAGGGGTAGAGATCCAGTAAGGGTTCCGATTGGACCTAGGGTTAGGGTTCTGTTGAGGGCTGGGGTAGAGATCCTGTTAGGGTTCCGATTGGACCTAGGGTTAGGGTTAAGTTGAGGGCTAGGGTTAGAGATCCAGTTATGGTTCCGATTGGACCTAGGGTTAGGGTTATGTTGAGGGCTAGGGTTGCATATTCGGTTAGGGTTCCGATTGGACCAAGGGTTAAAGTTATGTTGAGGGCGAGGGGTAGAGATCCGGTTAGGGTTCCGATTGGACCTAGGGTTAGAGATATGTTGAGGGCTAGGGATAGAGATCCGGTTAGGGTTCCGATTGGACCTAGGGTTAGGGTTATGTTGAGGGCTAGGGTTAGAGATCCGGTTAGGGTTACGATTGGACCAAGGGTTAGGGTTATGTTGAGGGCGAGGGGTAGAGATCTGGTTAGGGTTCCGATTGGACCTAGGGTTAGGGTTATGTTGAGGTCGAGGGGTAGAGATCCAGTAAGGGTTCCGATTGGACCTAGGGTTAGGGTTATGTTGAGGGCTGGGGTAGAGATCCTGTTAGGGTTCCGATTGGACCTAGGGTTAGGGTTATGTTGAGGGCTAGGGTTAGAAATCCAGTTAGGGTTCCGATTGGACCTAGGGTTAGGGATATGTTGAGGGCTAGGGATAGAGATCTGGTTAGGGTTCCGATTGGACCTAGGGTTAGGGTTATGTTGAGGGCTAGGGTTAGATATCCGGTTAGGGTTCCGATTGGACCTAGGGTTAGGGTTATGTTGAGGGCTAGGGTTAGAGATCAGGTTAGGGTTCCGATTGGACCTAGGGTTAGGGATATGTTGAGGGCTAGGGATAAAATTCCGGTTAGGGTTCCGATTGGACCTAGGGTTAGGGTTATGTTGAGGGCTAGGGTTAGATATCCGTTTTGGGTTCTGATTCGACCTAGGGTTAGGGTTATGTTGAGGGCTAGGGTTAGAGATCCGGTTAGGGTTCTGATTGGACCTAGGGTTAGGGAATGTTGAGGGCGAGGGTTAGAGATCCGGTTAGGGATCCGATTGGACCTAGGGTTAGGGTTATGTTGAGGGCTAGGGTTAGAGATCTGGTTAGGGTTCCGATTGGACCTAGGGTTAGGGTTATGTTGAGAGCTAGGGTTAGAGATCCGGTTAGGGTTCCGATTGGACCTAGCGTTAGGGTTATCTTGAGGGCTAGGGTTTGATATCCGTTTAGATTTCCGATTGGACCTAGGGTTAAGGTTATGTTGAGGGCTAGGGTGTGAGATCCGGTTAAGGTTCCGATTGGACCTAGGGTTAGGGTTATGTTGAGGTCTAGGGTTAGAGATCCGGTTAGGGTTTAGATGGACCTAGGGTTAGGGTTATGTTGAGGGCTAGGCTTAGATATCCGGTTAGGGTTCCGATTGGGCCTAGGGTTAGGGTTATGTTGAGGGCTAGGGTTAGAGATCCGGTTAGGGTTCCGATTGGACCTAGGGTTAGGGATATGTTGAGGGCTAGGGATAGAGATCCGGTTAGGGTTCCGATTGGACCTAGGGTTAGGGTTATGTTGAGGGCTAGGGTTAGATATCCGGTTAGGGTTCCGATTGGACCTAGGGTTAGGGTTATTTTGAGGGCTAGGGTTAGAGTTCCGTTTAGGGTTCCGATTGGACCGAGGGATACGGTTATGTTGAGGGCGAGGGTTAGATATCCGGTTAGGTTTCCGATTGGACCTACGGTTAGGGTTATGTTGAGGGCTAGGGTTAGATATCCGTTTTGGGTTCCGATTGGACCTAGGGTTAGTGTTATGTTGAGGGCTGGGGTAGAGATCCGGTTAGGGTTCCGATTGGACCTAGGGTTAGGGTTAAGTTGAGGGCTAGGGATAGAGATCCAGTTATGGTTCCGATTGGACCTAGGGTTAGGGTTATGTTGAGGGCTAGGGTTAGATATCCGGTTAGGGTTCCGATTGGACCTAGGGTTAGGGTTATGTTGAGGGCTAGGTTTAGAGTTCCGGTTAGAGTTCCGATTTTACCAAGGGTTAGAGTTATGTTGAGGGCGAGGGGTAGAGATCCGGTTAGGGTTCCGATTGGACCTAGGGTTAGGGTTATGTTGAGGGCGAGGGGTAGAGATCCAGTAAGGGTTCCGATTGGACCTAGGGTTAGGGTTATTTTGAGGGCTGGGGTAGAGATCCTGTTAGGGTTCCGATTGGACCTAGGGTTAGGGTTATGTTGAGGGCTAGGGTTAGAGATCCGGTTAGGGTTCCGATTGGACCTAGGGTTAGGGTTATGTTGAGGGCTAGGGTTAGAGATCCGGTTAGGGTTCCGATTGGACCTAGGGTTAGGGTTATGTTGAGGGCTAGGGATAGAGATCCGGTTAGGGTTCCGATTGGACATAGGGTTAGGGTTATGTTGAGGGCTAGGTTTAGATATCCGGTTAGGGTTCCGATTGGACCTAGGGTTAGGGTTATTTTGAGGGCTAGGGTTAGAGATCCGGTTAGGGTTCCGATTGGACCTAGGGTTAAGGTTATGTTGAGGGCTAGGGTTAGAGATCCGGTTAGGGTTCAGATTGGACCTAGGGTTAGGGTTATGTTGAGGGCTAGGGATAGAGATCCGGTTAGGGTTCCGATTGGACCTAGGGTTAGGGTTATGTTGAGGGCTAGGGTTAGATATCCGTTTTGGATTCCGATTGGACCTAGGGTTTGGGTTATGTTGAGGGCTAGGGTTAGAGATCCGGTTAGGGTTCCGATTGGACCTAGGGTTAGGGATATGTTGAGGGCTAGGTTTAGAGATCCGGTTAGGGTTCCGATAGGACCTAGGGTTAGTGTTATGTTGAGGGCGGGCGTTAGAGATCCGGTTAGGGTTCCGATTGGACCTAGGGTTTAGGTTATGTTTAGGGCTAGGGTTAGAGATCTGGTTAGGGTTCCGATTGGACCTAGGGTGAGGGTTATGTTGAGAGCTAGGGTTAGAGATCCGGTTAGGGTTCCTATTGGACCTAGGGTTAGGGTTATGTTGAGAGCTAGGGTTAGATATCCGGTTAGGTTTCCGATTGGACCAAGGGTTAGGGTTATGTTGAGGGCGAGGGGTAGAGATTCGGTTAGGGTTCCGATTGGACCTAGGGTTAGGGTTATGTTGAGGGCGAGGGGTAGAGATCCGGTTAGGGTTCCGATTGGACCTAGGGTTAGGGATATGTTGAGGGCTAGGGATAGAGATCCGGTTAGGGTTCCGATTGGACCTAGGGTTAGGGTTATGTTGAGGGCTAGGGTTAGAGATCCGGTTAGGGTTACGATTGGACCAAGGGTTAGGGTTATGTTGAGGGCGAGGGGTAGAGATCTGGTTAGGGTTCCGATTGGACCTAGGGTTAGGGTTATGTTGAGGTCGAGGGGTAGAGATCCAGTAAGGGTTCCGATTGGACCTAGGGTTAGGGTTATGTTGAGGGCTGGGGTAGAGATCCTGTTAGGGTTCCGATTGGACCTAGGGTTAGGGTTATGTTGAGGGCTAGGGTTAGAAATCCAGTTAGGGTTCCGATTGGACCTAGGGTTAGGGATATGTTGAGGGCTAGGGATAGAGATCTGGTTAGGGTTCCGATTGGACCTAGGGTTAGGGTTATGTTGAGGGCTAGGGTTAGATATCCGGTTAGGGTTCCGATTGGACCTAGGGTTAGGGTTATGTTGAGGGCTAGGGTTAGAGATCAGGTTAGGGTTCCGATTGGACCTAGGGTTAGGGATATGTTGAGGGCTAGGGATAAAATTCCGGTTAGGGTTCCGATTGGACCTAGGGTTAGGGTTATGTTGAGGGCTAGGGTTAGATATCCGTTTTGGGTTCTGATTCGACCTAGGGTTAGGGTTATGTTGAGGGCTAGGGTTAGAGATCCGGTTAGGGTTCTGATTGGACCTAGGGTTAGGGAATGTTGAGGGCGAGGGTTAGAGATCCGGTTAGGGATCCGATTGGACCTAGGGTTAGGGTTATGTTGAGGGCTAGGGTTAGAGATCTGGTTAGGGTTCCGATTGGACCTAGGGTTAGGGTTATGTTGAGAGCTAGGGTTAGAGATCCGGTTAGGGTTCCGATTGGACCTAGCGTTAGGGTTATCTTGAGGGCTAGGGTTTGATATCCGTTTAGATTTCCGATTGGACCTAGGGTTAAGGTTATGTTGAGGGCTAGGGTGTGAGATCCGGTTAAGGTTCCGATTGGACCTAGGGTTAGGGTTATGTTGAGGTCTAGGGTTAGAGATCCGGTTAGGGTTTAGATGGACCTAGGGTTAGGGTTATGTTGAGGGCTAGGCTTAGATATCCGGTTAGGGTTCCGATTGGGCCTAGGGTTAGGGTTATGTTGAGGGCTAGGGTTAGAGATCCGGTTAGGGTTCCGATTGGACCTAGGGTTAGGGATATGTTGAGGGCTAGGGATAGAGATCCGGTTAGGGTTCCGATTGGACCTAGGGTTAGGGTTATGTTGAGGGCTAGGGTTAGATATCCGGTTAGGGTTCCGATTGGACCTAGGGTTAGGGTTATTTTGAGGGCTAGGGTTAGAGTTCCGTTTAGGGTTCCGATTGGACCGAGGGATACGGTTATGTTGAGGGCGAGGGTTAGATATCCGGTTAGGTTTCCGATTGGACCTACGGTTAGGGTTATGTTGAGGGCTAGGGTTAGATATCCGTTTTGGGTTCCGATTGGACCTAGGGTTAGGGTTATGTTGAGGGCTAGGGTTAGAGATCAGGTTAGGGTTCCGATTGGACCTAGGGTTAGGGATATGTTGAGGGCTAGGGATAAAATTCCGGTTAGGGTTCCGATTGGACCTAGGGTTAGGGTTATGTTGAGGGCTGGGGTTAGAGATCCGGTTAGGGTTCCGATTGGACCTAGGGTTAGGGTTATGTTGAGGGCTAGGGTTAGATATCCGTTTTGGGTTCTGATTCGACCTAGGGTTAGGGTTATGTTGAGGGCTAGGGTTAGAGATCCGGTTAGGGTTCTGATTGGACCTAGGGTTAGGGAATGTTGAGGGCGAGGGTTAGAGATCCGGTTAGGGATCCGATTGGACCTAGGGTTAGGGTTATGTTGAGGGCTAGGGTTAGAGATCTGGTTAGGGTTCCGATTGGACCTAGGGTTAGGGTTATGTTGAGAGCTAGGGTTAGAGATCCGGTTAGGGTTCCGATTGGACCTAGCGTTAGGGTTATCTTGAGGGCTAGGGTTTGATATCCGTTTAGATTTCCGATTGGACCTAGGGTTAAGGTTATGTTGAGGGCTAGGGTGTGAGATCCGGTTAAGGTTCCGATTGGACCTAGGGTTAGGGTTATGTTGAGGTCTAGGGTTAGAGATCCGGTTAGGGTTTAGATGGACCTAGGGTTAGGGTTATGTTGAGGGCTAGGCTTAGATATCCGGTTAGGGTTCCGATTGGACCTAGGGTTAGGGTTATGTTGAGGGCTAGGTTTAGAGTTCCGGTTAGAGTTCCGATTTTACCAAGGGTTAGAGTTATGTTGAGGGCGAGGGGTAGAGATCCGGTTAGGGTTCCGATTGGACCTAGGGTTAGGGTTATGTTGAGGGCGAGGGGTAGAGATCCAGTAAGGGTTCCGATTGGACCTAGGGTTAGGGTTATTTTGAGGGCTGGGGTAGAGATCCTGTTAGGGTTCCGATTCGACCTAGGGTTAGGGTTATGTTGAGGGCTAGGGTTAGAGATCCGGTTAGGGTTCCGATTGGACCTAGGGTTAGGGTTATGTTGAGGGCTAGGGTTAGAGATCCGGTTAGGGTTCCGATTGGACCTAGGGTTAGGGTTATGTTGAGGGCTAGGGATAGAGATCCGGTTAGGGTTCCGATTGGACATAGGGTTAGGGTTATGTTGAGGGCTAGGTTTAGATATCCGGTTAGGGTTCCGATTGGACCTAGGGTTAGGGTTATTTTGAGGGCTAGGGTTAGAGATCCGGTTAGGGTTCCGATTGGACCTAGGGTTAAGGTTATGTTGAGGGCTAGGGTTAGAGATCCGGTTAGGGTTCAGATTGGACCTAGGGTTAGGGTTATGTTGAGGGCTAGGGATAGAGATCCGGTTAGGGTTCCGATTGGACCTAGGGTTAGGGTTATGTTGAGGGCTAGGGTTAGATATCCGTTTTGGATTCCGATTGGACCTAGGGTTTGGGTTATGTTGAGGGCTAGGGTTAGAGATCCGGTTAGGGTTCCGATTGGACCTAGGGTTAGGGATATGTTGAGGGCTAGGTTTAGAGATCCGGTTAGGGTTCCGATAGGACCTAGGGTTAGTGTTATGTTGAGGGCGGGCGTTAGAGATCCGGTTAGGGTTCCGATTGGACCTAGGGTTTAGGTTATGTTTAGGGCTAGGGTTAGAGATCTGGTTAGGGTTCCGATTGGACCTAGGGTGAGGGTTATGTTGAGAGCTAGGGTTAGAGATCCGGTTAGGGTTCCTATTGGACCTAGGGTTAGGGTTATGTTGAGAGCTAGGGTTAGATATCCGGTTAGGTTTCCGATTGGACCAAGGGTTAGGGTTATGTTGAGGGCGAGGGGTAGAGATTCGGTTAGGGTTCCGATTGGACCTAGGGTTAGGGTTATGTTGAGGGCGAGGGGTAGAGATCCGGTTAGGGTTCCGATTGGACCTAGGGTTAGGGATATGTTGAGGGCTAGGGATAGAGATCCGGTTAGGGTTCCGATTGGACCTAGGGTTAGGGTTATGTTAGGGCTAGGGTTAGATATCCGTTTTGGGTTCCGATTGGACCTAGGGTTAGGGTTATGTTGAGGGCTACGGTTAGAGATCCGGTTAGGGTTCCGATTGGACCTAGGGTTAGGGTTATGTTGAGGGCTAGGTTTAGAGATCTGGTTAGGGTTCCGATAGGACCTAGGGTTAGTGTTATGTTGAGGGCGAGGGTTAGATATCCGGTTAGGGTTCGGATTGGACCAAGGGTTAGGGTTATGTTGAGGGCGAGGGGTAGAGGTCCGGTTAGGGTTCCGATTGGACCTAGGGTTAGGGTTATGTTGAGGGCGAGGGGTAGAGATGCAGTAAGGGTTCCGATTGGACCTAGGGTTAGGGTTCTGTTGAGGGCTGGGGTAGAGATCCTGTTAGGGTTCCGATTGGACCTAGGGTTAGGGTTAAGTTGAGGGCTAGGGATAGAAATCCAGTTATGGCTCCGATTGGACCTAGGGTTAGGGATATGTTGAGGGCTAGGGATAAAGATACGGTTAGGGTTCCGATTGGACCTAGGGTTAGGGTTATGTTGAGGGCTAGGGTTAGAGATCTGGTTAGGGTTCCGATTGGACCTAGGGTTAGGGTTATGTTGAGGGCGTGGGTTAGATATGCGTTTAGGTTTCCGATTGGACCTAGGGTTAGGGTTATGTTGAGGGCTAGGGTTAGATATCCGTTTTTTGTTCCGATTGGACCTAGGGTTAGGGTTATGTTGAGGGCTAGGTTTAGATATCCGTTTAGGGTTCCGATTGGACCTAGGGTTAGGGTTATGTTCAGGGCTAGGGTTAGAGATCCGGTTAGGGTTCAGATTGGACCTAGGGTTAGGGTTATGTTGAGGGCTAGGGTTAGAGATCCGGTTAGGGTTCCGATTGGACCTAGGGTTAGGGTTAAGTTGAGGGCTAGGGATAGAGATCCAGTTATGGTTCCGATTGGACCTAGGGTTAGGGTTATGTTGAGGGCTAGGGTTAGATATCCGGTTAGGGTTCCGATTGGACCTAGGGTTAGGGTTATGTTGAGGGCTAGGTTTAGAGTTCCGGTTAGAGTTCCGATTTTACCAAGGGTTAGAGTTATGTTGAGGGCGAGGGGTAGAGATCCGGTTAGGGTTCCGATTGGACCTAGGGTTAGGGTTATGTTGAGGGCGAGGGGTAGAGATCCAGTAAGGGTTCCGATTGGACCTAGGGTTAGGGTTATTTTGAGGGCTGGGGTAGAGTTCCTGTTAGGGTTCCGATTCGACCTAGGGTTAGGGTTATGTTGAGGGCTAGGGTTAGAGATCCGGTTAGGGTTCCGATTGGACCTAGGGTTAGGGTTATGTTGAGGGCTAGGGTTAGAGATCCGGTTAGGGTTCCGATTGGACCTAGGGTTAGGGTTATGTTGAGGGCTAGGGATAGAGATCCGGTTAGGGTTCCGATTGGACATAGGGTTAGGGTTATGTTGAGGGCTAGGTTTAGATATCCGGTTAGGGTTCCGATTGGACCTAGGGTTAGGGTTATTTTGAGGGCTAGGGTTAGAGATCCGGTTAGGGTTCCGATTGGACCTAGGGTTAAGGTTATGTTGAGGGCTAGGGTTAGAGATCCGGTAAGGGTTCAGATTGGACCTAGGGTTAGGGTTATCTTGAGGGCTAGGGATAGAGATCCGGTTAGGGTTCCGATTGGACCTAGGGTTAGGGTTATGTTGAGGGCTAGGGTTAGATATCCGTTTTGGATTCCGATTGGACCTAGGGTTTGGGTTATGTTGAGGGCTAGGGTTAGAGATCCGGTTAGGGTTCCGATTGGACCTAGGGTTAGGGATATGTTGAGGGCTAGGTTTAGAGATCCGGTTAGGGTTCCGATAGGACCTAGGGTTAGTGTTATGTTGAGGGCGGGCGTTAGAGATCCGGTTAGGGTTCCGATTGGACCTAGGGTTTAGGTTATGTTTAAGGCTAGGGTTAGAGATCTGGTTAGGGTTCCGATTGGACCTAGGGTGAGGGTTATGTTGAGAGCTAGGGTTAGAGATCCAGTTAGGGTTCCTATTGGACCTAGGGTTAGGGTTATGTTGAGAGCTAGGGTTAGATATCCGGTTAGGGTTCCGATTGGACCAAGGGTAAGGGTTATGTTGAGGGCGAGGGGTAGAGATTCGGTTAGGGTTCCGATTGGACCTAGGGTTAGGGTTATGTTGAGGGCGAGGGGTAGAGATCCAGTAAGGTTTCCGATTGGACCTAGGGTTAGGGTTATGTTGAGGGCTGGGGTAGAGATCCTGTTAGGGTTCCGATTGGACCTAGGGTTAGGGTTATGTTGAGGGCTAGGGTTAGAAATCCAGTTATGGTTCCGATTGGACCTAGGGTTAGGGTTATGTTGAGGGCTAGGGTTAGAGATCCGGTTAGGGTTCCGATTGGACCTAGGGTTAAGGTTATGTTGAGGACTAGGGTTAGAGATCCGGTTAGGGTTCCGATTGGACCTAGTGTTAGGGTTATATTGAGGGCTAGGGTTAGAGATTCGGTTAGGGTTCAGATTGGACCTAGGGTTAGGGTTATGTTGAGGGCTAGGGATAGAGATCCGGTTAGCGTTCCGATTAGACCTAGGGTTAGGGTTATGTTGAGGGCTAGGGTTAGATATTCGGTTAGGGTTCCGATTGGACCTAGGGTTAGGGTTATGTTGAGGGCTAGGGTTAGAGATCCTGTTAGGGTTCCGATTGGACCTAGGGTTAGGGTTATGTTGAGGGCTAGGGATAGAGATCCGGTTAGGGTTCCGATTGGACCTAGGGTTAGGGTTATGTTGAGGGCTAGGGTTAGAGATCCAGTTAGGGTTCCGATTGGACCTAGGGTTAGGGTTATGTTGAGGGCTAGGGTTAGATATCCGGTTAGGGTTCCGATTGGGCCTAGGGTTAGGGTTATGTTGAGGGCTAGGGTTAGAGATCCAGTTAGGGTTCCGATTGGACCTAGGGTTAGGGTTATGTTGAGGGCTAGGGTTAGAGATCCAGTTAGGGTTCCGATTGGACCTAGGGTTAGGGTTATGTGGAGGGCGAGGGGTAGATATTCGGTTAGGGTTCCGATTGGACCTAGGGTTAGGGTTATGTTGAGGGCTAGGGTTAGAGATCAGGTTAGGGTTCCGATTGGACCTAGGGTTAGGGATATGTTGAGGGCTAGGGATAAAATTCCGGTTAGGGTTCCGATTGGACCTAGGGTTAGGGTTATGTTGAGGGCTAGGGTTAGATATCCGTTTTGGGTTCTGATTCGACCTAGGGTTAGGGTTATGTTGAGGGCTAGGGTTAGAGATCCGGTTAGGGTTCTGATTGGACCTAGGGTTAGGGAATGTTGAGGGCGAGGGTTAGAGATCCGGTTAGGGATCCGATTGGACCTAGGGTTAGGGTTATGTTGAGGGCTAGGGTTAGAGATCTGGTTAGGGTTCCGATTGGACCTAGGGTTAGGGTTATGTTGAGAGCTAGGGTTAGAGATCCGGTTAGGGTTCCGATTGGACCTAGCGTTAGGGTTATCTTGAGGGCTAGGGTTTGATATCCGTTTAGATTTCCGATTGGACCTAGGGTTAAGGTTATGTTGAGGGCTAGGGTGTGAGATCCGGTTTAGGTTCCGATTGGACCTAGGGTTAGGGTTATGTTGAGGTCTAGGGTTAGAGATCCGGTTAGGGTTTAGATGGACCTAGGGTTAGGGTTATGTTGAGGGCTAGGCTTAGATATCCGGTTAGGGTTCCGATTGGGCCTAGGGTTAGGGTTATGTTGAGGGCTAGGGTTAGAGATCCGGTTAGGGTTCCGATTGGACCTAGGGTTAGGGATATGTTGAGGGCTAGGGATAGAGATCCGGTTAGGGTTCCGATTGGACCTAGGGTTAGGGTTATGTTGAGGGCTAGGGTTAGATATCCGGTTAGGGTTCCGATTGGACCTAGGGTTAGGGTTATTTTGAGGGCTAGGGTTAGAGTTCCGTTTAGGGTTCCGATTGGACCGAGGGATACGGTTATGTTGAGGGCGAGGGTTAGATATCCGGTTAGGTTTCCGATTGGACCTACGGTTAGGGTTATGTTGAGGGCTAGGGTTAGATATCCGTTTTGGGTTCCGATTGGACCTAGGGTTAGTGTTATGTTGAGGGCTGGGGTAGAGATCCGGTTAGGGTTCCGATTGGACCTAGGGTTAGGGTTAAGTTGAGGGCTAGGGATAGAGATCCAGTTATGGTTCCGATTGGACCTAGGGTTAGGGTTATGTTGAGGGCTAGGGTTAGATATCCGGTTAGGGTTCCGATTGGACCTAGGGTTAGGGTTATGTTGAGGGCTAGGTTTAGAGTTCCGGTTAGAGTTCCGATTTTACCAAGGGTTAGAGTTATGTTGAGGGCGAGGGGTAGAGATCCGGTTAGGGTTCCGATTGGACCTAGGGTTAGGGTTATGTTGAGGGCGAGGGGTAGAGATCCAGTAAGGGTTCCGATTGGACCTAGGGTTAGGGTTATTTTGAGGGCTGGGGTAGAGATCCTGTTAGGGTTCCGATTCGACCTAGGGTTAGGGTTATGTTGAGGGCTAGGGTTAGAGATCCGGTTAGGGTTCCGATTGGACCTAGGGTTAGGGTTATGTTGAGGGCTAGGGTTAGAGATCCGGTTAGGGTTCCGATTGGACCTAGGGTTAGGGTTATGTTGAGGGCTAGGGATAGAGATCCGGTTAGGGTTCCGATTGGACATAGGGTTAGGGTTATGTTGAGGGCTAGGTTTAGATATCCGGTTAGGGTTCCGATTGGACCTAGGGTTAGGGTTATTTTGAGGGCTAGGGTTAGAGATCCGGTTAGGGTTCCGATTGGACCTAGGGTTAAGGTTATGTTGAGGGCTAGGGTTAGAGATCCGGTTAGGGTTCAGATTGGACCTAGGGTTAGGGTTATGTTGAGGGCTAGGGATAGAGATCCGGTTAGGGTTCCGATTGGACCTAGGGTTAGGGTTATGTTGAGGGCTAGGGTTAGATATCCGTTTTGGATTCCGATTGGACCTAGGGTTTGGGTTATGTTGAGGGCTAGGGTTAGAGATCCGGTTAGGGTTCCGATTGGACCTAGGGTTAGGGATATGTTGAGGGCTAGGTTTAGAGATCCGGTTAGGGTTCCGATAGGACCTAGGGTTAGTGTTATGTTGAGGGCGGGCGTTAGAGATCCGGTTAGGGTTCCGATTGGACCTAGGGTTTAGGTTATGTTTAGGGCTAGGGTTAGAGATCTGGTTAGGGTTCCGATTGGACCTAGGGTGAGGGTTATGTTGAGAGCTAGGGTTAGAGATCCGGTTAGGGTTCCTATTGGACCTAGGGTTAGGGTTATGTTGAGAGCTAGGGTTAGATATCCGGTTAGGTTTCCGATTGGACCAAGGGTTAGGGTTATGTTGAGGGCGAGGGGTAGAGATTCGGTTAGGGTTCCGATTGGACCTAGGGTTAGGGTTATGTTGAGGGCGAGGGGTAGAGATCCGGTTAGGGTTCCGATTGGACCTAGGGTTAGGGATATGTTGAGGGCTAGGGATAGAGATCCGGTTAGGGTTCCGATTGGACCTAGGGTTAGGGTTATGTTGAGGGCTAGGGTTAGAGATCCGGTTAGGGTTACGATTGGACCAAGGGTTAGGGTTATGTTGAGGGCGAGGGGTAGAGATCTGGTTAGGGTTCCGATTGGACCTAGGGTTAGGGTTATGTTGAGGTCGAGGGGTAGAGATCCAGTAAGGGTTCCGATTGGACCTAGGGTTAGGGTTATGTTGAGGGCTGGGGTAGAGATCCTGTTAGGGTTCCGATTGGACCTAGGGTTAGGGTTATGTTGAGGGCTAGGGTTAGAAATCCAGTTAGGGTTCCGATTGGACCTAGGGTTAGGGATATGTTGAGGGCTAGGGATAGAGATCTGGTTAGGGTTCCGATTGGACCTAGGGTTAGGGTTATGTTGAGGGCTAGGGTTAGATATCCGGTTAGGGTTCCGATTGGACCTAGGGTTAGGGTTATGTTGAGGGCTAGGGTTAGAGATCAGGTTAGGGTTCCGATTGGACCTAGGGTTAGGGATATGTTGAGGGCTAGGGATAAAATTCCGGTTAGGGTTCCGATTGGACCTAGGGTTAGGGTTATGTTGAGGGCTAGGGTTAGATATCCGTTTTGGGTTCTGATTCGACCTAGGGTTAGGGTTATGTTGAGGGCTAGGGTTAGAGATCCGGTTAGGGTTCTGATTGGACCTAGGGTTAGGGAATGTTGAGGGCGAGGGTTAGAGATCCGGTTAGGGATCCGATTGGACCTAGGGTTAGGGTTATGTTGAGGGCTAGGGTTAGAGATCTGGTTAGGGTTCCGATTAGACCTAGGGTTAGGGTTATGTTGAGAGCTAGGGTTAGAGATCCGGTTAGGGTTCCGATTGGACCTAGCGTTAGGGTTATCTTGAGGGCTAGGGTTTGATATCCGTTTAGATTTCCGATTGGACCTAGGGTTAAGGTTATGTTGAGGGCTAGGGTGTGAGATCCGGTTAAGGTTCCGATTGGACCTAGGGTTAGGGTTATGTTGAGGTCTAGGGTTAGAGATCCGGTTAGGGTTTAGATGGACCTAGGGTTAGGGTTATGTTGAGGGCTAGGCTTAGATATCCGGTTAGGGTTCCGATTGGGCCTAGGGTTAGGGTTATGTTGAGGGCTAGGGTTAGAGATCCGGTTAGGGTTCCGATTGGACCTAGGGTTAGGGATATGTTGAGGGCTAGGGATAGAGATCCGGTTAGGGTTCCGATTGGACCTAGGGTTAGGGTTATGTTGAGGGCTAGGGTTAGATATCCGGTTAGGGTTCCGATTGGACCTAGGGTTAGGGTTATTTTGAGGGCTAGGGTTAGAGTTCCGTTTAGGGTTCCGATTGGACCGAGGGATACGGTTATGTTGAGGGCGAGGGTTAGATATCCGGTTAGGTTTCCGATTGGACCTACGGTTAGGGTTATGTTGAGGGCTAGGGTTAGATATCCGTTTTGGGTTCCGATTGGACCTAGGGTTAGGGTTATGTTGAGGGCTAGGGTTAGAGATCAGGTTAGGGTTCCGATTGGACCTAGGGTTAGGGATATGTTGAGGGCTAGGGATAAAATTCCGGTTAGGGTTCCGATTGGACCTAGGGTTAGGGTTATGTTGAGGGCTAGGGTTAGATATCCGTTTTGGGTTCTGATTCGACCTAGGGTTAGGGTTATGTTGAGGGCTAGGGTTAGAGATCCGGTTAGGGTTCTGATTGGACCTAGGGTTAGGGAATGTTGAGGGCGAGGGTTAGAGATCCGGTTAGGGATCCGATTGGACCTAGGGTTAGGGTTATGTTGAGGGCTAGGGTTAGAGATCTCATTAGGGTTCCGATTGGACCTAGGGTTAGGGTTATGTTGAGAGCTAGGGTTAGAGATCCGGTTAGGGTTCCGATTGGACCTAGCGTTAGGGTTATCTTGAGGGCTAGGGTTTGATATCCGTTTAGATTTCCGATTGGACCTAGGGTTAAGGTTATGTTGAGGGCTAGGGTGTGAGATCCGGTTAAGGTTCCGATTGGACCTAGGGTTAGGGTTATGTTGAGGTCTAGGGTTAGAGATCCGGTTAGGGTTTAGATGGACCTAGGGTTAGGGTTATGTTGAGGGCTAGGCTTAGATATCCGGTTAGGGTTCCGATTGGACCTAGGGTTAGGGTTATGTTGAGGGCTAGGTTTAGAGTTCCGGTTAGAGTTCCGATTTTACCAAGGGTTAGAGTTATGTTGAGGGCGAGGGGTAGAGATCCGGTTAGGGTTCCGATTGGACCTAGGGTTAGGGTTATGTTGAGGGCGAGGGGTAGAGATCCAGTAAGGGTTCCGATTGGACCTAGGGTTAGGGTTATTTTGAGGGCTGGGGTAGAGATCCTGTTAGGGTTCCGATTCGACCTAGGGTTAGGGTTATGTTGAGGGCTAGGGTTAGAGATCCGGTTAGGGTTCCGATTGGACCTAGGGTTAGGGTTATGTTGAGGGCTAGGGTTAGAGATCCGGTTAGGGTTCCGATTGGACCTAGGGTTAGGGTTATGTTGAGGGCTAGGGATAGAGATCCGGTTAGGGTTCCGATTGGACATAGGGTTAGGGTTATGTTGAGGGCTAGGTTTAGATATCCGGTTAGGGTTCCGATTGGACCTAGGGTTAGGGTTATTTTGAGGGCTAGGGTTAGAGATCCGGTTAGGGTTCCGATTGGACCTAGGGTTAAGGTTATGTTGAGGGCTAGGGTTAGAGATCCGGTTAGGGTTCAGATTGGACCTAGGGTTAGGGTTATGTTGAGGGCTAGGGATAGAGATCCGGTTAGGGTTCCGATTGGACCTAGGGTTAGGGTTATGTTGAGGGCTAGGGTTAGATATCCGTTTTGGATTCCGATTGGACCTAGGGTTTGGGTTATGTTGAGGGCTAGGGTTAGAGATCCGGTTAGGGTTCCGATTGGACCTAGGGTTAGGGATATGTTGAGGGCTAGGTTTAGAGATCCGGTTAGGGTTCCGATAGGACCTAGGGTTAGTGTTATGTTGAGGGCGGGCGTTAGAGATCCGGTTAGGGTTCCGATTGGACCTAGGGTTTAGGTTATGTTTAGGGCTAGGGTTAGAGATCTGGTTAGGGTTCCGATTGGACCTAGGGTGAGGGTTATGTTGAGAGCTAGGGTTAGAGATCCGGTTAGGGTTCCTATTGGACCTAGGGTTAGGGTTATGTTGAGAGCTAGGGTTAGATATCCGGTTAGGTTTCCGATTGGACCAAGGGTTAGGGTTATGTTGAGGGCGAGGGGTAGAGATTCGGTTAGGGTTCCGATTGGACCTAGGGTTAGGGTTATGTTGAGGGCGAGGGGTAGAGATCCGGTTAGGGTTCCGATTGGACCTAGGGTTAGGGATATGTTGAGGGCTAGGGATAGAGATCCGGTTAGGGTTCCGATTGGACCTAGGGTTAGGGTTATGTTAGGGCTAGGGTTAGATATCCGTTTTGGGTTCCGATTGGACCTAGGGTTAGGGTTATGTTGAGGGCTACGGTTAGAGATCCGGTTAGGGTTCCGATTGGACCTAGGGTTAGGGTTATGTTGAGGGCTAGGTTTAGAGATCTGGTTAGGGTTCCGATAGGACCTAGGGTTAGTGTTATGTTGAGGGCGAGGGTTAGATATCCGGTTAGGGTTCGGATTGGACCAAGGGTTAGGGTTATGTTGAGGGCGAGGGGTAGAGGTCCGGTTAGGGTTCCGATTGGACCTAGGGTTAGGGTTATGTTGAGGGCGAGGGGTAGAGATGCAGTAAGGGTTCCGATTGGACCTAGGGTTAGGGTTCTGTTGAGGGCTGGGGTAGAGATCCTGTTAGGGTTCCGATTGGACCTAGGGTTAGGGTTAAGTTGAGGGCTAGGGATAGAAATCCAGTTATGGCTCCGATTGGACCTAGGGTTAGGGATATGTTGAGGGCTAGGGATAAAGATACGGTTAGGGTTCCGATTGGACCTAGGGTTAGGGTTATGTTGAGGGCTAGGGTTAGAGATCTGGTTAGGGTTCCGATTGGACCTAGGGTTAGGGTTATGTTGAGGGCGTGGGTTAGATATGCGTTTAGGTTTCCGATTGGACCTAGGGTTAGGGTTATGTTGAGGGCTAGGGTTAGATATCCGTTTTTTGTTCCGATTGGACCTAGGGTTAGGGTTATGTTGAGGGCTAGGTTTAGATATCCGTTTAGGGTTCCGATTGGACCTAGGGTTAGGGTTATGTTCAGGGCTAGGGTTAGAGATCCGGTTAGGGTTCAGATTGGACCTAGGGTTAGGGTTATGTTGAGGGCTAGGGTTAGAGATCCGGTTAGGGTTCCGATTGGACCTAGGGTTAGGGTTAAGTTGAGGGCTAGGGATAGAGATCCAGTTATGGTTCCGATTGGACCTAGGGTTAGGGTTATGTTGAGGGCTAGGGTTAGATATCCGGTTAGGGTTCCGATTGGACCTAGGGTTAGGGTTATGTTGAGGGCTAGGTTTAGAGTTCCGGTTAGAGTTCCGATTTTACCAAGGGTTAGAGTTATGTTGAGGGCGAGGGGTAGAGATCCGGTTAGGGTTCCGATTGGACCTAGGGTTAGGGTTATGTTGAGGGCGAGGGGTAGAGATCCAGTAAGGGTTCCGATTGGACCTAGGGTTAGGGTTATTTTGAGGGCTGGGGTAGAGTTCCTGTTAGGGTTCCGATTCGACCTAGGGTTAGGGTTATGTTGAGGGCTAGGGTTAGAGATCCGGTTAGGGTTCCGATTGGACCTAGGGTTAGGGTTATGTTGAGGGCTAGGGTTAGAGATCCGGTTAGGGTTCCGATTGGACCTAGGGTTAGGGTTATGTTGAGGGCTAGGGATAGAGATCCGGTTAGGGTTCCGATTGGACATAGGGTTAGGGTTATGTTGAGGGCTAGGTTTAGATATCCGGTTAGGGTTCCGATTGGACCTAGGGTTAGGGTTATTTTGAGGGCTAGGGTTAGAGATCCGGTTAGGGTTCCGATTGGACCTAGGGTTAAGGTTATGTTGAGGGCTAGGGTTAGAGATCCGGTAAGGGTTCAGATTGGACCTAGGGTTAGGGTTATCTTGAGGGCTAGGGATAGAGATCCGGTTAGGGTTCCGATTGGACCTAGGGTTAGGGTTATGTTGAGGGCTAGGGTTAGATATCCGTTTTGGATTCCGATTGGACCTAGGGTTTGGGTTATGTTGAGGGCTAGGGTTAGAGATCCGGTTAGGGTTCCGATTGGACCTAGGGTTAGGGATATGTTGAGGGCTAGGTTTAGAGATCCGGTTAGGGTTCCGATAGGACCTAGGGTTAGTGTTATGTTGAGGGCGGGCGTTAGAGATCCGGTTAGGGTTCCGATTGGACCTAGGGTTTAGGTTATGTTTAAGGCTAGGGTTAGAGATCTGGTTAGGGTTCCGATTGGACCTAGGGTGAGGGTTATGTTGAGAGCTAGGGTTAGAGATCCGGTTAGGGTTCCTATTGGACCTAGGGTTAGGGTTATGTTGAGAGCTAGGGTTAGATATCCGGTTAGGGTTCCGATTGGACCAAGGGTTAGGGTTATGTTGAGGGCGAGGGGTAGAGATTCGGTTAGGGTTCCGATTGGACCTAGGGTTAGGGTTATGTTGAGGGCGAGGGGTAGAGATCCAGTAAGGTTTCCGATTGGACCTAGGGTTAGGGTTATGTTGAGGGCTGGGGTAGAGATCCTGTTAGGGTTCCGATTGGACCTAGGGTTGGGGTTATGTTGAGGGCTAGGGTTAGAAATCCAGTTATGGTTCCGATTGGGCCTAGGGTTAGGGTTATGTTGAGGGCTAGGGTTAGAGATCCGGTTAGGGTTCCGATTGGACCTAGGGTTAAGGTTATGTTGAGGACTAGGGTTAGAGATCCGGTTAGGGTTCCGATTGGACCTAGTGTTAGGGTTATATTGAGGGCTAGGGTTAGAGATTCGGTTAGGGTTCAGATTGGACCTAGGGTTAGGGTTATGTTGAGGGCTAGGGATAGAGATCCGGTTAGCGTTCCGATTAGACCTAGGGTTAGGGTTATGTTGAGGGCTAGGGTTAGATATCCGGTTAGGGTTCCGATTGGACCTAGGGTTAGGGTTATGTTGAGGGCTAGGGTTAGAGATCCTGTTAGGGTTCCGATTGGACCTAGGGTTAGGGTTATGTTGAGGGCTAGGGATAGAGATCCGGTTAGGGTTCCGATTGGACCTAGGGTTAGGGTTATGTTGAGGGCTAGGGTTAGAGATCCAGTTAGGGTTCCGATTGGACCTAGGGTTAGGGTTATGTTGAGGGCTAGGGTTAGATATCCGGTTAGGGTTCCGATTGGGCCTAGGGTTAGGGTTATGTTGAGGTCTAGGGTTAGAGATCCGGTTAGGGTTTAGATGGACCTAGGGTTAGGGTTATGTTGAGGGCTAGGCTTAGATATCCGGTTAGGGTTCCGATTGGGCCTAGGGTTAGGGTTATGTTGAGGGCTAGGGTTAGAGATCCGGTTAGGGTTCCGATTGGGCCTAGGGTTAGGGTTATGTTGAGGTCTAGGGTTAGAGATCCGGTTAGGGTTTAGATGGACCTAGGGTTAGGGTTATGTTGAGGGCTAGGCTTAGATATCCGGTTAGGGTTCCGATTGGGCCTAGGGTTAGGGTTATGTTGAGGGCTAGGGTTAGAGATCCGGTTAGGGTTCCGATTGGACCTAGGGTTAGGGATATGTTGAGGGCTAGGGATAGAGATCCGGTTAGGGTTCCGATTGGACCTAGGGTTAGGGTTATGTTGAGGGCTAGGGTTAGATATCCGGTTAGGGTTCCGATTGGACCTAGGGTTAGGGTTATTTTGAGGGCTAGGGTTAGAGTTCCGTTTAGGGTTCCGATTGGACCGAGGGATACGGTTATGTTGAGGGCGAGGGTTAGATATCCGGTTAGGTTTCCGATTGGACCTACGGTTAGGGTTATGTTGAGGGCTAGGGTTAGATATCCGTTTTGGGTTCCGATTGGACCTAGGGTTAGTGTTATGTTGAGGGCTGGGGTAGAGATCCGGTTAGGGTTCCGATTGGACCTAGGGTTAGGGTTAAGTTGAGGGCTAGGGATAGAGATCCAGTTATGGTTCCGATTGGACCTAGGGTTAGGGTTATGTTGAGGGCTAGGGTTAGATATCCGGTTAGGGTTCCGATTGGACCTAGGGTTAGGGTTATGTTGAGGGCTAGGTTTAGAGTTCCGGTTAGAGTTCCGATTTTACCAAGGGTTAGAGTTATGTTGAGGGCGAGGGGTAGAGATCCGGTTAGGGTTCCGATTGGACCTAGGGTTAGGGTTATGTTGAGGGCGAGGGGTAGAGATCCAGTAAGGGTTCCGATTGGACCTAGGGTTAGGGTTATTTTGAGGGCTGGGGTAGAGATCCTGTTAGGGTTCCGATTCGACCTAGGGTTAGGGTTATGTTGAGGGCTAGGGTTAGAGATCCGGTTAGGGTTCCGATTGGACCTAGGGTTAGGGTTATGTTGAGGGCTAGGGTTAGAGATCCGGTTAGGGTTCCGATTGGACCTAGGGTTAGGGTTATGTTGAGGGCTAGGGATAGAGATCCGGTTAGGGTTCCGATTGGACATAGGGTTAGGGTTATGTTGAGGGCTAGGTTTAGATATCCGGTTAGGGTTCCGATTGGACCTAGGGTTAGGGTTATTTTGAGGGCTAGGGTTAGAGATCCGGTTAGGGTTCCGATTGGACCTAGGGTTAAGGTTATGTTGAGGGCTAGGGTTAGAGATCCGGTTAGGGTTCAGATTGGACCTAGGGTTAGGGTTATGTTGAGGGCTAGGGATAGAGATCCGGTTAGGGTTCCGATTGGACCTAGGGTTAGGGTTATGTTGAGGGCTAGGGTTAGATATCCGTTTTGGATTCCGATTGGACCTAGGGTTTGGGTTATGTTGAGGGCTAGGGTTAGAGATCCGGTTAGGGTTCCGATTGGACCTAGGGTTAGGGATATGTTGAGGGCTAGGTTTAGAGATCCGGTTAGGGTTCCGATAGGACCTAGGGTTAGTGTTATGTTGAGGGCGGGCGTTAGAGATCCGGTTAGGGTTCCGATTGGACCTAGGGTTTAGGTTATGTTTAGGGCTAGGGTTAGAGATCTGGTTAGGGTTCCGATTGGACCTAGGGTGAGGGTTATGTTGAGAGCTAGGGTTAGAGATCCGGTTAGGGTTCCTATTGGACCTAGGGTTAGGGTTATGTTGAGAGCTAGGGTTAGATATCCGGTTAGGTTTCCGATTGGACCAAGGGTTAGGGTTATGTTGAGGGCGAGGGGTAGAGATTCGGTTAGGGTTCCGATTGGACCTAGGGTTAGGGTTATGTTGAGGGCGAGGGGTAGAGATCCGGTTAGGGTTCCGATTGGACCTAGGGTTAGGGATATGTTGAGGGCTAGGGATAGAGATCCGGTTAGGGTTCCGATTGGACCTAGGGTTAGGGTTATGTTGAGGGCTAGGGTTAGAGATCCGGTTAGGGTTACGATTGGACCAAGGGTTAGGGTTATGTTGAGGGCGAGGGGTAGAGATCTGGTTAGGGTTCCGATTGGACCTAGGGTTAGGGTTATGTTGAGGTCGAGGGGTAGAGATCCAGTAAGGGTTCCGATTGGACCTAGGGTTAGGGTTATGTTGAGGGCTGGGGTAGAGATCCTGTTAGGGTTCCGATTGGACCTAGGGTTAGGGTTATGTTGAGGGCTAGGGTTAGAAATCCAGTTAGGGTTCCGATTGGACCTAGGGTTAGGGATATGTTGAGGGCTAGGGATAGAGATCTGGTTAGGGTTCCGATTGGACCTAGGGTTAGGGTTATGTTGAGGGCTAGGGTTAGATATCCGGTTAGGGTTCCGATTGGACCTAGGGTTAGGGTTATGTTGAGGGCTAGGGTTAGAGATCAGGTTAGGGTTCCGATTGGACCTAGGGTTAGGGATATGTTGAGGGCTAGGGATAAAATTCCGGTTAGGGTTCCGATTGGACCTAGGGTTAGGGTTATGTTGAGGGCTAGGGTTAGATATCCGTTTTGGGTTCTGATTCGACCTAGGGTTAGGGTTATGTTGAGGGCTAGGGTTAGAGATCCGGTTAGGGTTCTGATTGGACCTAGGGTTAGGGAATGTTGAGGGCGAGGGTTAGAGATCCGGTTAGGGATCCGATTGGACCTAGGGTTAGGGTTATGTTGAGGGCTAGGGTTAGAGATCTGGTTAGGGTTCCGATTGGACCTAGGGTTAGGGTTATGTTGAGAGCTAGGGTTAGAGATCCGGTTAGGGTTCCGATTGGACCTAGCGTTAGGGTTATCTTGAGGGCTAGGGTTTGATATCCGTTTAGATTTCCGATTGGACCTAGGGTTAAGGTTATGTTGAGGGCTAGGGTGTGAGATCCGGTTAAGGTTCCGATTGGACCTAGGGTTAGGGTTATGTTGAGGTCTAGGGTTAGAGATCCGGTTAGGGTTTAGATGGACCTAGGGTTAGGGTTATGTTGAGGGCTAGGCTTAGATATCCGGTTAGGGTTCCGATTGGGCCTAGGGTTAGGGTTATGTTGAGGGCTAGGGTTAGAGATCCGGTTAGGGTTCCGATTGGACCTAGGGTTAGGGATATGTTGAGGGCTAGGGATAGAGATCCGGTTAGGGTTCCGATTGGACCTAGGGTTAGGGTTATGTTGAGGGCTAGGGTTAGATATCCGGTTAGGGTTCCGATTGGACCTAGGGTTAGGGTTATTTTGAGGGCTAGGGTTAGAGTTCCGTTTAGGGTTCCGATTGGACCGAGGGATACGGTTATGTTGAGGGCGAGGGTTAGATATCCGGTTAGGTTTCCGATTGGACCTACGGTTAGGGTTATGTTGAGGGCTAGGGTTAGATATCCGTTTTGGGTTCCGATTGGACCTAGGGTTAGGGTTATGTTGAGGGCTAGGGTTAGAGATCAGGTTAAGGTTCCGATTGGACCTAGGGTTAGGGATATGTTGAGGGCTAGGGATAAAATTCCGGTTAGGGTTCCGATTGGACCTAGGGTTAGGGTTATGTTGAGGGCTAGGGTTAGATATCCGTTTTGGGTTCTGATTCGACCTAGGGTTAGGGTTATGTTGAGGGCTAGGGTTAGAGATCCGGTTAGGGTTCTGATTGGACCTAGGGTTAGGGAATGTTGAGGGCGAGGGTTAGAGATCCGGTTAGGGATCCGATTGGACCTAGGGTTAGGGTTATGTTGAGGGCTAGGGTTAGAGATCTGGTTAGGGTTCCGATTGGACCTAGGGTTAGGGTTATGTTGAGAGCTAGGGTTAGAGATCCGGTTAGGGTTCCGATTGGACCTAGCGTTAGGGTTATCTTGAGGGCTAGGGTTTGATATCCGTTTAGATTTCCGATTGGACCTAGGGTTAAGGTTATGTTGAGGGCTAGGGTGTGAGATCCGGTTAAGGTTCCGATTGGACCTAGGGTTAGGGTTATGTTGAGGTCTAGGGTTAGAGATCCGGTTAGGGTTTAGATGGACCTAGGGTTAGGGTTATGTTGAGGGCTAGGCTTAGATATCCGGTTAGGGTTCCGATTGGACCTAGGGTTAGGGTTATGTTGAGGGCTAGGTTTAGAGTTCCGGTTAGAGTTCCGATTTTACCAAGGGTTAGAGTTATGTTGAGGGCGAGGGGTAGAGATCCGGTTAGGGTTCCGATTGGACCTAGGGTTAGGGTTATGTTGAGGGCGAGGGGTAGAGATCCAGTAAGGGTTCCGATTGGACCTAGGGTTAGGGTTATTTTGAGGGCTGGGGTAGAGATCCTGTTAGGGTTCCGATTCGACCTAGGGTTAGGGTTATGTTGAGGGCTAGGGTTAGAGATCCGGTTAGGGTTCCGATTGGACCTAGGGTTAAGGTTATGTTGAGGGCTAGGGTTAGAGATCCGGTTAGGGTTCAGATTGGACCTAGGGTTAGGGTTATGTTGAGGGCTAGGGATAGAGATCCGGTTAGGGTTCCGATTGGACCTAGGGTTAGGGTTATGTTGAGGGCTAGGGTTAGATATCCGTTTTGGATTCCGATTGGACCTAGGGTTTGGGTTATGTTGAGGGCTAGGGTTAGAGATCCGGTTAGGGTTCCGATTGGACCTAGGGTTAGGGATATGTTGAGGGCTAGGTTTAGAGATCCGGTTAGGGTTCCGATAGGACCTAGGGTTAGTGTTATGTTGAGGGCGGGCGTTAGAGATCCGGTTAGGGTTCCGATTGGACCTAGGGTTTAGGTTATGTTTAGGGCTAGGGTTAGAGATCTGGTTAGGGTTCCGATTGGACCTAGGGTGAGGGTTATGTTGAGAGCTAGGGTTAGAGATCCGGTTAGGGTTCCTATTGGACCTAGGGTTAGGGTTATGTTGAGAGCTAGGGTTAGATATCCGGTTAGGTTTCCGATTGGACCAAGGGTTAGGGTTATGTTGAGGGCGAGGGGTAGAGATTCGGTTAGGGTTCCGATTGGACCTAGGGTTAGGGTTATGTTGAGGGCGAGGGGTAGAGATCCGGTTAGGGTTCCGATTGGACCTAGGGTTAGGGATATGTTGAGGGCTAGGGATAGAGATCCGGTTAGGGTTCCGATTGGACCTAGGGTTAGGGTTATGTTAGGGCTAGGGTTAGATATCCGTTTTGGGTTCCGATTGGACCTAGGGTTAGGGTTATGTTGAGGGCTACGGTTAGAGATCCGGTTAGGGTTCCGATTGGACCTAGGGTTAGGGTTATGTTGAGGGCTAGGTTTAGAGATCTGGTTAGGGTTCCGATAGGACCTAGGGTTAGTGTTATGTTGAGGGCGAGGGTTAGATATCCGGTTAGGGTTCGGATTGGACCCAGGGTTAGGGTTATGTTGAGGGCGAGGGGTAGAGGTCCGGTTAGGGTTCCGATTGGACCTAGGGTTAGGGTTATGTTGAGGGCGAGGGGTAGAGATGCAGTAAGGGTTCCGATTGGACCTAGGGTTAGGGTTCTGTTGAGGGCTGGGGTAGAGATCCTGTTAGGGTTCCGATTGGACCTAGGGTTAGGGTTAAGTTGAGGGCTAGGGATAGAAATCCAGTTATGGCTCCGATTGGACCTAGGGTTAGGGATATGTTGAGGGCTAGGGATAAAGATACGGTTAGGGTTCCGATTGGACCTAGGGTTAGGGTTATGTTGAGGGCTAGGGTTAGAGATCTGGTTAGGGTTCCGATTGGACCTAGGGTTAGGGTTATGTTGAGGGCGTGGGTTAGATATGCGTTTAGGTTTCCGATTGGACCTAGGGTTAGGGTTATGTTGAGGGCTAGGGTTAGATATCCGTTTTTTGTTCCGATTGGACCTAGGGTTAGGGTTATGTTGAGGGCTAGGTTTAGATATCCGTTTAGGGTTCCGATTGGACCTAGGGTTAGGGTTATGTTCAGGGCTAGGGTTAGAGATCCGGTTAGGGTTCAGATTGGACCTAGGGTTAGGGTTATGTTGAGGGCTAGGGTTAGAGATCCGGTTAGGGTTCCGATTGGACCTAGGGTTAGGGTTAAGTTGAGGGCTAGGGATAGAGATCCAGTTATGGTTCCGATTGGACCTAGGGTTAGGGTTATGTTGAGGGCTAGGGTTAGATATCCGGTTAGGGTTCCGATTGGACCTAGGGTTAGGGTTATGTTGAGGGCTAGGTTTAGAGTTCCGGTTAGAGTTCCGATTTTACCAAGGGTTAGAGTTATGTTGAGGGCGAGGGGTAGAGATCCGGTTAGGGTTCCGATTGGACCTAGGGTTAGGGTTATGTTGAGGGCGAGGGGTAGAGATCCAGTAAGGGTTCCGATTGGACCTAGGGTTAGGGTTATTTTGAGGGCTGGGGTAGAGTTCCTGTTAGGGTTCCGATTCGACCTAGGGTTAGGGTTATGTTGAGGGCTAGGGTTAGAGATCCGGTTAGGGTTCCGATTGGACCTAGGGTTAGGGTTATGTTGAGGGCTAGGGTTAGAGATCCGGTTAGGGTTCCGATTGGACCTAGGGTTAGGGTTATGTTGAGGGCTAGGGATAGAGATCCGGTTAGGGTTCCGATTGGACATAGGGTTAGGGTTATGTTGAGGGCTAGGTTTAGATATCCGGTTAGGGTTCCGATTGGACCTAGGGTTAGGGTTATTTTGAGGGCTAGGGTTAGAGATCCGGTTAGGGTTCCGATTGGACCTAGGGTTAAGGTTATGTTGAGGGCTAGGGTTAGAGATCCGGTAAGGGTTCAGATTGGACCTAGGGTTAGGGTTATCTTGAGGGCTAGGGATAGAGATCCGGTTAGGGTTCCGATTGGACCTAGGGTTAGGGTTATGTTGAGGGCTAGGGTTAGATATCCGTTTTGGATTCCGATTGGACCTAGGGTTTGGGTTATGTTGAGGGCTAGGGTTAGAGTTCCGGTTAGGGTTCCGATTGGACCTAGGGTTAGGGATATGTTGAGGGCTAGGTTTAGAGATCCGGTTAGGGTTCCGATAGGACCTAGGGTTAGTGTTATGTTGAGGGCGGGCGTTAGAGATCCGGTTAGGGTTCCGATTGGACCTAGGGTTTAGGTTATGTTTAAGGCTAGGGTTAGAGATCTGGTTAGGGTTCCGATTGGACCTAGGGTGAGGGTTATGTTGAGAGCTAGGGTTAGAGATCCGGTTAGGGTTCCTATTGGACCTAGGGTTAGGGTTATGTTGAGAGCTAGGGTTAGATATCCGGTTAGGGTTCCGATTGGACCAAGGGTTAGGGTTATGTTGAGGGCGAGGGGTAGAGATTCGGTTAGGGTTCCGATTGGACCTAGGGTTAGGGTTATGTTGAGGGCGAGGGGTAGAGATCCAGTAAGGTTTCCGATTGGACCTAGGGTTAGGGTTATGTTGAGGGCTGGGGTAGAGATCCTGTTAGGGTTCCGATTGGACCTAGGGTTAGGGTTATGTTGAGGGCTAGGGTTAGAAATCCAGTTATGGTTCCGATTGGACCTAGGGTTAGGGTTATGTTGAGGGCTAGGGTTAGAGATCCGGTTAGGGTTCCGATTGGACCTAGGGTTAAGGTTATGTTGAGGACTAGGGTTAGAGATCCGGTTAGGGTTCCGATTGGACCTAGAGTTAGGGTTATATTGAGGGCTAGGGTTAGAGATTCGGTTAGGGTTCAGATTGTACCTAGGGTTAGGGTTATGTTGAGGGCTAGGGATAGAGATCCGGTTAGCGTTCCGATTAGACCTAGGGTTAGGGTTATGTTGAGGGCTAGGGTTAGATATCCGGTTAGGGTTCCGATTGGACCTAGGGTTAGGGTTATGTTGAGGGCTAGGGTTAGAGATCCTGTTAGGGTTCCGATTGGACCTAGGGTTAGGGTTATGTTGAGGGCTAGGGATAGAGATCCGGTTAGGGTTCCGATTGGACCTAGGGTTAGGGTTATGTTGAGGGCTAGGGTTAGAGATCCAGTTAGGGTTCCGATTGGACCTAGGGTTAGGGTTATGTTGAGGGCTAGGGTTAGATATCCGGTTAGGGTTCCGATTGGGCCTAGGGTTAGGGTTATGTTGAGGGCTAGGGTTAGAGATCCAGTTAGGGTTCCGATTGGACCTAGGGTTAGGGTTATGTTGAGGGCTAGGGTTAGAGATCCAGTTAGGGTTCCGATTGGACCTAGGGTTAGGGTTATGTGGAGGGCGAGGGGTAGATATTCGGTTAGGGTTCCGATTGGACCTAGGGTTAGGGTTATGTTGAGGGCTAGGGTTAGAGATCAGGTTAGGGTTCCGATTGGACCTAGGGTTAGGGATATGTTGAGGGCTAGGGATAAAATTCCGGTTAGGGTTCCGATTGGACCTAGGGTTAGGGTTATGTTGAGGGCTAGGGTTAGATATCCGTTTTGGGTTCTGATTCGACCTAGGGTTAGGGTTATGTTGAGGGCTAGGGTTAGAGATCCGGTTAGGGTTCTGATTGGACCTAGGGTTAGGGAATGTTGAGGGCGAGGGTTAGAGATCCGGTTAGGGATCCGATTGGACCTAGGGTTAGGGTTATGTTGAGGGCTAGGGTTAGAGATCTGGTTAGGGTTCCGATTGGACCTAGGGTTAGGGTTATGTTGAGAGCTAGGGTTAGAGATCCGGTTAGGGTTCCGATTGGACCTAGCGTTAGGGTTATCTTGAGGGCTAGGGTTTGATATCCGTTTAGATTTCCGATTGGACCTAGGGTTAAGGTTATGTTGAGGGCTAGGGTGTGAGATCCGGTTAAGGTTCCGATTGGACCTAGGGTTAGGGTTATGTTGAGGTCTAGGGTTAGAGATCCGGTTAGGGTTTAGATGGACCTAGGGTTAGGGTTATGTTGAGGGCTAGGCTTAGATATCCGGTTAGGGTTCCGATTGGGCCTAGGGTTAGGGTTATGTTGAGGGCTAGGGTTAGAGATCCGGTTAGGGTTCCGATTGGACCTAGGGTTAGGGATATGTTGAGGGCTAGGGATAGAGATCCGGTTAGGGTTCCGATTGGACCTAGGGTTAGGGTTATGTTGAGGGCTAGGGTTAGATATCCGGTTAGGGTTCCGATTGGACCTAGGGTTAGGGTTATTTTGAGGGCTAGGGTTAGAGTTCCGTTTAGGGTTCCGATTGGACCGAGGGATACGGTTATGTTGAGGGCGAGGGTTAGATATCCGGTTAGGTTTCCGATTGGACCTACGGTTAGGGTTATGTTGAGGGCTAGGGTTAGATATCCGTTTTGGGTTCCGATTGGACCTAGGGTTAGTGTTATGTTGAGGGCTGGGGTAGAGATCCGGTTAGGGTTCCGATTGGACCTAGGGTTAGGGTTAAGTTGAGGGCTAGGGATAGAGATCCAGTTATGGTTCCGATTGGACCTAGGGTTAGGGTTATGTTGAGGGCTAGGGTTAGATATCCGGTTAGGGTTCCGATTGGACCTAGGGTTAGGGTTATGTTGAGGGCTAGGTTTAGAGTTCCGGTTAGAGTTCCGATTTTACCAAGGGTTAGAGTTATGTTGAGGGCGAGGGGTAGAGATCCGGTTAGGGTTCCGATTGGACCTAGGGTTAGGGTTATGTTGAGGGCGAGGGGTAGAGATCCAGTAAGGGTTCCGATTGGACCTAGGGTTAGGGTTATTTTGAGGGCTGGGGTAGAGATCCTGTTAGGGTTCCGATTCGACCTAGGGTTAGGGTTATGTTGAGGGCTAGGGTTAGAGATCCGGTTAGGGTTCCGATTGGACCTAGGGTTAGGGTTATGTTGAGGGCTAGGGTTAGAGATCCGGTTAGGGTTCCGATTGGACCTAGGGTTAGGGTTATGTTGAGGGCTAGGGATAGAGATCCGGTTAGGGTTCCGATTGGACATAGGGTTAGGGTTATGTTGAGGGCTAGGTTTAGATATCCGGTTAGGGTTCCGATTGGACCTAGGGTTAGGGTTATTTTGAGGGCTAGGGTTAGAGATCCGGTTAGGGTTCCGATTGGACCTAAGGTTAAGGTTATGTTGAGGGCTAGGGTTAGAGATCCGGTTAGGGTTCAGATTGGACCTAGGGTTAGGGTTATGTTGAGGGCTAGGGATAGAGATCCGGTTAGGGTTCCGATTGGACCTAGGGTTAGGGTTATGTTGAGGGCTAGGGTTAGATATCCGTTTTGGATTCCGATTGGACCTAGGGTTTGGGTTATGTTGAGGGCTAGGGTTAGAGATCCGGTTAGGGTTCCGATTGGACCTAGGGTTAGGGATATGTTGAGGGCTAGGTTTAGAGATCCGGTTAGGGTTCCGATAGGACCTAGGGTTAGTGTTATGTTGAGGGCGGGCGTTAGAGATCCGGTTAGGGTTCCGATTGGACCTAGGGTTTAGGTTATGTTTAGGGCTAGGGTTAGAGATCTGGTTAGGGTTCCGATTGGACCTAGGGTGAGGGTTATGTTGAGAGCTAGGGTTAGAGATCCGGTTAGGGTTCCTATTGGACCTAGGGTTAGGGTTATGTTGAGAGCTAGGGTTAGATATCCGGTTAGGTTTCCGATTGGACCAAGGGTTAGGGTTATGTTGAGGGCGAGGGGTAGAGATTCGGTTAGGGTTCCGATTGGACCTAGGGTTAGGGTTATGTTGAGGGCGAGGGGTAGAGATCCGGTTAGGGTTCCGATTGGACCTAGGGTTAGGGATATGTTGAGGGCTAGGGATAGAGATCCGGTTAGGGTTCCGATTGGACCTAGGGTTAGGGTTATGTTGAGGGCTAGGGTTAGAGATCCGGTTAGGGTTACGATTGGACCAAGGGTTAGGGTTATGTTGAGGGCGAGGGGTAGAGATCTGGTTAGGGTTCCGATTGGACCTAGGGTTAGGGTTATGTTGAGGTCGAGGGGTAGAGATCCAGTAAGGGTTCCGATTGGACCTAGGGTTAGGGTTATGTTGAGGGCTGGGGTAGAGATCCTGTTAGGGTTCCGATTGGACCTAGGGTTAGGGTTATGTTGAGGGCTAGGGTTAGAAATCCAGTTAGGGTTCCGATTGGACCTAGGGTTAGGGATATGTTGAGGGCTAGGGATAGAGATCTGGTTAGGGTTCCGATTGGACCTAGGGTTAGGGTTATGTTGAGGGCTAGGGTTAGATATCCGGTTAGGGTTCCGATTGGACCTAGGGTTAGGGTTATGTTGAGGGCTAGGGTTAGAGATCAGGTTAGGGTTCCGATTGGACCTAGGGTTAGGGATATGTTGAGGGCTAGGGATAAAATTCCGGTTAGGGTTCCGATTGGACCTAGGGTTAGGGTTATGTTGAGGGCTAGGGTTAGATATCCGTTTTGGGTTCTGATTCGACCTAGGGTTAGGGTTATGTTGAGGGCTAGGGTTAGAGATCCGGTTAGGGTTCTGATTGGACCTAGGGTTAGGGAATGTTGAGGGCGAGGGTTAGAGATCCGGTTAGGGATCCGATTGGACCTAGGGTTAGGGTTATGTTGAGGGCTAGGGTTAGAGATCTGGTTAGGGTTCCGATTGGACCTAGGGTTAGGGTTATGTTGAGAGCTAGGGTTAGAGATCCGGTTAGGGTTCCGATTGGACCTAGCGTTAGGGTTATCTTGAGGGCTAGGGTTTGATATCCGTTTAGATTTCCGATTGGACCTAGGGTTAAGGTTATGTTGAGGGCTAGGGTGTGAGATCCGGTTAAGGTTCCGATTGGACCTAGGGTTAGGGTTATGTTGAGGTCTAGGGTTAGAGATCCGGTTAGGGTTTAGATGGACCTAGGGTTAGGGTTATGTTGAGGGCTAGGCTTAGATATCCGGTTAGGGTTCCGATTGGGCCTAGGGTTAGGGTTATGTTGAGGGCTAGGGTTAGAGATCCGGTTAGGGTTCCGATTGGACCTAGGGTTAGGGATATGTTGAGGGCTAGGGATAGAGATCCGGTTAGGGTTCCGATTGGACCTAGGGTTAGGGTTATGTTGAGGGCTAGGGTTAGATATCCGGTTAGGGTTCCGATTGGACCTAGGGTTAGGGTTATTTTGAGGGCTAGGGTTAGAGTTCCGTTTAGGGTTCCGATTGGACCGAGGGATACGGTTATGTTGAGGGCGAGGGTTAGATATCCGGTTAGGTTTCCGATTGGACCTACGGTTAGGGTTATGTTGAGGGCTAGGGTTAGATATCCGTTTTGGGTTCCGATTGGACCTAGGGTTAGGGTTATGTTGAGGGCTAGGGTTAGAGATCAGGTTAGGGTTCCGATTGGACCTAGGGTTAGGGATATGTTGAGGGCTAGGGATAAAATTCCGGTTAGGGTTCCGATTGGACCTAGGGTTAGGGTTATGTTGAGGGCTAGGGTTAGATATCCGTTTTGGGTTCTGATTCGACCTAGGGTTAGGGTTATGTTGAGGGCTAGGGTTAGAGATCCGGTTAGGGTTCTGATTGGACCTAGGGTTAGGGAATGTTGAGGGCGAGGGTTAGAGATCCGGTTAGGGATCCGATTGGACCTAGGGTTAGGGTTATGTTGAGGGCTAGGGTTAGAGATCTGGTTAGGGTTCCGATTGGACCTAGGGTTAGGGTTATGTTGAGAGCTAGGGTTAGAGATCCGGTTAGGGTTCCGATTGGACCTAGCGTTAGGGTTATCTTGAGGGCTAGGGTTTGATATCCGTTTAGATTTCCGATTGGACCTAGGGTTAAGGTTATGTTGAGGGCTAGGGTGTGAGATCCGGTTAAGGTTCCGATTGGACCTAGGGTTAGGGTTATGTTGAGGTCTAGGGTTAGAGATCCGGTTAGGGTTTAGATGGACCTAGGGTTAGGGTTATGTTGAGGGCTAGGCTTAGATATCCGGTTAGGGTTCCGATTGGACCTAGGGTTAGGGTTATGTTGAGGGCTAGGTTTAGAGTTCCGGTTAGAGTTCCGATTTTACCAAGGGTTAGAGTTATGTTGAGGGCGAGGGGTAGAGATCCGGTTAGGGTTCCGATTGGACCTAGGGTTAGGGTTATGTTGAGGGCGAGGGGTAGAGATCCAGTAAGGGTTCCGATTGGACCTAGGGTTAGGGTTATTTTGAGGGCTGGGGTAGAGATCCTGTTAGGGTTCCGATTCGACCTAGGGTTAGGGTTATGTTGAGGGCTAGGGTTAGAGATCCGGTTAGGGTTCCGATTGGACCTAGGGTTAGGGTTATGTTGAGGGCTAGGGTTAGAGATCCGGTTAGGGTTCCGATTGGACCTAGGGTTAGGGTTATGTTGAGGGCTAGGGATAGAGATCCGGTTAGGGTTCCGATTGGACATAGGGTTAGGGTTATGTTGAGGGCTAGGTTTAGATATCCGGTTAGGGTTCCGATTGGACCTAGGGTTAGGGTTATTTTGAGGGCTAGGGTTAGAGATCCGGTTAGGGTTCCGATTGGACCTAGGGTTAAGGTTATGTTGAGGGCTAGGGTTAGAGATCCGGTTAGGGTTCAGATTGGACCTAGGGTTAGGGTTATGTTGAGGGCTAGGGATAGAGATCCGGTTAGGGTTCCGATTGGACCTAGGGTTAGGGTTATGTTGAGGGCTAGGGTTAGATATCCGTTTTGGATTCCGATTGGACCTAGGGTTTGGGTTATGTTGAGGGCTAGGGTTAGAGATCCGGTTAGGGTTCCGATTGGACCTAGGGTTAGGGATATGTTGAGGGCTAGGTTTAGAGATCCGGTTAGGGTTCCGATAGGACCTAGGGTTAGTGTTATGTTGAGGGCGGGCGTTAGAGATCCGGTTAGGGTTCCGATTGGACCTAGGGTTTAGGTTATGTTTAGGGCTAGGGTTAGAGATCTGGTTAGGGTTCCGATTGGACCTAGGGTGAGGGTTATGTTGAGAGCTAGGGTTAGAGATCCGGTTAGGGTTCCTATTGGACCTAGGGTTAGGGTTATGTTGAGAGCTAGGGTTAGATATCCGGTTAGGTTTCCGATTGGACCAAGGGTTAGGGTTATGTTGAGGGCGAGGGGTAGAGATTCGGTTAGGGTTCCGATTGGACCTAGGGTTAGGGTTATGTTGAGGGCGAGGGGTAGAGATCCGGTTAGGGTTCCGATTGGACCTAGGGTTAGGGATATGTTGAGGGCTAGGGATAGAGATCCGGTTAGGGTTCCGATTGGACCTAGGGTTAGGGTTATGTTAGGGCTAGGGTTAGATATCCGTTTTGGGTTCCGATTGGACCTAGGGTTAGGGTTATGTTGAGGGCTACGGTTAGAGATCCGGTTAGGGTTCCGATTGGACCTAGGGTTAGGGTTATGTTGAGGGCTAGGTTTAGAGATCTGGTTAGGGTTCCGATAGGACCTAGGGTTAGTGTTATGTTGAGGGCGAGGGTTAGATATCCGGTTAGGGTTCGGATTGGACCAAGGGTTAGGGTTATGTTGAGGGCGAGGGGTAGAGGTCCGGTTAGGGTTCCGATTGGACCTAGGGTTAGGGTTATGTTGAGGGCGAGGGGTAGAGATGCAGTAAGGGTTCCGATTGGACCTAGGGTTAGGGTTCTGTTGAGGGCTGGGGTAGAGATCCTGTTAGGGTTCCGATTGGACCTAGGGTTAGGGTTAAGTTGAGGGCTAGGGATAGAAATCCAGTTATGGCTCCGATTGGACCTAGGGTTAGGGATATGTTGAGGGCTAGGGATAAAGATACGGTTAGGGTTCCGATTGGACCTAGGGTTAGGGTTATGTTGAGGGCTAGGGTTAGAGATCTGGTTAGGGTTCCGATTGGACCTAGGGTTAGGGTTATGTTGAGGGCGTGGGTTAGATATGCGTTTAGGTTTCCGATTGGACCTAGGGTTAGGGTTATGTTGAGGGCTAGGGTTAGATATCCGTTTTTTGTTCCGATTGGACCTAGGGTTAGGGTTATGTTGAGGGCTAGGTTTAGATATCCGTTTAGGGTTCCGATTGGACCTAGGGTTAGGGTTATGTTCAGGGCTAGGGTTAGAGATCCGGTTAGGGTTCAGATTGGACCTAGGGTTAGGGTTATGTTGAGGGCTAGGGTTAGAGATCCGGTTAGGGTTCCGATTGGACCTAGGGTTAGGGTTAAGTTGAGGGCTAGGGATAGAGATCCAGTTATGGTTCCGATTGGACCTAGGGTTAGGGTTATGTTGAGGGCTAGGGTTAGATATCCGGTTAGGGTTCCGATTGGACCTAGGGTTAGGGTTATGTTGAGGGCTAGGTTTAGAGTTCCGGTTAGAGTTCCGATTTTACCAAGGGTTAGAGTTATGTTGAGGGCGAGGGGTAGAGATCCGGTTAGGGTTCCGATTGGACCTAGGGTTAGGGTTATGTTGAGGGCGAGGGGTAGAGATCCAGTAAGGGTTCCGATTGGACCTAGGGTTAGGGTTATTTTGAGGGCTGGGGTAGAGTTCCTGTTAGGGTTCCGATTCGACCTAGGGTTAGGGTTATGTTGAGGGCTAGGGTTAGAGATCCGGTTAGGGTTCCGATTGGACCTAGGGTTAGGGTTATGTTGAGGGCTAGGGTTAGAGATCCGGTTAGGGTTCCGATTGGACCTAGGGTTAGGGTTATGTTGAGGGCTAGGGATAGAGATCCGGTTAGGGTTCCGATTGGACATAGGGTTAGGGTTATGTTGAGGGCTAGGTTTAGATATCCGGTTAGGGTTCCGATTGGACCTAGGGTTAGGGTTATTTTGAGGGCTAGGGTTAGAGATCCGGTTAGGGTTCCGATTGGACCTAGGGTTAAGGTTATGTTGAGGGCTAGGGTTAGAGATCCGGTAAGGGTTCAGATTGGACCTAGGGTTAGGGTTATCTTGAGGGCTAGGGATAGAGATCCGGTTAGGGTTCCGATTGGACCTAGGGTTAGGGTTATGTTGAGGGCTAGGGTTAGATATCCGTTTTGGATTCCGATTGGACCTAGGGTTTGGGTTATGTTGAGGGCTAGGGTTAGAGATCCGGTTAGGGTTCCGATTGGACCTAGGGTTAGGGATATGTTGAGGGCTAGGTTTAGAGATCCGGTTAGGGTTCCGATAGGACCTAGGGTTAGTGTTATGTTGAGGGCGGGCGTTAGAGATCCGGTTAGGGTTCCGATTGGACCTAGGGTTTAGGTTATGTTTAAGGCTAGGGTTAGAGATCTGGTTAGGGTTCCGATTGGACCTAGGGTGAGGGTTATGTTGAGAGCTAGGGTTAGAGATCCGGTTAGGGTTCCTATTGGACCTAGGGTTAGGGTTATGTTGAGAGCTAGGGTTAGATATCCGGTTAGGGTTCCGATTGGACCAAGGGTTAGGGTTATGTTGAGGGCGAGGGGTAGAGATTCGGTTAGGGTTCCGATTGGACCTAGGGTTAGGGTTATGTTGAGGGCGAGGGGTAGAGATCCAGTAAGGTTTCCGATTGGACCTAGGGTTAGGGTTATGTTGAGGGCTGGGGTAGAGATCCTGTTAGGGTTCCGATTGGACCTAGGGTTAGGGTTATGTTGAGGGCTAGGGTTAGAAATCCAGTTATGGTTCCGATTGGACCTAGGGTTAGGGTTATGTTGAGGGCTAGGGTTAGAGATCCGGTTAGGGTTCCGATTGGACCTAGGGTTAAGGTTATGTTGAGGACTAGGGTTAGAGATCCGGTTAGGGTTCCGATTGGACCTAGTGTTAGGGTTATATTGAGGGCTAGGGTTAGAGATTCGGTTAGGGTTCAGATTGGACCTAGGGTTAGGGTTATGTTGAGGGCTAGGGATAGAGATCCGGTTAGCGTTCCGATTAGACCTAGGGTTAGGGTTATGTTGAGGGCTAGGGTTAGATATCCGGTTAGGGTTCCGATTGGACCTAGGGTTAGGGTTATGTTGAGGGCTAGGGTTAGAGATCCTGTTAGGGTTCCGATTGGACCTAGGGTTAGGGTTATGTTGAGGGCTAGGGATAGAGATCCGGTTAGGGTTCCGATTGGACCTAGGGTTAGGGTTATGTTGAGGGCTAGGGTTAGAGATCCAGTTAGGGTTCCGATTGGACCTAGGGTTAGGGTTATGTTGAGGGCTAGGGTTAGATATCCGGTTAGGGTTCCGATTGGGCCTAGGGTTAGGGTTATGTTGAGGGCTAGGGTTAGAGATCCAGTTAGGGTTCCGATTGGACCTAGGGTTAGGGTTATGTTGAGGGCTAGGGTTAGAGATCCAGTTAGGGTTCCGATTGGACCTAGGGTTAGGGTTATGTGGAGGGCGAGGGGTAGATATTCGGTTAGGGTTCCGATTGGACCTAGGGTTAGGGTTATGTTGAGGGCTGAGTAGAGATCCTGTTAGGGGTCCGATTGGACCTAGGATTAAGGTTATGTTGAGGGCTAGGGTTAGTTATCCGGTTAGGGTTCCGATTGGACCTAGGGTTAGGGTTATGTTGAGAGCTAGGGTTAGAGATTCGGTTAGGGTTCCTATTGGACCTAGGGTTAGGGTTATGTTGAGGGCTAGGGTTGCTTATTCGGTTAGGGTTCCGATTGGACCAAGGGTTAAAGTTATGTTGAGGGCGAGGGGTAGAGATCCGGTTAGGGTTATGATTGGACCTAGGGTTAGGGTTATGTTGAGGGCTAGGGTTAGAGATCCGGTTAGGGTTACGATTGGACCAAGGGTTAGGGTTATGTTGAGGGCGAGGGGTAGAGATCTGGTTAGGGTTCCGATTGGACCTAGGGTTAGGGTTATGTTGAGGTCGAGGGGTAGAGATCCAGTAAGGGTTCCGATTGGACCTAGGGTTAGGGTTATGTTGAGGGCTGGGGTAGAGATCCTGTTAGGGTTCCGATTGGACCTAGGGTTAGGGTTATGTTGAGGGCTAGGCTTAGAAATCCAGTTAGGGTTCCGATTGGACCTAGGGTTAGGGATATGTTGAGGGCTAGGGATAGAGATCTGGTTAGGGTTCCGATTGGACCTAGGGTTAGGGTTATGTTGAGGGCTAGGGTTAGATATCTGGTTAGGGTTCCGATTGGACCTAGGGTTAGGGTTATGTTGAGGGCTAGGTTTAGAGATCAGGTTAGGGTTCCGATTGGACCTAGGGTTAGGGATATGTTGGGGGCTAGGGATAAAGATCCGGTTAGGGTTCCGATTGGACCTAGGGTTAGGGTTATGTTGAGGGCTAGGGTTAGATATCCGTTTTGGGTTCCGATTCGACCTAGGGTTAGGGTTATGTTGAGGGCTAGGGTTAGAGATCCGGTTAGGGTTCTGATTGGACCTAGGGTTAGGGTTATGTTGAGGGCGAGGGTTAGAGATCCGGTTAGGGATCCGATTGGACCTAGGGTTAGGGTTATGTTGAGGGCTAGGGTTAGAGATCTGGTTAGGGTTCCGATTGGACCTAGGGTTAGGGATATGTTGAGGGCTAGGGTTAGAAATCCGGTTAGGGTTCCGATTGGACCTAGCGTTATGGTTATCTTGAGGGCTAGGGTTAGATATCCGTTTTGGGTTCCGATTCGACCTAGGCTTAGGGTTATGTTGAGGGCTAGGGTTAGAGATCCGGTTAGGGTTCTGATTGGACCTAGGGTTAGGGTTATGTTGAGGCCGAGGGTTAGAGATCCGGTTAGGGATCCGATTGGACCTAGGGTTAGGGTTATGTTGAGGCCTAGGGTTAGAGATCTGGTTAGGGTTCCGATTGGACCTAGGGTTAGGGTTATGTTGAGAGCTAGGGTTAGAGATCCGGTTAGGGTTCCGATTGGACCTAGCGTTAGGGTTATCTTGAGGGCTAGGGTTAGATATCCGTTTTGGATTCCGATTGGACCTAGGGTTTGGGTTATGTTGAGGGCTAGGGTTAGAGATCCGGTTAGGGTTCCGATTGGACCTAGGGTTAGGGATATGTTGAGGGCTAGGTTTAGAGATCCGGTTAGGGTTCCGATAGGACCTAGGGTTAGTGTTATGTTGAGGGCGGGCGTTAGAGATCCGGTTAGGGTTCCGATTGGACCTAGGGTTTAGGTTATGTTTAAGGCTAGGGTGAGAGATCTGGTTAGGGTTCCGATTGGACCTAGGGTGAGGGTTATGTTGAGAGCTAGGGTTAGAGATCCGGTTAGGGTTCCTATTGGACCTAGGGTTAGGGTTATGTTGAGAGCTAGGGTTAGATATCCGGTTAGGGTTCCGATTGGACCAAGGGTTAGGGTTATGTTGAGGGCGAGGGGTAGAGATTCGGTTAGGGTTCCGATTGGACCTAGGGTTAGGGTTATGTTGAGGGCGAGGGGTAGAGATCCAGTAAGGTTTCCGATTGGACCTAGGGTTAGGGTTATGTTGAGGGCTGGGGTAGAGATCCTGTTAGGGTTCCGATTGGACCTAGGGTTAGGGTTATGTTGAGGGCTAGGGTTAGAGATCCAGTTAGGGTTCCGATTGGACCTAGGGTTAGGGTTATGTTGAGGGCTAGGGATAGAGATCCGGTTAGGGTTCCGATTGGACCTAGGGTTAGGGTTATGTTGAGGGCTAGGGTTAGAGATCCAGTTAGGGTTCCGATTGGACCTAGGGTTAGGGTTATGTTGAGGGCTAGGGTTAGATATCCGGTTAGGGTTCCGATTGGGCCTAGGGTTAGGGTTATGTTGAGGGCTAGGGTTAGAGATCCGGTTAGGGTTCCGATTGGACCTAGGGTTAGGGTTATGTTGAGGGCTAGGGTTAGAGATCCAGTTAGGGTTCCGATTGGACCTAGGGTTAGGGTTATGTGGAGGGCGAGGGGTAGATATTCGGTTAGGGTTCCGATTGGACCTAGGGTTAGGGTTATGTTGAGGGCTGAGTAGAGATCCTGTTAGGGGTCCGATTGGACCTAGGATTAAGGTTATGTTGAGGGCTAGGGTTAGATATCCGGTTAGGGTTCCGATTGGACCTAGGGTTAGGGTTATGTTGAGAGCTAGGGTTAGAGATTCGGTTAGGGTTCCTATTGGACCTAGGGTTAGGGTTATGTTGAGGGCTAGGGTTGCTTATTCGGTTAGGGTTCCGATTGGACCAAGGGTTAAAGTTATGTTGAGGGCGAGGGGTAGAGATCCGGTTAGGGTTACGATTGGACCTAGGGTTAGGGTTATGTTGAGGGCTAGGGTTAGAGATCCGGTTAGGGTTACGATTGGACCAAGGGTTAGGGTTATGTTGAGGGCGAGGGGTAGAGATCTGGTTAGGGTTCCGATTGGACCTAGGGTTAGGGTTATGTTGAGGTCGAGGGGTAGAGATCCAGTAAGGGTTCCGATTGGACCTAGGGTTAGGGTTATGTTGAGGGCTGGGGTAGAGATCCTGTTAGGGTTCCGATTGGACCTAGGGTTAGGGTTATGTTGAGGGCTAGGGTTAGAAATCCAGTTAGGGTTCCGATTGGACCTAGGGTTAGGGATATGTTGAGGGCTAGGGATAGAGATCTGGTTAGGGTTCCGATTGGACCTAGGGTTAGGGTTATGTTGAGGGCTAGGGTTAGATATCTGGTTAGGGTTCCGATTGGACCTAGGGTTAGGGTTATGTTGAGGGCTAGGGTTAGAGATCTGGTTAGGGTTCCGATTGGACCTAGGGTTAGGGATATGTTGAGGGCTAGGGTTAGAAATCCGGTTAGGGTTCCGATTGGACCTAGCGTTATGGTTATCTTGAGGGCTAGGGTTAGATATCCGTTTTGGGTTCCGATTCGACCTAGGCTTAGGGTTATGTTGAGGGCTAGGGTTAGAGATCCGGTTAGGGTTCTGATTGGACCTAGGGTTAGGGTTATGTTGAGGCCGAGGGTTAGAGATCCGGTTAGGGATCCGATTGGACCTAGGGTTAGGGTTATGTTGAGGCCTAGGGTTAGAGATCTGGTTAGGGTTCCGATTGGACCTAGGGTTAGGGTTATGTTGAGAGCTAGGGTTAGAGATCCGGTTAGGGTTCCGATTGTACCTAGCGTTAGGGTTATCTTGAGGGCTAGGGTTAGATATCCGTTTAGGTTTCCGATTGGACCTAGGGTTAAGGTTATGTTGAGGGCTAGGGTGTGAGATCCGGTTAGGCTTCCGATTGGACCTAGGGTTAGGGTTATGTTGAGGGCTAGGGATAGAGATCCGGTTAGGGTTTAGATGGACCTAGGGTTAGGGTTATGTTGAGGGCTAGGCTTAGATATCCGGTTAGGGTTCCGATTGGGCCTAGGGTTAGGGTTATATTGAGGGCTAGGGTTAGAGGTGCGGTTAGAGTTCCGATTGGACCTAGGGTTAGGGTTATATGGAGGGCGAGGGGTTGAGATCCGGTTAGGGTTCCGATTGGACCTAGGGTTAGGGTTATGTTGAGGCCTAGGGTTAGAGATCCGGTTAGGGTTCCGATTGGACCTAGGGTTAGGGATATGTTGATGGCTAGGGATAGAGATCCGGTTAGGGTTCCGTTTGGACCTAGGGTTAGGGTTATGTTGAGGGCTAGGGTTAGATATCCGGTTAGGGTTCCGATTGGACCTAGGGTTAGGGTTATGTTGAGGGCTAGGGTTAGATATCCGTTTTGGGTTCCGATTGGACCTAGGGTTAGGGTTATGTTGAGGGCTAGGTTTAGATATCCGTTTAGGATTCCGATTGGACCTAGGGTTAGGGTTATGTTGAGGGCTAGGGTTAGAGATCCGGTTAGGGTTCCGATTGGACCTAGGGTTAAGGTTATGTTGAGGGCTAGGGTTAGAGATCCAGTTAGGGTTCAGATTGGACATAGGGTTAGGGTTATGTTGAGGGCTAGGGTTAGAGATCCGGTTAGGGTTCCGATTGGACCTAGGGTTAGGGTTATGTTGAGGGCTAGGGATAGAGATCCGGTTAGGGTTCCGATTGGACCTAGGGTTAGAGTTTGTTGAGGGCTAGGTTTTGATATCCGGTTAGGGTTCCGATTGGACCTAGGGTTAGGATTATGTTGAGGGCTAGGTTTAGAGTTCCGGTTAGAGTTCCGATTGAACCTAGGGTTAGGGTTATGTTGAGGGCGAGGGGTAGAGATCCGGTTAGGGTTGCGATTGGACGTAGGGTTAGGGTTATGTTGTGGGCTAGGGTTAGGTATTCGGTTAGGGTTCCGATTGGACCAAGGGTTAGAGTTATGTTGAGGGCGAGGGGTAGAGATCCAGTAAGGGTTCCGATTGGACCTTGGGTTAGGGTTATGTTGAGGGCTGGGGTAGAGATCCTGTTACGGTTCCGGTTGGACCTAGGGTTAGGGTTATGTTGAGGACTAGGGTTAGAGATCCGGTTAGGGTTCCGATTGGACCTAGGGTTAGGGTTATTTTGAGGGCTAGGGTTAGAGATCCCGTTAGGGTTGCGATTGGACCTAGGGTTAAGGTTATGTTGAGGGCTAGGGTTAGAGATCCGGTTAGGGTTTCCAATTGGACCTAGGGTTAGGGATATGTTGAGGGCGAGGGGTAGAGATCCAGTAAGGGTTCCGATTGGACCTAGGGTTAGGGTTATGTTGAGGGCTGGGGTAGAGATCCTGTTAGGGTTCCGATTGGACCTAGGGTTAGGGTTATGTTGAGGGCTAGGGTTAGAAATCCAGTTAGGGTTCCGATTGGACCTAGGGTTAGGGTTATGTTGAGGGCTAGGGATAGAGATCCGGTTAGGGTTCCGATTGGACCTAGGGTTAAGGTTATGTTGAGGACTAGGGTTAGAGATCCGGTTAGGGTTCCGATTGGACCTAGTGTTAGGATTATGTTGAGGGCTAGGGTTAGAGATCCGGTTAGGGTTCCGATTGAACCTAGGGTTAGGGATATGTTGAGGGCTAGGGATAAAGATCCGGTTAGGGTTCCGATTGGACCTAGGGTTAGGGTTATGTTGAGGGCTAGGGTTAGATATCCGGTTAGGATTCAGATTGGACCTAGGGTTAGGGTTATTTTGAGGGGTAGGTTTAGAGATCCGGTTAGGGTTCCGATTGGACCTAGGGTTAGGGTTATGTTGAGGGCGTGGGTTAGATATGCGGTTAGGTTTCCGATTGGACCTAGGGTTAGGGTTATGTTGAGGGCTAGGGTTAGATATCCGTTTTGGGTTCCGATTGGACCAAGGGTTAGGGTTATGTTGAGGGCTAGGTTTAGATATCCGTTTAGGGTTCCGATTGGACCTAGGGTTAGGGTTATGTTGAGGGCTAGGGTTAGAGATCCGGTTAGGGTTCCGATTGGACCTAGGGTTAAGGTTATGTTGAGGGCTAGGGTTAGAGATCCGGTTAGGGTTCAGATTGGACCTAGGGTTAGGGTTATGTTCAGGGCTAGGGTTAGATATCCGGTTAGGGTTCCGATTGGACCTAGGGTTAGGGTTATGTTGAGGGCTAGGGTTAGATATCCGGTTAGGGTTCCGATTGGACCTACGGTTAGGGTTATGTTGAGGGCTAGGTTTACAGTTGCGGTTAGAGTTCCGATTGGACCTAGGGTTAGGGTTATGTTGAGGGCGAGGGGTAGAGATCCGGTTAGGGTTCCGATTGGACCTAGGGTTAGGGATATGTTGAGGGCTAGGGATAGAGATCCGGTTAGGGTTCCGATTGGACCTAGGGTTAGGGTTATGTTGAGGGCTAGGGTTAGATATCCCTTTTGGGTTCCGATTTGACCTAGGGTTAGGGTTATGTTGAGGGCTAGGGTTAGAGATCCGGTTAGGGTTCCGATTGAACCTAGGGTTAGGGATATGTTGAGAACTAGGGATAAAGATCCGGTTAGGGTTCCCACTGGACCTAGGGTTAGGGTTATGTTGAGGGCTAGGGTTAGATATCCGGTTAGGGTTCCGATTGGACCTAGGGTTAGGGTTATTTTCAGGGCTAGGGTTAGAGATCCGGTTAGGGTTCCGATTGGACCTAGGGTTAGGGTTATGTTGAGGGCGTGGGTTAGATATGCGGTTAGGTTTCCGATTGGACCTAGGGTTAGGGTTATGTTGAGGGCTAGGGTTAGATATCCGTTTTGGGTTCCGATTGGACCTAGGGTTAGGGTTATGTTGAGGGCTAGGTTTAGATATCCGTTTAGGATTCCGATTGGACCTAGGGTTAGGGTTATGTTGAGGGCTAGGGTTAGAGATCCGGTTAGGGTTCCGATTGGACCTAGGGTTAAGGTTATGTTGAGGGCTAGGGTTAGAGATCCGGTTAGGGTTCAGATTGGACATAGGGTTAGGGTTATGTTGAGGGCTAGGGTTAGAGATCCGGTTAGGGTTCCGATTTGACCTAGGGTTAGGGTTATGTTGAGGGCTAGGGATAGAGATCCGGTTAGGGTTCCGATTGGACCTAGGGTTAGAGTTATGTTGAGGGCTAGGTTTTGATATCCGGTTAGGGTTCCGATTGGACCTAGGGTTAGGATTATGTTGAGGGCTAGGTTTAGAGTTCAGGTTAGAGTTCCGATTGAACCTACGATTAGGGTTATGTTGAGGGCGAGGGGTAGAGATCCGGTTAGGGTTCCGATTGGACCTAGGGTTAGGGTTATGTTGTGGGCTAGGGTTAGGTATTCGGTTAGGGTTCCGATTGGACCTAGGGTTAGGGTTATGTTGAGAGCTAGGGTTAGAGATTCGGTTAGGGTTCCTATTGGACCTAGGGTTAGGGTTATGTTGAGGGCTAGGGTTGCTTATTCGGTTAGGGTTCCGATTGGACCAAGGGTTAAAGTTATGTTGAGGGCGAGGGGTAGAGATCCGGTTAGGGTTACGATTGGACCTAGGGTTAGGGTTATGTTGAGGGCTAGGGTTAGAGATCCGGTTAGGGTTACGATTGGACCAAGGGTTAGGGTTATGTTGAGGGCGAGGGGTAGAGATCTGGTTAGGGTTCCGATTGGACCTAGGGTTAGGGTTATGTTGAGGTCGAGGGGTAGAGATCCAGTAAGGGTTCCGATTGGACCTAGGGTTAGGGTTATGTTGAGGGCTGGGGTAGAGATCCTGTTAGGGTTCCGATTGGACCTAGGGTTAGGGTTATGTTGAGGGCTAGGGTTAGAAATCCAGTTAGGGTTCCGATTGGACCTAGGGTTAGGGATATGTTGAGGGCTAGGGATAGAGATCTGGTTAGGGTTCCGATTGGACCTAGGGTTAGGGTTATGTTGAGGGCTAGGGTTAGATATCTGGTTAGGGTTCCGATTGGACCTAGGGTTAGGGTTATGTTGAGGGCTAGGGTTAGAGATCTGGTTAGGGTTCCGATTGGACCTAGGGTTAGGGATATGTTGAGGGCTAGGGTTAGAAATCCGGTTAGGGTTCCGATTGGACCTAGCGTTATGGTTATCTTGAGGGCTAGGGTTAGATATCCGTTTTGGGTTCCGATTCGACCTAGGCTTAGGGTTATGTTGAGGGCTAGGGTTAGAGATCCGGTTAGGGTTCTGATTGGACCTAGGGTTAGGGTTATGTTGAGGCCGAGGGTTAGAGATCCGGTTAGGGATCCGATTGGACCTAGGGTTAGGGTTATGTTGAGGCCTAGGGTTAGAGATCTGGTTAGGGTTCCGATTGGACCTAGGGTTAGGCTTATGTTGAGAGCTAGGGTTAGAGATCCGGTTAGGGTTCCGATTGTACCTAGCGTTAGGGTTATCTTGAGGGCTAGGGTTAGATATCCGTTTAGGTTTCCGATTGGACCTAGGGTTAAGGTTATGTTGAGGGCTAGGGTGTGAGATCCGGTTAGGCTTCCGATTGGACCTAGGGTTAGGGTTATGTTGAGGGCTAGGGATAGAGATCCGGTTAGGGTTTAGATGGACCTAGGGTTAGGGTTATGTTGAGGGCTAGGCTTAGATATCCGGTTAGGGTTCCGATTGGGCCTAGGGTTAGGGTTATATTGAGGGCTAGGGTTAGAGGTGCGGTTAGAGTTCCGATTGGACCTAGGGTTAGGGTTATATGGAGGGCGAGGGGTTGAGATCCGGTTAGGGTTCCGATTGGACCTAGGGTTAGGGTTATGTTGAGGCCTAGGGTTAGAGATCCGGTTAGGGTTCCGATTGGACCTAGGGTTAGGGATATGTTGAGGGCTAGGGATAGAGATCCGGTTAGGGTTCCGTTTGGACCTAGGGTTAGGGTTATGTTGAGGGCTAGGGTTAGATATCCGGTTAGGGTTCCGATTGGACCTAGGGTTAGGGTTATGTTGAGGGCTAGGGTTAGATATCCGTTTTGGGTTCCGATTGGACCTAGGGTTAGGGTTATGTTGAGGGCTAGGTTTAGATATCCGTTTAGGATTCCGATTGGACCTAGGGTTAGGGTTATGTTGAGGGCTAGGGTTAGAGATCCGGTTAGGGTTCCGATTGGACCTAGGGTTAAGGTTATGTTGAGGGCTAGGGTTAGAGATCCAGTTAGGGTTCAGATTGGACATAGGGTTAGGGTTATGTTGAGGGCTAGGGTTAGAGATCCGGTTAGGGTTCCGATTGGACCTAGGGTTAGGGTTATGTTGAGGGCTAGGGATAGAGATCCGGTTAGGGTTCCGATTGGACCTAGGGTTAGAGTTTGTTGAGGGCTAGGTTTTGATATCCGGTTAGGGTTCCGATTGGACCTAGGGTTAGGATTATGTTGAGGGCTAGGTTTAGAGTTCCGGTTAGAGTTCCGATTGAACCTAGGGTTAGGGTTATGTTGAGGGCGAGGGGTAGAGATCCGGTTAGGGTTGCGATTGGACGTAGGGTTAGGGTTATGTTGTGGGCTAGGGTTAGGTATTCGGTTAGGGTTCCGATTGGACCAAGGGTTAGAGTTATGTTGAGGGCGAGGGGTAGAGATCCAGTAAGGGTTCCGATTGGACCTTGGGTTAGGGTTATGTTGAGGGCTGGGGTAGAGATCCTGTTACGGTTCCGGTTGGACCTAGGGTTAGGGTTATGTTGAGGACTAGGGTTAGAGATCCGGTTAGGGTTCCGATTGGACCTAGGGTTAGGGTTATTTTGAGGGCTAGGGTTAGAGATCCCGTTAGGGTTGCGATTGGACCTAGGGTTAAGGTTATGTTGAGGGCTAGGGTTAGAGATCCGGTTAGGGTTTCCAATTGGACCTAGGGTTAGGGATATGTTGAGGGCGAGGGGTAGAGATCCAGTAAGGGTTCCGATTGGACCTAGGGTTAGGGTTATGTTGAGGGCTGGGGTAGAGATCCTGTTAGGGTTCCGATTGGACCTAGGGTTAGGGTTATGTTGAGGGCTAGGGTTAGAAATCCAGTTAGGGTTCCGATTGGACCTAGGGTTAGGGTTATGTTGAGGGCTAGGGATAGAGATCCGGTTAGGGTTCCGATTGGACCTAGGGTTAAGGTTATGTTGAGGACTAGGGTTAGAGATCCGGTTAGGGTTCCGATTGGACCTAGTGTTAGGATTATGTTGAGGGCTAGGGTTAGAGATCCGGTTAGGGTTCCGATTGAACCTAGGGTTAGGGATATGTTGAGGGCTAGGGATAAAGATCCGGTTAGGGTTCCGATTGGACCTAGGGTTAGGGTTATGTTGAGGGCTAGGGTTAGATATCCGGTTAGGATTCAGATTGGACCTAGGGTTAGGGTTATTTTGAGGGGTAGGTTTAGAGATCCGGTTAGGGTTCCGATTGGACCTAGGGTTAGGGTTATGTTGAGGGCGTGGGTTAGATATGCGGTTAGGTTTCCGATTGGACCTAGGGTTAGGGTTATGTTGAGGGCTAGGGTTAGATATCCGTTTTGGGTTCCGATTGGACCAAGGGTTAGGGTTATGTTGAGGGCTAGGTTTAGATATCCGTTTAGGGTTCCGATTGGACCTAGGGTTAGGGTTATGTTGAGGGCTAGGGTTAGAGATCCGGTTAGGGTTCCGATTGGACCTAGGGTTAAGGTTATGTTGAGGGCTAGGGTTAGAGATCCGGTTAGGGTTCAGATTGGACCTAGGGTTAGGGTTATGTTCAGGGCTAGGGTTAGATATCCGGTTAGGGTTCCGATTGGACCTAGGGTTAGGGTTATGTTGAGGGCTAGGGTTAGATATCCGGTTAGGGTTCCGATTGGACCTACGGTTAGGGTTATGTTGAGGGCTAGGTTTACAGTTGCGGTTAGAGTTCCGATTGGACCTAGGGTTAGGGTTATGTTGAGGGCGAGGGGTAGAGATCCGGTTAGGGTTCCGATTGGACCTAGGGTTAGGGATATGTTGAGGGCTAGGGATAGAGATCCGGTTAGGGTTCCGATTGGACCTAGGGTTAGGGTTATGTTGAGGGCTAGGGTTAGATATCCCTTTTGGGTTCCGATTTGACCTAGGGTTAGGGTTATGTTGAGGGCTAGGGTTAGAGATCCGGTTAGGGTTCCGATTGAACCTAGGGTTAGGGATATGTTGAGAACTAGGGATAAAGATCCGGTTAGGGTTCCCACTGGACCTAGGGTTAGGGTTATGTTGAGGGCTAGGGTTAGATATCCGGTTAGGGTTCCGATTGGACCTAGGGTTAGGGTTATTTTCAGGGCTAGGGTTAGAGATCCGGTTAGGGTTCCGATTGGACCTAGGGTTAGGGTTATGTTGAGGGCGTGGGTTAGATATGCGGTTAGGTTTCCGATTGGACCTAGGGTTAGGGTTATGTTGAGGGCTAGGGTTAGATATCCGTTTTGGGTTCCGATTGGACCTAGGGTTAGGGTTATGTTGAGGGCTAGGTTTAGATATCCGTTTAGGATTCCGATTGGACCTAGGGTTAGGGTTATGTTGAGGGCTAGGGTTAGAGATCCGGTTAGGGTTCCGATTGGACCTAGGGTTAAGGTTATGTTGAGGGCTAGGGTTAGAGATCCGGTTAGGGTTCAGATTGGACATAGGGTTAGGGTTATGTTGAGGGCTAGGGTTAGAGATCCGGTTAGGGTTCCGATTTGACCTAGGGTTAGGGTTATGTTGAGGGCTAGGGATAGAGATCCGGTTAGGGTTCCGATTGGACCTAGGGTTAGAGTTATGTTGAGGGCTAGGTTTTGATATCCGGTTAGGGTTCCGATTGGACCTAGGGTTAGGATTATGTTGAGGGCTAGGTTTAGAGTTCAGGTTAGAGTTCCGATTGAACCTACGATTAGGGTTATGTTGAGGGCGAGGGGTAGAGATCCGGTTAGGGTTCCGATTGGACCTAGGGTTAGGGTTATGTTGTGGGCTAGGGTTAGGTATTCGGTTAGGGTTTCGATTGGACCAAGGGTTAGAGTTATTTTGAGGGCGAGGGGTAGAGATCCAGTAAGGGTTCCGATTGGACCTTGGGTTAGGGTTATGTTGAGGGCTGGGGTAGAGATCCTGTTACGGTTCCGATTGGACCTAGGGTTAGGGTTATGTTGAGGGCTAGGGTTAGAGATCCGGTTAGGGTTCCGATTGGACCTAGGGTTAGGGGTATTTTGAGGGCTAGGGTTAGAGATCCCGTTAGGGTTGCGATTGGACCTAGGGTTAAGGTTATGTTGAGGGCTAGGGTTAGAGATCCGGTTAGGGTTTCCAAATGGACCTAGGGTTAGGGATATGTTGAGGGCGAGGGGTAGAGATTCAGTAAGGGTTCCGATTGGACCTAGGGTTAGGGTTATGTTGAGGGCTGGGGTAGAGATCCTGTTAGGGTTCCGATTGGACCTAGGGTTAGGGTTATGTTGAGGGCTAGGGTTAGAAATCCAGTTAGGGTTCCGTTTGGACCTAGGGTTAGGGTTATGTTGAGGGCTAGGGATAGAGATCCGGTTAGGGTTCCGATTGGACCTAGGGTTAAGGTTATGTTGAGGACTAGGGTTAGAGATCCGGTTAGGGTTCCGATTGGACCTAGTGTTAGGATTATGTTGAGGGCTAGGGTTAGAGATCCGGTTAGGGTTCCGATTGAACCTAGGGTTAGGGATATGTTGAGGGCTAGGGATAAAGATCCGGTTAGGGTTCCGATTGGACCTAGGGTTAGGGTTATGTTGAGGGCTAGGGTTAGATATCCGGTTAGGATTCAGATTGGACCTAGGGTTAGGGTTATTTTGAGGGGTAGGTTTAGAGATCCGGTTAGGGTTCCGATTGGACCTAGGGTTAGGGTTATGTTGAGGGCGTGGGTTAGATATGCGGTTAGGTTTCCGATTGGACCTAGGGTTAGGGTTATGTTGAGGGCTAGGGTTAGATATCCGTTTTGGGTTCCGATTGGACCAAGGGTTAGGGTTATGTTGAGGGCTAGGTTTAGATATTCGTTTAGGGTTCCGATTGGACCTAGGGTTAGGGTTATGTTGAGGGCTAGGGTTAGAGATCCGGTTAGGGTTCCGATTGGACCTAGGGTTAAGGTTATGTTGAGGGCTAGGGTTAGAGATCCGGTTAGGGTTCAGATTGGACCTAGGGTTAGGGTTATGTTCAGGGCTAGGGTTAGATATCCGGTTAGGGTTCCGATTGGACCTAGGGTTAGGGTTATGTTGAGGGCTAGGGTTAGATATCCGGTTAGGGTTCCGATTGGACCTAGGGTTAGGGTTATGTTGAGGGCTAGGGTTAGATATCCCTTTTGGGTTCCGATTGGACCTAGGGTTAGGGTTATGTTGAGGGCTAGGGTTAGAGATCCGGTTAGGGTTCCGATTGGACCTAGGGTTAGGGTTATGTTGAGGGCTAGGTTTAGAGATCCGGTTAGGGTTCCAATAGGACCTAGGGTTAGTGTTATGTTGAGGGCGAGGGTTAGGGATCCGGTTAGGGTTCCGATTGGACCTAGGGTTAGGGTTATGTTTAGGGCTAGGGTTAGAGATCCGGTTAGGGTTCCGATTGGACCTAGGGTTAGAGTAATGTTGAGGGCTAGGTTTTGATATCCGGTTAGGGTTCCGATTGGACCTAGGGTTAGGATTATGTTGAGGGCTAGGTTTAGAGTTCCGGTTAGAGTTCCGATTGAACCTAGGGTTAGGGTTATGTTGAGGGTGAGGGGTAGAGATCCGGTTAGGGTTCCGATTGGACCTAGGGTTAGGGTTATGTTGTGGGCTAGGGTTAGGTATTCGGTTAGGGTTCCGATTGGACCAAGGGTTAGAGTTATGTTGAGGGCGAGGGGTAGAGATCCAGTAAGGGTTCCGATTGGACCTTGGGTTAGGGTTATGTTGAGGGCTGGGGTAGAGATCCTGTTACGGTTCCGATTGGACCTAGGGTTAGGGTTATGTTGAGGGCTAGGGTTAGAGATCCGGTTAGGGTTCCGATTGGACCTAGGGTTAGGGTTATTTTGAGGGCTAGGGTTAGAGATCCCGTTAGGGTTGCGATTGGACCTAGGGTTAAGGTTATGTTGAGGGCTAGGGTTAGAGATCCGGTTAGGGTCTCCAATTGGACCTAGGGTTAGGGATATGTTGAGGGCGAGGGGTAGAGATCCAGTAAGGGTTCCGATTGGACCTAGGGTTAGGGTTATGTTGAGGGCTGGGGTAGAGATCCTGTTAGGGTTCCGATTGGACCTAGGGTTAGGGTTATGTTGAGGGCTAGGGTTAGAAATCCAGTTAGGGTTCCGATTGGACCTAGGGTTAGGGTTATGTTGAGGGCTAGGGATAGAGATCCGGTTAGGGTTCCGATTGGACCTAGGGTTAAGGTTATGTTGAGGACTAGGGTTAGAGATCCGGTTAGGGTTCCGATTGGACCTAGTGTTAGGATTATGTTGAGGGCTAGGGTTAGAGATCCGGTTAGGGTTCCGATTGAACCTAGGGTTAGGGATATGTTGAGGGCTAGGGATAAAGATCCGGTTAGGGTTCCGATTGGACCTAGGGTTAGGGTTATGTTGAGGGCTAGGGTTAGATATCCGGTTAGGATTCAGATTGGACCTAGGGTTAGGGTTATTTTGAGGGGTAGGTTTAGAGATCCGGTTAGGGTTCCGATTGGACCTAGGGTTAGGGTTATGTTGAGGGCGTGGGTTAGATATGCGGTTAGGTTTCCGATTGGACCTAGGGTTAGGGTTATGTTGAGGGCTAGGTTTAGATATCCGTTTAGGGTTCCGATTGGACCTAGGGTTAGGGTTATGTTGAGGGCTAGGGTTAGAGATCCGGTTAGGGTTCCGATTGGACCTAGGGTTAGGGTTATGTTGAGGGCTAGGGATAGAGATCCGGTTAGGGTTCCGATTGGACCTAGGGTTAGGGTTATGTTGAGGGCTAGGGTTAGAGATCCGGTTAGGGTTACGATTGGATCAAGGGTTAGGGTTATGTTGAGGGCGAGGGGTAGAGATCCCGTTAGGGTTGCGATTGGACCTAGGGTTAAGGTTATGTTGAGGGCTAGGGTTAGAGATCCGGTTAGGGTCTCCAATTGGACCTAGGGTTAGGGATATGTTGAGGGCGAGGGGTAGAGATCCAGTAAGGGTTCCGATTGGACCTAGGGTTAGGGTTATGTTGAGGGCTGGGGTAGAGATCCTGTTAGGGTTCCGATTGGACCTAGGGTTAGGGTTATGTTGAGGGCTAGGGTTAGAAATCCAGTTAGGGTTCCGATTGGACCTAGGGTTAGGGTTATGTTGAGGGCTAGGGATAGAGATCCGGTTAGGGTTCCGATTGGACCTAGGGTTAAGGTTATGTTGAGGACTAGGGTTAGAGATCCGGTTAGGGTTCCGATTGGACCTAGTGTTAGGATTATGTTGAGGGCTAGGGTTAGAGATCCGGTTAGGGTTCCGATTGAACCTAGGGTTAGGGATATGTTGAGGGCTAGGGATAAAGATCCGGTTAGGGTTCCGATTGGACCTAGGGTTAGGGTTATGTTGAGGGCTAGGGTTAGATATCCGGTTAGGATTCAGATTGGACCTAGGGTTAGGGTTATTTTGAGGGGTAGGTTTAGAGATCCGGTTAGGGTTCCGATTGGACCTAGGGTTAGGGTTATGTTGAGGGCGTGGGTTAGATATGCGGTTAGGTTTCCGATTGGACCTAGGGTTAGGGTTATGTTGAGGGCTAGGGTTAGATATCCGTTTTGGGTTCCGATTGGACCAAGGGTTAGGGTTATGTTGAGGGCTAGGTTTAGATATCCGTTTAGGGTTCCGATTGGACCTAGGGTTAGGGTTATGTTGAGGGCTAGGGTTAGAGATCCGGTTAGGGTTCCGATTGGACCTAGGGTTAAGGTTATGTTGAGGGCTAGGGTTAGAGATCCGGTTAGGGTTCAGATTGGACCTAGGGTTAGGGTTATGTTCAGGGCTAGGGTTAGATATCCGGTTAGGGTTCCGATTGGACCTAGGGTTAGGGTTATGTTGAGGGCTAGGGTTAGATATCCGGTTAGGGTTCCGATTGGACCTACGGTTAGGGTTATGTTGAGGGCTAGGTTTACAGTTGCGGTTAGAGTTCCGATTGGACCTAGGGTTAGGGTTATGTTGAGGGCGAGGGGTAGAGATCCGGTTAGGGTTCCGATTGGACCTAGGGTTAGGGATATGTTGAGGGCTAGGGATAGAGATCCGGTTAGGGTTCCGATTGGACCTAGGGTTAGGGTTATGTTGAGGGCTAGGGTTAGATATCCCTTTTGGGTTCCGATTTGACCTAGGGTTAGGGTTATGTTGAGGGCTAGGGTTAGAGATCCGGTTAGGGTTCCGATTGAACCTAGGGTTAGGGATATGTTGAGAACTAGGGATAAAGATCCGGTTAGGGTTCCCACTGGACCTAGGGTTAGGGTTATGTTGAGGGCTAGGGTTAGATATCCGGTTAGGGTTCCGATTGGACCTAGGGTTAGGGTTATTTTCAGGGCTAGGGTTAGAGATCCGGTTAGGGTTCCGATTGGACCTAGGGTTAGGGTTATGTTGAGGGCGTGGGTTAGATATGCGGTTAGGTTTCCGATTGGACCTAGGGTTAGGGTTATGTTGAGGGCTAGGGTTAGATATCCGTTTTGGGTTCCGATTGGACCTAGGGTTAGGGTTATGTTGAGGGCTAGGTTTAGATATCCGTTTAGGATTCCGATTGGACCTAGGGTTAGGGTTATGTTGAGGGCTAGGGTTAGAGATCCGGTTAGGGTTCCGATTGGACCTAGGGTTAAGGTTATGTTGAGGGCTAGGGTTAGAGATCCGGTTAGGGTTCAGATTGGACATAGGGTTAGGGTTATGTTGAGGGCTAGGGTTAGAGATCCGGTTAGGGTTCCGATTTGACCTAGGGTTAGGGTTATGTTGAGGGCTAGGGATAGAGATCCGGTTAGGGTTCCGATTGGACCTAGGGTTAGAGTTATGTTGAGGGCTAGGTTTTGATATCCGGTTAGGGTTCCGATTGGACCTAGGGTTAGGATTATGTTGAGGGCTAGGTTTAGAGTTCAGGTTAGAGTTCCGATTGAACCTAGGATTAGGGTTATGTTGAGGGCGAGGGGTAGAGATCCGGTTAGGGTTCCGATTGGACCTAGGGTTAGGGTTATGTTGTGGGCTAGGGTTAGGTATTCGGTTAGGGTTCCGATTGGACCAAGGGTTAGAGTTATTTTGAGGGCGAGGGGTAGAGATCCAGTAAGGGTTCCGATTGGACCTTGGGTTAGGGTTATGTTGAGGGCTGGGGTAGAGATCCTGTTACGGTTCCGATTGGACCTAGGGTTAGGGTTATGTTGAGGGCTAGGGTTAGAGATCCGGTTAGGGTTCCGATTGGACCTAGGGTTAGGGGTATTTTGAGGGCTAGGGTTAGAGATCCCGTTAGGGTTGCGATTGGACCTAGGGTTAAGGTTATGTTGAGGGCTAGGGTTAGAGATCCGGTTAGGGTTTCCAATTGGACCTAGGGTTAGGGATATGTTGAGGGCGAGGGGTAGAGATTCAGTAAGGGTTCCGATTGGACCTAGGGTTAGGGTTATGTTGAGGGCTGGGGTAGAGATCCTGTTAGGGTTCCGATTGGACCTAGGGTTAGGGTTATGTTGAGGGCTAGGGTTAGAAATCCAGTTAGGGTTCCGTTTGGACCTAGGGTTAGGGTTATGTTGAGGGCTAGGGATAGAGATCCGGTTAGGGTTCCGATTGGACCTAGGGTTAAGGTTATGTTGAGGACTAGGGTTAGAGATCCGGTTAGGGTTCCGATTGGACCTAGTGTTAGGATTATGTTGAGGGCTAGGGTTAGAGATCCGGTTAGGGTTCCGATTGAACCTAGGGTTAGGGATATGTTGAGGGCTAGGGATAAAGATCCGGTTAGGGTTCCGATTGGACCTAGGGTTAGGGTTATGTTGAGGGCTAGGGTTAGATATCCGGTTAGGATTCAGATTGGACCTAGTGTTAGGGTTATTTTGAGGGGTAGGTTTAGAGATCCGGTTAGGGTTCCGATTGGACCTAGGGTTAGGGTTATGTTGAGGGCGTGGGTTAGATATGCGGTTAGGTTTCCGATTGGACCTAGGGTTAGGGTTATGTTGAGGGCTAGGGTTAGATATCCGTTTTGGGTTCCGATTGGACCAAGGGTTAGGGTTATGTTGAGGGCTAGGTTTAGATATTCGTTTAGGGTTCCGATTGGACCTAGGGTTAGGGTTATGTTGAGGGCTAGGGTTAGAGATCCGGTTAGGGTTCCGATTGGACCTAGGGTTAAGGTTATGTTGAGGGCTAGGGTTAGAGATCCGGTTAGGGTTCAGATTGGACCTAGGGTTAGGGTTATGTTCAGGGCTAGGGTTAGATATCCGGTTAGGGTTCCGATTGGACCTAGGGTTAGGGTTATGTTGAGGGCTAGGGTTAGATATCCGGTTAGGGTTCCGATTGGACCTAGGGTTAGGGTTATGTTGAGGGCTAGGGTTAGATATCCCTTTTGGGTTCCGATTGGACCTAGGGTTAGGGTTATGTTGAGGGCTAGGGTTAGAGATCCGGTTAGGGTTCCGATTGGACCTAGGGTTAGGGTTATGTTGAGGGCTAGGTTTAGAGATCCGGTTAGGGTTCCAATAGGACCTAGGGTTAGTGTTATGTTGAGGGCGAGGGTTAGGGATCCGGTTAGGGTTCCGATTGGACCTAGGGTTAGGGTTATGTTTAGGGCTAGGGTTAGAGATCCGGTTAGGGTTCCGATTGGACCTAGGGTTAGAGTAATGTTGAGGGCTAGGTTTTGATATCCGGTTAGGGTTCCGATTGGACCTAGGGTTAGGATTATGTTGAGGGCTAGGTTTAGAGTTCCGGTTAGAGTTCCGATTGAACCTAGGGTTAGGGTTATGTTGAGGGCGAGGGGTAGAGATCCGGTTACGGTTCCGATTGGACCTAGGGTTAGGGTTATGTTGTGGGCTAGGGTTAGGTATTCGGTTAGGGTTCCGATTGGACCAAGGGTTAGAGTTATGTTGAGGGCGAGGGGTAGAGATCCAGTAAGGGTTCCGATTGGACCTTGGGTTAGGGTTATGTTGAGGGCTGGGGTAGAGATCCTGTTACGGTTCCGATTGGACCTAGGGTTAGGGTTATGTTGAGGGCTAGGGTTAGAGATCCGGTTAGGGTTCCGATTGGACCTAGGGTTAGGGTTATTTTGAGGGCTAGGGTTAGAGATCCCCTTAGGGTTGCGATTGGACCTAGGGTTAAGGTTATGTTGAGGGCTAGGGTTAGAGATCCGGTTAGGGTTTCCAATTGGACCTAGGGTTAGGGATATGTTGAGGGCGAGGGGTAGAGATCCAGTAAGGGTTCCGATTGGACCTAGGGTTAGGGTTATGTTGAGGGCTGGGGTAGAGATCCTGTTAGGGTTCCGATTGGACCTAGGGTTAGGGTTATGTTGAGGGCTAGGGTTAGAAATCCAGTTAGGGTTCCGATTGGACCTAGGGTTAGGGTTATGTTGAGGGCTAGGGATAGAGATCCGGTTAGGGTTCCGATTGGACCTAGGGTTAAGGTTATGTTGAGGACTAGGGTTAGAGATCCGGTTAGGGTTCCGATTGGACCTAGTGTTAGGATTATGTTGAGGGCTAGGGTTAGAGATCCGGTTAGGGTTCCGATTGAACCTAGGGTTAGGGATATGTTGAGGGCTAGGGATAAAGATCCGGTTAGGGTTCCGATTGGACCTAGGGTTAGGGTTATGTTGAGGGCTAGGGTTAGATATCCGGTTAGGATTCAGATTGGACCTAGGGTTAGGGTTATTTTGAGGGGTAGGTTTAGAGATCCGGTTAGGGTTCCGATTGGACCTAGGGTTAGGGTTATGTTGAGGGCGTGGGTTAGATATGCGGTTAGGTTTCCGATTGGACCTAGGGTTAGGGTTATGTTGAGGGCTAGGTTTAGATATCCGTTTAGGGTTCCGATTGGACCTAGGGTTAGGGTTATGTTGAGGGCTAGGGTTAGAGATCCGGTTAGGGTTCCGATTGGACCTAGGGTTAGGGTTATGTTGAGGGCTAGGGATAGAGATCCGGTTAGGGTTCCGATTGGACCTAGGGTTAGGGTTATGTTGAGGGCTAGGGTTAGAGATCCGGTTAGGGTTACGATTGGATCAAGGGTTAGGGTTATGTTGAGGGCGAGGTGTAGAGATCTGGTTAGGGTTCCGATTGGACCTAGGGTTAGGGTTATGTTGAGGTCGAGGGGTAGAGATCCAGTAAGGGTTCCGATTGGACCTAGGGTTAGGTTTATGTTGAGGGCTGGGGTAGAGATCTTGTTAGGGTTCCGATTGGACCTAGGGTTAGGGTTATGTTGAGGGCTAGGGTTAGAAATCCAGTTAGGGTTCCGATTGGACCTAGGGTTAGGGATATGTTGAGGGCTAGGGATAGAGATCTGGTTAGGGTTCCGATTGGACCTAGGGTTAGGGTTATGTTGAGGGCTAGGGTTAGATATCCGGTTAGGGTTCCGATTGGACCTAGGGTTAGGGTTATGTTGAGGGCTAGGGTTAGAGATCAGGTTAGGGTTCCGATTGGACCTAGGGTTAGGGATATGTTGAGGGCTAGGGATAAAGATCCGGTTAGGGTTCCGATTGGACCTAGGGTAAGGGTTATGTTGAGGGATAGGGTTAGATATCCGTTTTGGGTTCTGATTCGACCTAGGGTTAGGGTTATGTTGAGGGCTAGGGTTAGAGATCCGGTTAGGGTTCTGATTGGACCTAGGGTTAGGGTTATGTTGAGGGCGAGGGTTAGAGATCCGGTTAGGGTTCCGATTGGACCTAGGGTTAGGGTTATGTTGAGGGCTAGGGTTAGAGATCTGGTTAGGGTTCCGATTGGACCTAGGGATAGGGTTATGTTGAGAGCTAGGGTTAGATATCCTGTTAGGGTTCCGATTGGGCCTAGGATTAGGGTTATGTTGAGGGCTAGGGTTAGAGATCCGGTTAGGGTTTAGATGGACCTAGGGTAAGGGTTATGTTGAGGGCTAGGGTTAGAGATCCGGTTAGGGTTTAGATGGACCTAGGGTTAGGGTTATGTTGAGGGCTAGGCTTAGATATCCTGTTAGGGTTCCGATTGGGCCTAGGGTTAGGGTTATGTTGAGGGCTAGGGTTAGAGATCCGGTTAGGGTTCCGATTGGACCTAGGGTTAGGGATATGTTGAGGGCTAGGGATAGAGATCCGGTTAGCGTTCCGATTGGACCTAGGGTTAGGGTTATGTTGAGGGCTAGGGTTAGATATCCGGTCAGGGTTCCGATTGGACCTAGGGTTAGGGTTATGTTGAGGGCTAGGGTTAGATATCCGGTCAGGGTTCCGATTGGACCTAGGGTTAGGGATATGTTGAGGGCTAGGGATAGAGATCCGGTTAGGGTTCCGTTTGGACCTAGGGTTAGGGTTATGTTGAGGGCTAGGGTTAGATATCCGGTTAGGGTTCCGATTGGACCTAGGGTTAGGGTTATTTTGAGGGCTAGGGTTAGAGATCCGTTTAGGGTTCCGATTGGACCGAGGGATACGGTTATGTTGAGGGCGAGGGTTAGATATCCGGTTAGGTTTCCGATTGGACCTAGGGTTAGGGTTATATTGAGGGCTAGGGTTAGAGATCCAGTTAGGGTTCCGATTGGCCCTAGGGTTAGGGTTATGTTGAGGGCTAGGGTTAGATATCCGTTTAGGGTTCCGATTGGGCCTAGGGTTAGTGTTATGTTGAGGGCTAGGGTTAAAGGTGCGGTTAGAGTTCGGATTGGACCTAGGGTTAGGGTTATGTTGAGGGCTGAGTAGAGATCCTGTTAGGGTTCCGATTGGACCTAGGATTAAGGTTATGTTGAGGGCTAGGGTTAGATATCCGGTTAGGGTTCCGATTGGACCTAGTGTTAGGGTTATGTTGAGGGCTAGGGTTAGATATCCGTTTAGGGTTCCGATTGGACCTAGGGTTAGGGTAATGTTGAGGGCTAGGGTTAGAGATCCGGTTAGGGTTCCGATTGGACCTAGGGTTAAGGTTATGTTGAGGGCTAGGGTTAGAGATCCGGTTAGGGTTCAGATTGGACCTAGGGTTAGGGCTATGTTGAGGGCTAGGGTTAGATATCCGGTTAGGGTTCCGATTGGACCTAGCGTTAGGGTTATGTTGAGGGCTAGGGTTAGATATCCGGTTAGGGTTCCGATTGGACCTAGGGTTAGGGTTATGTTGAAGGCTAGGTTTAGAGTTCAGGTTAGAGTTCCGATGGGACCTAGGGTTAGGGTTATGTTGAGGGCGAAGGGTAGAGATCCGGTTAGGGTTCCGATTAGACCTAGGGTTAGGGATATGTTGAGGGCTAGGGATAGAGATCCGGTTAGGGTTCCGATTGGACCTAGGGTTAGGGTTATGTTGAGGGCTAGGGTTAGAGATCCGGTTAGGGTTACGATTGGACCAAGGGTTAGGGTTATGTTGAGGGCGAGGGGTAGAGATCTGGTTAGGGTTCCGATTGGACCTAGGGTTAGGGTTATGTTGAGGTCGAGGGGTAGAGATCCAGTAAGGGTTCCGATTGGACCTAGGGTTAGGGTTATGTTGAGGGCTGGGGTAGAGATCCTGTTAGGGTTCCGATTGGACCTAGGGTTAGGGTTATGTTGAGGGCTAGGGTTAGATATCCGTTTTGGGTTCTGATTCGACCTAGGGTTAGGGTTATGTTGAGGGCTAGGGTTAGAGATCCGGTTAGGGTTCTGATTGGACCTAGGGTTAGGGAATGTTGAGGGCGAGGGTTAGAGATCCGGTTAGGGTTCCGATTGGACCTAGGGTTAGGGTTATGTTGAGGGCTAGGGTTAGATATCCGTTTTGGGTTCTGATTCGACCTAGGGTTAGGGTTATGTTGAGGGCTAGGGTTAGAGATCCGGTTAGGGTTCTGATTGGACCTAGGGTTAGGGAATGTTGAGGGCGAGGGTTAGAGATCCGGTTAGGGATCCGATTGGACCTAGGGTTAGGGTTATGTTGAGGGCTAGGGTTAGAGATCTGGTTAGGGTTCCGATTGGACCTAGGGTTAGGGTTATGTTGAGAGCTAGGGTTAGAGATCCGGTTAGGGTTCCGACTGGACCTAGCGTTAGGGTTATCTTGAGGGCTAGGGTTTGATATCCGTTTAGGTTTCCGATTGGACCTAGGGTTAAGGTTATGTTGAGGGCTAGGGTGTGAGATCCGGTTAAAGTTCCGATTGGACCTAGGGTTAGGGTTATGTTGAGGGCTAGGGTTAGAGATCCGGTTAGGGTTTAGATGGACCTAGGGTTAGGGTTATGTTGAGGGCTAGGCTTAGATATCCGGTTAGGGTTCCGATTGGGCCTAGGGTTAGGGTTATGTTGAGGGCTAGGGTTAGAGATCCGGTTAGGGTTCCGATTGGACCTAGGGTTAGGGATATGTTGAGGGCTAGGGATAGAGATCCGGTTAGGGTTCCGATTGGACCTAGGGTTAGGGTTATGTTGAGGGCTAGGGTTAGATATCCGGTTAGGGTTCCGATTGGACCTAGGGTTAGGGTTATTTTGAGGGCTAGGGTTAGAGTTCCGTTTAGGGTTCCGATTGGACCGAGGGATACGGTTATGTTGAGGGCGAGGGTTAGATATCCGGTTAGGTTTCCGATTGGACCTAGGGTTAGGGTTATGTTGAGGACTAGGGTTAGATATCCGTTTTGGGTTCCGATTGGACCTAGGGTTAGGGTTATGTTGAGGGCTGAGTAGAGATCCTGTTAGGGTTCCGATTGGACCTAGGATTAAGGTTATGTTGAGGGCTAGGGTTAGATATCCGGTTAGGGTTCCGATTGGACCTAGTGTTAGGGTTATGTTGAGGGCTAGGGTTAGATATCCGTTTAGGGTTTCGATTGGACCTAGGGTTAGGGTTATGTTGAGAGCTAGGGTTAGAGATTCGGTTAGGGTTCCTATTGGACCTAGGGTTAGGGTTATGTTGAGGGCTAGGGTTAGAGAACCGGTTAGGGTTCCGATTGGACCTAGGCTTAGGGTTATTTTAAGGGCTAGGGTTAGAGATCCGGTTAGGGTTCCGATTGGACCTAGGGTTAGTGTTATGTTGAGGGCGTGGGTTAGATATGTGGTTAGGTTTCCGATTGGACCTAGGGTTAGGGTTATGTTGAGGGCTAGTGTTAGATATCCGTTTTGGGTTCCGATTGGACCAAGGGTTAGGGTTATGTTGAGGGCTAGGTTTAGATATCCGTTTAGGGTTCCGATTGGACCTAGGGTTAAGGTTATGTTGAGGGCTAGGGTTAGAGATCCGGTTAGGGTTTCCAATTGGACCTAGGGTTAGGGATATGTTGAGGGCGAGGGGTAGAGATCCAGTAAGGGTTCCGATTGGACCTAGGGTTAGGGTTATGTTGAGGGCTGGGGTAGAGATCCTGTTAGGGTTCCGATTGGACCTAGGGTTAGGGTTATGTTGAGGGCTAGGGTTAGAAATCCAGTTAGGGTTCCGATTGGACCTAGGGTTAGGGTTATGTTGAGGGCTAGGGATAGAGATCCGGTTAGGGTTCCGATTGGACCTAGGGTTAAGGTTATGTTGAGGACTAGGGTTAGAGATCCGGTTAGGGTTCCGATTGGACCTAGTGTTAGGATTATGTTGAGGGCTAGGGTTAGAGATCCGGTTAGGGTTCCGATTGAACCTAGGGTTAGGGATATGTTGAGGGCTAGGGATAAAGATCCGGTTAGGGTTCCGATTGGACCTAGGGTTAGGGTTATGTTGAGGGCTAGGGTTAGATATCCGGTTAGGATTCAGATTGGACCTAGGGTTAGGGTTATTTTGAGGGGTAGGTTTAGAGATCCGGTTAGGGTTCCGATTGGACCTAGGGTTAGGGTTATGTTGAGGGCGTGGGTTAGATATGCGGTTAGGTTTCCGATTGGACCTAGGGTTAGGGTTATGTTGAGGGCTAGGGTTAGATATCCGTTTTGGGTTCCGATTGGACCAAGGGTTAGGGTTATGTTGAGGGCTAGGTTTAGATATCCGTATAGGGTTCCGATTGGACCTAGGGTTAGGGTTATGTTGAGGGCTAGGGTTAGAGATCCGGTTAGGGTTCCGATTGGACCTAGGGTTAAGGTTATGTTGAGGGCTAGGGTTAGAGATCCGGTTAGGGTTCAGATTGGACCTAGGGTTAGGGTTATGTTCAGGGCTAGGGTTAGATATCCGGTTAGGGTTCCGATTGGACCTAGGGTTAGGGTTATGTTGAGGGCTAGGGTTAGATATCCGGTTAGGGTTCCGATTGGACCTACGGTTAGGGTTATGTTGAGGGCTAGGTTTACAGTTGCGGTTAGAGTTCCGATTGGACCTAGGGTTAGGGTTATGTTGAGGGCGAGGGGTAGAGATCCGGTTAGGGTTCCGATTGGACCTAGGGTTAGGGATATGTTGAGGGCTAGGGATAGAGATCCGGTTAGGGTTCCGATTGGACCTAGGGTTAGGGTTATGTTGAGGGCTAGGGTTAGATATCCCTTTTGGGTTCCGATTTGACCTAGGGTTAGGGTTATGTTGAGGGCTAGGGTTAGAGATCCGGTTAGGGTTCCGATTGAACCTAGGGTTAGGGATATGTTGAGAACTAGGGATAAAGATCCGGTTAGGGTTCCCATTGGACCTAGGGTTAGGGTTATGTTGAGGGCTAGGGTTAGATATCCGGTTAGGGTTCCGATTGGACCTAGGGTTAGGGTTATTTTCAGGGCTAGGGTTAGAGATCCGGTTAGGGTTCCGATTGGACCTAGGGTTAGGGTTATGTTGAGGGCGTGGGTTAGATATGCGGTTAGGTTTCCGATTGGACCTAGGGTTAGGGTTATGTTGAGGGCTAGGGTTAGATATCCGTTTTGGGTTCCGATTGGACCTAGGGTTAGGGTTATGTTGAGGGCTAGGTTTAGATATCCGTTTAGGATTCCGATTGGACCTAGGGTTAGGGTTATGTTGAGGGCTAGGGTTAGAGATCCGGTTAGGGTTCCGATTGGACCTAGGGTTAAGGTTATGTTGAGGGCTAGGGTTAGAGATCCGGTTAGGGTTCAGATTGGACATAGGGTTAGGGTTATGTTGAGGGCTAGGGTTAGAGATCTGGTTAGGGTTCCGATTTGACCTAGGGTTAGGGTTATGTTGAGGGCTAGGGATAGAGATCCGGTTAGGGTTCCGATTGGACCTAGGGTTAGAGTTATGTTGAGGGCTAGGTTTTGATATCCGGTTAGGGTTCCGATTGGACCTAGGGTTAGGATTATGTTGAGGGCTAGGTTTAGAGTTCAGGTTAGAGTTCCGATTGAACCTAGGATTAGGGTTATGTTGAGGGCGAGGGGTAGAGATCCGGTTAGGGTTCCGATTGGACCTAGGGTTAGGGTTATGTTGTGGGCTAGGGTTAGGTATTCGGTTAGGGTTCCGATTGGACCAAGGGTTAGAGTTATTTTGAGGGCGAGGGGTAGAGATCCAGTAAGGGTTCCGATTGGACCTTGGGTTAGGGTTATGTTGCGGGCTGGGGTAGAGATCCTGTTACGGTTCCGATTGGACCTAGGGTTAGGGTTATGTTGAGGGCTAGGGTTAGAGATCCGGTTAGGGTTCCGATTGGACCTAGGGTTAGGGGTATTTTGAGGGCTAGGGTTAGAGATCCCGTTAGGGTTGCGATTGGACCTAGGGTTAAGGTTATGTTGAGGGCTAGGGTTAGAGATCCGGTTAGGGTTTCCAATTGGACCTAGGGTTAGGGATATGTTGAGGGCGAGGGGTAGAGATTCAGTAAGGGTTCCGATTGGACCTAGGGTTAGGGTTATGTTGAGGGCTGGGGTAGAGACCCTGTTAGGGTTCCGATTGGACCTAGGGTTAGGGTTATGTTGAGGGCTAGGGTTAGAAATCCAGTTAGGGTTCCGTTTGGACCTAGGGTTAGGGTTATGTTGAGGGCTAGGGATAGAGATCCGGTTAGGGTTCCGATTGGACCTAGGGTTAAGGTTATGTTGAGGACTAGGGTTAGAGATCCGGTTAGGGTTCCGATTGGACCTAGTGTTAGGATTATGTTGAGGGCTAGGGTTAGAGATCCGGTTAGGGTTCCGATTGAACCTAGGGTTAGGGATATGTTGAGGGCTAGGGATAAAGATCCGGTTAGGGTTCCGATTGGACCTAGGGTTAGGGTTATGTTGAGGGCTAGGGTTAGATATCCGGTTAGGATTCAGATTGGACCTAGGGTTAGGGTTATTTTGAGGGGTAGGTTTAGAGATCCGGTTAGGGTTCCGATTGGACCTAGGGTTAGGGTTATGTTGAGGGCGTGGGTTAGATATGCGGTTAGGTTTCCGATTGGACCTAGGGTTAGGGTTATGTTGAGGGCTAGGGTTAGATATCCGTTTTGGGTTCCGATTGGACCAAGGGTTAGGGTTATGTTGAGGGCTAGGTTTAGATATTCGTTTAGGGTTCCGATTGGACCTAGGGTTAGGGTTATGTTGAGGGCTAGGGTTAGAGATCCGGTTAGGGTTCCGATTGGACCTAGGGTTAAGGTTATGTTGAGGGGTAGGGTTAGAGATCCGGTTAGGGTTCAGATTGGACCTAGGGTTAGGGTTATGTTCAGGGCTAGGGTTAGATATCCGGTTAGGGTTCCGATTGGACCTAGGGTTAGGGTTATGTTGAGGGCTAGGGTTAGATATCCGGTTAGGGTTCCGATTGGACCTACGGTTAGGGTTATGTTGAGGGCTAGGTTTACAGTTGCGGTTAGAGTTCCGATTGGACCTAGGGTTAGGGTTATGTTGAGGGCGAGGGTTAGATATCCGGTTAGGGTTCCGATTGGACCTAGGGTTAGGGATATGTTGAGGGCTAGGGATAGAGATCCGGTTAGGGTTCCGATTGGACCTAGGGTTAGGGTTATGTTGAGGGCTAGGGTTAGATATCCCTTTTGGGTTCCGATTGGACCTAGGGTTAGGGTTATGTTGAGGGCTAGGTTTAGAGATCCGGTTAGGGTTCCGATTGGACCTAGGGTTAGGGTTATGTTGAGGGCTAGGTTTAGAGATCCGGTTAGGGTTCCAATAGGACCTAGGGTTAGTGTTATGTTGAGGGCGAGGGTTAGGGATCCGGTTAGGGTTCCGATTGGACCTAGGGTTAGGGTTATGTTTAGGGCTAGGGTTAGAGATCCGGTTAGGGTTCCGATTGGACCTAGGGTTAGAGTAATGTTGAGGGCTAGGTTTTGATATCCGGTTAGGGTTCCGATTGGACCTAGGGTTAGGATTATGTTGAGGGCTAGGTTTAGAGTTCCGGTTAGAGTTCCGATTGAACCTAGGGTTAGGGTTATGTTGAGGGCGAGGGGTAGAGATCCGGTTAGGGTTCCGATTGGACCTAGGGTTAGGGTTATGTTGTGGGCTAGGGTTAGGTATTCGGTTAGGGTTCCGATTGGACCAAGGGTTAGAGTTATGTTGAGGGCGAAGGGTAGAGATCCAGTAAGGGTTCCGATTGGACCTTGGGTTAGGGTTATGTTGAGGGCTGGGGTAGAGATCCTGTTACGGTTCCGATTGGACCTAGGGTTAGGGTTATGTTGAGGGCTAGGGTTAGAGATCCGGTTAGGGTTCCGATTGGAACTAGGGTTAGGGTTATTTTGAGGGCTAGGGTTAGAGATCCCGTTAGGGTTGCGATTGGACCTAGGGTTAAGGTTATGTTGAGGGCTAGGGTTAGAGATCCGGTTAGGGTTTCCAATTGGACCTAGGGTTAGGGATATGTTGAGGGCGAGGGGTAGAGATCCAGTAAGGGTTCCGATTGGACCTAGGGTTAGGGTTATGTTGAGGGCTGGGGTAGAGATCCTGTTAGGGTTCCGATTGGACCTAGGGTTAGGGTTATGTTGAGGGCTAGGGTTAGAAATCCAGTTAGGGTTCCGATTGGACCTAGGGTTAGGGTTATGTTGAGGGCTAGGGATAGAGATCCGGTTAGGGTTCCGATTGGACCTAGGGTTAAGGTTATGTTGAGGACTAGGGTTAGAGATCCGGTTAGGGTTCCGATTGGACCTAGTGTTAGGATTATGTTGAGGGCTAGGGTTAGAGATCCGGTTAGGGTTCCGATTGAACCTAGGGTTAGGGATATGTTGAGGGCTAGGGATAAAGATCCGGTTAGGGTTCCGATTGGACCTAGGGTTAGGGTTATGTTGAGGGCTAGGGTTAGATATCCGGTTAGGATTCAGATTGGACCTAGGGTTAGGGTTATTTTGAGGGGTAGGTTTAGAGATCCGGTTAGGGTTCCGATTGGACCTAGGGTTAGGGTTATGTTGAGGGCGTGGGTTAGATATGCGGTTAGGTTTCCGATTGGACCTAGGGTTAGGGTTATGTTGAGGGCTAGGTTTAGATATCCGTTTAGGGTTCCGATTGCACCTAGGGTTAGGGTTATGTTGAGGGCTAGGGTTAGAGATCCGGTTAGGGTTCCGATTGGACCTAGGGTTAGGGTTATGTTGAGGGCTAGGGATAGAGATCCGGTTAGGGTTCCGATTGGACCTAGGGTTAGGGTTATGTTGAGGGCTAGGGTTAGAGATCCGGTTAGGGTTACGATTGGATCAAGGGTTAGGGTTATGTTGAGGGCGAGGGGTAGAGATCTGGTTAGGGTTCCGATTGGACCTAGGGTTAGGGTTATGTTGAGGTCGAGGGGTAGAGATCCAGTAAGGGTTCAGATTGGACCTAGGGTTAGGTTTATGTTGAGGGCTGGGGTAGAGATCTTGTTAGGGTTCCGATTGGACCTAGGGTTAGGGTTATGTTGAGGGCTAGGGTTAGAAATCCAGTTAGGGTTCCGATTGGACCTAGGGTTAGGGATATGTTGAGGGCTAGGGATAGAGATCTGGTTAGGGTTCCGATTGGACCTAGGGTTAGGGTTATGTTGAGGGCTAGGGTTAGATATCCGGTTAGGGTTCCGATTGGACCTAGGGTTAGGGTTATGTTGAGGGCTAGGGTTAGAGATCAGGTTAGGGTTCCGATTGGACCTAGGGTAAGGGTTATGTTGAGGGATAGGGTTAGATATCCGTTTTGGGTTTGATTCGACCTAGGGTTAGGGTTATGTTGAGGGCTAGGGTTAGAGATCCAGTTAGGGTTCTGATTGGACCTAGGGTTAGGGTTATGTTGAGGGCGAGGGTTAGAGATCCGGTTAGGGTTCCGATTGGACCTAGGGTTAGGGTTATGTTGAGGGCTAGGGTTAGAGATCTGGTTAGGGTTCCGATTGGACCTAGGGATAGGGTTATGTTGAGAGCTAGGGTTAGATATCCTGTTAGGGTTCCGATTGGGCCTAGGATTAGGGTTATGTTGAGGGCTAGGGTTAGAGATCCGGTTAGGGTTTAGATGGACCTAGGGTTAGGGTTATGTTGAGGGCTAGGGTTAGAGATCCGGTTAGGGTTTAGATGGACCTAGGGTTAGGGTTATGTTGAGGGCTAGGCTTAGATATCCTGTTAGGGTTCCGATTGGGCCTAGGGTTAGGGTTATGTTGAGGGCTAGGGTTAGAGATCCGGTTAGGGTTCCGATTGGACCTAGGGTTAGGGATATGTTGAGGGCTAGGGATAGAGATCCGGTTAGCGTTCCGATTGGACCTAGGGTTAGGGTTATGTTGAGGGCTAGGGTTAGATATCCGGTCAGGGTTCCGATTGGACCTAGGGTTAGGGTTATGTTGAGGGCTAGGGTTAGATATCCGGTCAGGGTTCCGATTGGACCTAGGGTTAGGGATATGTTGAGGGCTAGGGATAGAGATCCGGTTAGGGTTCCGTTTGGACCTAGGGTTAGGGTTATGTTGAGGGCTAGGGTTAGATATCCGGTTAGGGTTCCGATTGGACCTAGGGTTAGGGTTATTTTGAGGGCTAGGGTTAGAGATCCGTTTAGGGTTCCGATTGGACCGAGGGATACGGTTATGTTGAGGGCGAGGGTTAGATATCCGGTTAGGTTTCCGATTGGACCTAGGGTTAGGGTTATATTGAGGGCTAGGGTTAGAGATCCAGTTAGGGTTCCGATTGGCCCTAGGGTTAGGGTTATGTTGAGGGCTAGGGTTAGATATCCGGTTAGGGTTCCGATTGGGCCTAGGGTTAGTGTTATGTTGAGGGCTAGGGTTAAAGGTGCGGTTAGAGTTCCGATTGGACCTAGGGTTAGGGTTATGTTGAGGGCTGAGTAGAGATCCTGTTAGGGTTCCGATTGGACCTAGGATTAAGGTTATGTTGAGGGCTAGGGTTAGATATCCGGTTAGGGTTCCGATTGGACCTAGTGTTAGGGTTATGTTGAGGGCTAGGGTTAGATATCCGTTTAGGGTTCCGATTGGACCTAGGGTTAGGGTAATGTTGAGGGCTAGGGTTAGAGATCCGGTTAGGGTTCCGATTGGACCTAGGGTTAAGGTTATGTTGAGGGCTAGGGTTAGAGATCCGGTTAGGGTTCAGATTGGACCTAGGGTTAGGGCTATGTTGAGGGCTAGGGTTAGATATCCGGTTAGGGTTCCGATTGGACCTAGGGTTAGGGTTATGTTGAGGGCTAGGGTTAGATATCCGGTTAGGGTTCCGATTGGACCTAGGGTTAGGGTTATGTTGAAGGCTAGGTTTAGAGTTCAGGTTAGAGTTCCGATGGGACCTAGGGTTAGGGTTATGTTGAGGGCGAAGGGTAGAGATCCGGTTAGGGTTCCGATTAGACCTAGGGTTAGGGATATGTTGAGGGCTAGGGATAGAGATCCGGTTAGGGTTCCGATTGGACCTAGGGTTAGGGTTATGTTGAGGGCTAGGGTTAGAGATCCGGTTAGGGTTACGATTGGACCAAGGGTTAGGGTTATGTTGAGTTCGAGGGGTAGAGATCTGGTTAGGGTTCCGATTGGACCTAGGGTTAGGGTTATGTTGAGGTCGAGGGGTAGAGATCCAGTAAGGGTTCCGATTGGACCTAGGGTTAGGGTTATGTTGAGGGCTGGGGTAGAGATCCTGTTAGGGTTCCGATTGGACCTAGGGTTAGGGTTATGTTGAGGGCTAGGGTTAGATATCCGTTTTGGGTTCTGATTCGACCTAGGGTTAGGGTTATGTTGCGGGCTAGGGTTAGAGATCCGGTTAGGGTTCTGATTGGACCTAGGGTTAGGGAATGTTGAGGGCGAGGGTTAGAGATCCGGTTAGGGTTCCGATTGGACCTAGGGTTAGGGTTATGTTGAGGGCTAGGGTTAGATATCCGTTTTGGGTTCTGATTCGACCTAGGGTTAGGGTTATGTTGAGGGCTAGGGTTAGAGATCCGGTTAGGGTTCTGATTGGACCTAGGGTTAGGGAATGTTGAGGGCGAGGGTTAGAGATCCGGTTAGGGATCCGATTGGACCTAGGGTTAGGGTTATGTTGAGGGCTAGGGTTAGAGATCTGGTTAGGGTTCCGATTGGACCTAGGGTTAGGGTTATGTTGAGAGCTAGGGTTAGAGATCCGGTTAGGGTTCCGACTGGACCTAGCGTTAGGGTTATCTTGAGGGCTAGGGTTTGATATCCGTTTAGGTTTCCGATTGGACCTAGGGTTAAGGTTATGTTGAGGGCTAGGGTGTGAGATCCGGTTAAGGTTCCGATTGGACCTAGGGTTAGGGTTATGTTGAGGGCTAGGGTTAGAGATCCGGTTAGGGTTTAGATGGACCTAGGGTTAGGGTTATGTTGAGGGCTAGGCTTAGATATCCGGTTAGGGTTCCGATTGGGCCTAGGGTTAGGGTTATGTTGAGGGCTAGGGTTAGAGATCCGGTTAGGGTTCCGATTGGACCTAGGGTTAGGGATATGTTGAGGGCTAGGGATAGAGATCCGGTTAGGGTTCCGATTGGACCTAGGGTTAGGGTTATGTTGAGGGCTAGGGTTAGATATCCGGTTAGGGTTCCGATTGGACCTAGGGTTAGGGTTATTTTGAGGGCTAGGGTTAGAGTTCCGTTTAGGGTTCCGATTGGACCGAGGGATACGGTTATGTTGAGGGCGAGGGTTAGATATCCGGTTAGGTTTCCGATTGGACCTAGGGTTAGGGTTATGTTGAGGGCTAGGGTTAGATATCCGTTTTGGGTTCCGATTGGACCTAGGGTTAGGGTTATGTTGAGGGCTGAGTAGAGATCCTGTTAGGGTTCCGATTGGACCTAGGATTAAGGTTATGTTGAGGGCTAGGGTTAGATATCCGGTTAGGGTTCCGATTGGACCTAGTGTTAGGGTTATGTTGAGGGCTAGGGTTAGATATCCGTTTAGGGTTTCGATTGGACCTAGGGTTAGGGTTATGTTGAGAGCTAGGGTTAGAGATTCGGTTAGGGTTCCTATTGGACCTAGGGTTAGGGTTATGTTGAGGGCTAGGGTTAGAGAACCGGTTAGGGTTCCGATTGGACCTAGGCTTAGGGTTATTTTAAGGGCTAGGGTTAGAGATCCGGTTAGGGTTCCGATTGGACCTAGGGTTAGTGTTATGTTGAGGGCGTGGGTTAGATATGTGGTTAGGTTTCCGATTGGACCTAGGGTTAGGGTTATGTTGAGGGCTAGTGTTAGATATCCGTTTTGGGTTCCGATTGGACCAAGGGTTAGGGTTATGTTGAGGGCTAGGTTTAGATATCCGTTTAGGGTTCCGATTGGACCTAGGGTTAGGGTAATGTTGAGCGCTAGGGTTAGAGATCCGGTTAGGGTTCCGATTGGACCTAGGGTTAAGGTTATGTTGAGGGCTAGGGTTAGAGATCCGGTTAGGGTTCAGATTGGACCTAGGGTTAGGGCTATGTTGAGGGCTAGGGTTAGATATCCGGTTAGGGTTCCGATTGGACCTAGGGTTAGGGTTATGTTGAAGGCTAGGTTTAGAGTTCCGGTTAGAGTTCCGATGGTACCTAGGGTTGGGGTTATGTTGAGGGCGAGGGGTAGAGATCCGGTTAGGGTTCCGATTGGACCTAGGGTTAGGGATATGTTGAGGGCTAGGGATAGAGATCCGGTTAGGGTTCCGATTGGACCTAGGGTTAGGGTTATGTTAGGGCTAGGGTTAGATATCCGTTTTGGGTTCCGATTGGACCTAGGGTTAGGGTTATGTTGAGGGCTAGGGTTAGAGATCCGGTTAGGGTTCCGATTGGACCTAGGGTTAGGGTTATGTTGAGGGCTAGGTTTAGAGATCCGGTTAGGGTTCCGATAGGACCTAGGGTTAGTGTTATGTTGAGGGCGAGGGTTAGATATCCGGTTAGGGTTCGGATTGGACCAAGGGTTAGGGTTATGTTGAGGGCGAGGGGTAGAGATCCGGTTAGGTTTCCGATTGGACCTAGGGTTAGGGTTATGTTGAGGGCTAGGGGTAGATATCCGGTTAGGGTTCCGATTGGACCTAGGGTTAGGGTTATGTTGAGGGCTGAGTAGAGATCCTGTTAGGGTTCCGATTGGACCTAGGATTAAGGTTATGTTGAGGGCTAGGGTTAGATATCCGTTTAGGGTTCCGATTGGACCTAGGGTTAGGGTTATGTTGAGAGCTAGGGTTAGAGATTCGGTTAGGGTTCCTATCGGACCTAGGGTTAGGGTTATGTTGAGGGCTAGGGTTAGAGAACCGGTTAGGGTTCCGATTGGACCTAGGCTTAGGGTTATTTTGAGGGCTAGGGTTAGAGATCCGGTTAGGGTTCCGATTGGACCTAGGGTGAGGGTTATGTTGAGGGCGTGGGTTAGATATGTGGTTAGGTTTCCGATTGGACCTAGGGTTAGGGTTATGTTGAGGGCTAGTGTTAGATATCCGTTTTGGGTTCCGATTGGACCAAGGGTTAGGGTTATGTTTAGGGCTAGGTTTAGATATCCGTTTAGGGTTCCGATTGGACCTAGGGTTAGGGTAATGTTGAGGGCTAGGGTTAGAGATCCGGTTAGGGTTCCGATTGGACCTAGGGTTAAGGTTATGTTAAGGGCTAGGGTTAGAGATCCGGTTAGGGTTCAGATTGGACCTAGGGTTAGGGTTATATTGAGGGCTAGGGTTAGATATCCGGTTAGGGTTCCGATTGGACCTAGGGTTAGGGTTATGTTGAGGGCTAGGGTTAGATATCCGGTTAGGGTTCCGATTGGACCTAGGGTTAGGGTTATGTTGAAGGCTAGGTTTAGAGTTCCGGTTAGAGTTCCGATGGGACCTAGGGTTAGGGTTATGTTGAGGGCTGAGTAGAGATCCTGTTAGGGTTCCGATTGGACCTAGGATTAGGGATATGTTGAGGGCTAGGGATAGAGATCCGGTTAGGGTTCCGATTGGACCTAGGGTTAGGGTTATGTTAGGGCTAGGGTTAGATATCCGTTTTGGGTTCCGATTGGACCTAGGGTTAGGGTAATGTTGAGGGCTAGGGTTAGAGATCCGGTTAGGGTTCCGATTGGACCTAGGGTTAAGGTTATGTTGAGGGCTAGGGTTAGAGATCCGGTTAGGGTTCAGATTGGACCTAGGTTTAGGGCTATGTTGAGGGCTAGGGTTAGATATCCGGTTAGGGTTCCGATTGGACCTAGGGTTAGGGTTATGTTGAGGGCGAGGGGTAGAGGTCCGGTTAGGGTTCCGATTGGACCTAGGGTTAGGGTTATGTTGAAGGCTAGGTTTAGAGTTCAGGTTAGAGTTCCGATGGCACCTAGGGTTAGGGTTATGTTGAGGGCGAGGGGTAGAGATCCGGTTAGGGTTCCGATTAGACCTAGGGTTAGGGATATGTTGAGGGCTAGGGATAGAGATCCGGTTAGGGTTCCGATTGGACCTAGGGTTAGGGTTATGTTAGGGCTAGGGTTAGATATCCGTTTTGGGTTCCGATTGGACCTAGGGTTAGGGTTATGTTGAGGGCTAGGGTTAGAGATCCGGTTAGCGTTCCGATTGGACATAGGGTTAGGGTTATGTTGAGGGCTAGGTTTAGAGATCCGGTTAGGGTTCCGATAGGACCTAGGGTTAGTGTTATGTTGAGGGCGAGGGTTAGATATCCGGTTAGGGTTCCGATTGGACCTAGGGTTAGGGTTATGTTGAGGGCGAGGGGTAGAGATTCGGTTAGGGTTCCGATTGGACCTAGGGTTAGGGTTATGTTGAGGGCGAGGGGTAGAGATCCAGTAAGGGTTCCGATTGGACCTAGGGTTAGGGTTCTGTTGAGGGCTGGGGTAGAGATCCTGTTAGGGTTCCGATTGGACCTAGGGTTAGGGTTAAGTTGAGGGCTAGGGTTAGAGATCCAGTTATGGTTCCGATTGGACCTAGGGTTAGGGTTATGTTGAGGGCTAGGGTTGCATATTCGGTTAGGGTTCCGATTGGACCAAGGGTTAAAGTTATGTTGAGGGCGAGGGGTAGAGATCCGGTTAGGGTTCCGATTGGACCTAGGGTTAGAGATATGTTGAGGGCTAGGGATAGAGATCCGGTTAGGGTTCCGATTGGACCTAGGGTTAGGGTTATGTTGAGGGCTAGGGTTAGAGATCCGGTTAGGGTTACGATTGGACCAAGGGTTAGGGTTATGTTGAGGGCGAGGGGTAGAGATCTGGTTAGGGTTCCGATTGGACCTAGGGTTAGGGTTATGTTGAGGTCGAGGGGTAGAGATCCAGTAAGGGTTCCGATTGGACCTAGGGTTAGGGTTATGTTGAGGGCTGGGGTAGAGATCCTGTTAGGGTTCCGATTGGACCTAGGGTTAGGGTTATGTTGAGGGCTAGGGTTAGAAATCCAGTTAGGGTTCCGATTGGACCTAGGGTTAGGGATATGTTGAGGGCTAGGGATAGAGATCTGGTTAGGGTTCCGATTGGACCTAGGGTTAGGGTTATGTTGAGGGCTAGGGTTAGATATCCGGTAGGGTTCCGATTGGACCTAGGGTTAGGGTTATGTTGAGGGCTAGGGTTAGAGATCAGGTTAGGGTTCCGATTGGACCTAGGGTTAGGGATATGTTGAGTGCTAGGGATAAAGATCCGGTTAGGGTTCCGATTGGACCTAGGGTTAGGGTTATGTTGAGGGCTAGGGTTAGAGATCCGGTTAGGGTTCCGATTGGACCTAGGGTTAGGGAATGTTGAGGGCGAGGGTTAGAGATCCGGTTAGGGATCCGATTGGACCTAGGGTTAGGGTTATGTTGAGGGCTAGGGTTAGAGATCTGGTTAGGGTTCCGATTGGACCTAGGGTTAGGGTTATGTTGAGAGCTAGGGTTAGAGATCCGGTTAGGGTTCCGATTGGACCTAGCGTTAGGGTTATCTTGAGGGCTAGGGTTTGATATCCGTTTAGATTTCCGATTGGACCTAGGGTTAAGGTTATGTTGAGGGCTAGGGTGTGAGATCCGGTTAAGGTTCCGATTGGACCTAGGGTTAGGGTTATGTTGAGGGCTAGGGTTAGAGATCCGGTTAGGGTTTAGATGGACCTAGGGTTAGGGTTATGTTGAGGGCTAGGCTTAGATATCCGGTTAGGGTTCCGATTGGGCCTAGGGTTAGGGTTATGTTGAGGGCTAGGGTTAGAGATCCGGTTAGGGTTCCGATTGGACCTAGGGTTAGGGATATGTTGAGGGCTAGGGATAGAGATCCGGTTAGGGTTCCGATTGGACCTAGGGTTAGGGTTATGTTGAGGGCTAGGGTTAGATATCCGGTTAGGGTTCCGATTGGACCTAGGGTTAGGGTTATTTTGAGGGCTAGGGTTAGAGTTCCGTTTAGGGTTCCGATTGGACCGAGGGATACGGTTATGTTGAGGGCGAGGGTTAGATATCCGGTTAGGTTTCCGATTGGACCTAGGGTTAGGGTTATGTTGAGGGCTTGGGTTAGATATCCGTTTTGGGTTCCGATTGGACCTAGGGTTAGGGTTATGTTGAGGGCTAGGGTTAGATATCCGGTTAGGGTTCCGATTGGTCCTAGGGTTAGGGTTATGTTGAAGGCTAGGTTTAGAGTTCCGGTTAGAGTTCCGATGGGACCTAGGGTTAGGGTTATGTTGAGGGCTGAGTAGAGATCCTGTTAGGGTTCCGATTCGACCTAGGGTTAGGGTTATGTTGAGGGCTAGGGTTAGAGATCCGGTTAGGGTTCCGATTGGACCTAGGGTTAGGGTTATGTTGAGGGCTAGGGTTAGAGATCCGGTTAGGGTTCCGATTGGACCTAGGGTTAGGGTTATGTTGAGGGCTAGGGATAGAGATCCGGTTAGGGTTCCGATTGGACATAGGGTTAGGGTTATGTTGAGGGCTAGGTTTAGATATCCGGATAGGGTTCCGATTGGACCTAGGGTTAGGGTTATTTTGAGGGCTAGGGCTAGAGATCCGGTTAGGGTTCCGATTGGACCTAGGGTTAAGGTTATGTTGAGGGCTAGGGTTAGAGATCCGGTTAGGGTTCAGATTGGACCTAGGGTTAGGGTTATGTTGAGGGCTAGGGATAGAGATCCGGTTAGGGTTCCGATTGGACCTAGGGTTAGGGTTATGTTGAGGGCTAGGGTTAGATATCCGTTTTGGATTCCGATTGGACCTAGGGTTTGGGTTATGTTGAGGGCTAGGGTTAAAGATCCGGTTAGGGTTCCGATTGGACCTAGGGTTAGGGATATGTTGAGGGCTAGGTTTAGAGATCCGGTTAGGGTTCCGATTGGACCTAGGGTTTAGGTTATGTTTAGGGCTAGGGTTAGAGATCTGGTTAGGGTTCCGATTGGACCTAGGGTGAGGGTTATGTTGAGAGCTAGGGTTAGAGATCCGGTTAGGGTTCCTATTGGACCTAGGGTTAGGGTTATGTTGAGAGCTAGGGTTAGATATCCGGTTAGGTTTCCGATTGGACCAAGGGTTAGGGTTATGTTGAGGGCGAGGGGAAGAGATTCGGTTAGGGTTCCGATTGGACCTAGGGTTAGGGTTATGTTGAGGGCGAGGGGTAGAGATCCGGTTAGGGTTCCGATTGGACCTAGGGTTAGGGATATGTTGAGGGCTAGGGATAGAGATCCGGTTAGGGTTCCGATTGGACCTAGGGTTAGGGTTATGTTAGGGCTAGGGTTAGATATCCGTTTTGGGTTCCGATTGGACCTAGGGTTAGGGTTATGTTGAGGGCTAGGGTTAGAGATCCGGTTAGGGTTCCGATTGGACCTAGGGTTAGGGTTATGTTGAGGGCTAGGTTTAGAGATCTGGTTAGGGTTCCGATAGGACCTAGGGTTAGTGTTATGTTGAGGGCGAGGGTTAGATATCCGGTTAGGGTTCGGATTGGACCAAGGGTTAGGGTTATGTTGAGGGCGAGGGGTAGAGGTACGGTTAGGGTTCCGATTGGACCTAGGGTTAGGGTTATGTTGAGGGCGAGGGGTAGAGATGCAGTAAGGGTTCCGATTGGACCTAGGGTTAGGGTTCTGTTGAGGGCTGGGGTAGAGATCCTGTTAGGGTTCCGATTGGACCTAGGGTTAGGGTTAAGTTGAGGGCTAGGGTTAGAAATCCAGTTATGGCTCCGATTGGACCTAGGGTTAGGGATATGTTGAGGGCTAGGGTTAGAGATCTGGTTAGGGTTCCGATTGGACCTAGGGTTAGGGTTATGTTGAGGGCGTGGGTTAGATATGCGGTTAGGTTTCCGATTGGACCTAGGGTTAGGGTTATGTTGAGGGCTAGGGTTAGATATCCGTTTTTTGTTCCGATTGGACCTAGGGTTAGGGTTATGTTGAGGGCTAGGTTTAGATATCCGTTTAGGGTTCCGATTGGACCTAGGGTTAGGGTTATGTTCAGGGCTAGGGTTAGAGATCCGGTTAGGGTTCAGATTGGACCTAGGGTTAGGGTTATGTTGAGGGCTAGGGTTAGAGATCCGGTTAGGGTTCCTATTGGACCTAGGGTTAGGGTTAAGTTGAGGGCTAGGGATAGAGATCCAGTTATGGTTCCGATTGGACCTAGGGTTAGGGTTATGTTGAGGGCTAGGGTTAGATATCCGGTTAGGGTTCCGATTGGACCTAGGGTTAGGGTTATGTTGAGGGCTAGGTTTAGAGTTCCGGTTAGAGTTCCGATTTTACCAAGGGTTAGAGTTATGTTGAGGGCGAGGGGTAGAGATCCGGTTAGGGTTCCGATTGGACCTAGGGTTAGGGTTATGTTGAGGGCGAGGGGTAGAGATCCAGTAAGGGTTCCGATTGGACCTAGGGTTAGGGTTATTTTGAGGGCTGGGGTAGAGTTCCTGTTAGGGTTCCGATTCGACCTAGGGTTAGGGTTATGTTGAGGGCTAGGGTTAGAGATCCGGTTAGGGTTCCGATTGGACCTAGGGTTAGGGTTATGTTGAGGGCTAGGGTTAGAGATCCGGTTAGGGTTCCGATTGGACCTAGGGTTAGGGTTATGTTGAGGGCTAGGGATAGAGATCCGGTTAGGGTTCCGATTGGACATAGGGTTAGGGTTATGTTGAGGGCTAGGTTTAGATATCCGGTTAGGGTTCCGATTGGACCTAGGGTTAGGGTTATTTTGAGGGCTAGGGTTAGAGATCCGGTTAGGGTTCCGATTGGACCTAGGGTTAAGGTTATGTTGAGGGCTAGGGTTAGAGATCCGGTTAGGGTTCAGATTGGACCTAGGGTTAGGGTTATGTTGAGGGCTAGGGATAGAGATCCGGTTAGGGTTCCGATTGGACCTAGGGTTAGGGTTATGTTGAGGGCTAGGGTTAGATATCCGTTTTGGATTCCGATTGGACCTAGGGTTTGGGTTATGTTGAGGGCTAGGGTTAGAGATCCGGTTAGGATTCCGATTGGACCTAGGGTTAGGGATATGTTGAGGGCTAGGTTTAGAGATCCGGTTAGGGTTCCGATAGGACCTAGGGTTAGTGTTATGTTGAGGGCGGGCGTTAGAGATCCGGTTAGGGTTCCGATTGGACCTAGGGTTTAGGTTATGTTTAGGGCTAGGGTTAGAGATCTGGTTAGGGTTCCGATTGGACCTAGGGTGAGGGTTATGTTGAGAGCTAGGGTTAGAGATCCGGTTAGGGTTCCTATTGGACCTAGGGTTAGGGTTATGTTGAGAGCTAGGGTTAGATATCCGGTTAGGGTTCCGATTGGACCAAGGGTTAGGGTTATGTTGAGGGCGAGGGGTAGAGATTCGGTTAGGGTTCCGATTGGACCTAGGGTTAGGGTTATGTTGAGGGCGAGGGGTAGAGATCCAGTAAGGTTTCCGATTGGACCTACGGTTAGGGTTATGTTGAGGGCTGGGGTAGAGATCCTGTTAGGGTTCCGATTGGACCTAGGGTTAGGGTTATGTTGAGGGCTAGGGTTAGAAATCCAGTTATGGTTCCGATTGGACCTAGGGTTAGGGTTATGTTGAGGGCTAGGGTTAGAGATCCGGTTAGGGTTCCGATTGGACCTAGGGTTAAGGTTATGTTGAGGACTAGGGTTAGAGATCCGGTTAGGGTTCCGATTGGACCTAGTGTTAGGGTTATGTTGAGGGCTAGGGTTAGAGATCCGGTTAGGGTTCCGATTGGACCTAGGGTTAAGGTTATGTTGAGGGCTAGGGTTAGAGATCCGGTTAGGGTTCCGATTGGACCTAGGGTTAAGGTTATGTTGAGGACTAGGGTTAGAGATCCGGTTAGGGATCCGATTGGACCTAGGGTTAGGGTTATGTTGAGGGTTTAGGGTAGAGATCCTGTTAGGGTTCCGATTGGACCTAGGGTTAGGGTTATGTTGAGGGCTAGGGTTAGAGATCTGGTTAGGGTTCAGATTGGACCTAGGGTTAGGGTTATGTTGAGGGCTAGGGTTAGAGATCCGGTTAGGGTTCCGATTGGACCTAGGGTTAGGGTTATGTTGAGGGCTAGGTTTAGAGATCTGGTTAGGGTTCCGATAGGACCTAGGGTTAGTGTTATGTTGAGGGCGAGGGTTAGATATCCGGTTAGGGTTCGGATTGGACCAAGGGTTAGGGTTATGTTGAGGGCGAGGGGTAGAGGTACGGTTAGGGTTCCGATTGGACCTAGGGTTAGGGTTATGTTGAGGGCGAGGGGTAGAGATGCAGTAAGGGTTCCGATTGGACCTAGGGTTAGGGTTCTGTTGAGGGCTGGGGTAGAGATCCTGTTAGGGTTCCGATTGGACCTAGGGTTAGGGTTAAGTTGAGGGCTAGGGTTAGAAATCCAGTTATGGCTCCGATTGGACCTAGGGTTAGGGATATGTTGAGGGCTAGGGTTAGAGATCTGGTTAGGGTTCCGATTGGACCTAGGGTTAGGGTTATGTTGAGGGCGTGGGTTAGATATGCGGTTAGGTTTCCGATTGGACCTAGGGTTAGGGTTATGTTGAGGGCTAGGGTTAGATATCCGTTTTTTGTTCCGATTGGACCTAGGGTTAGGGTTATGTTGAGGGCTAGGTTTAGATATCCGTTTAGGGTTCCGATTGGACCTAGGGTTAGGGTTATGTTCAGGGCTAGGGTTAGAGATCCGGTTAGGGTTCAGATTGGACCTAGGGTTAGGGTTATGTTGAGGGCTAGGGTTAGAGATCCGGTTAGGGTTCCTATTGGACCTAGGGTTAGGGTTAAGTTGAGGGCTAGGGATAGAGATCCAGTTATGGTTCCGATTGGACCTAGGGTTAGGGTTATGTTGAGGGCTAGGGTTAGATATCCGGTTAGGGTTCCGATTGGACCTAGGGTTAGGGTTATGTTGAGGGCTAGGTTTAGAGTTCCGGTTAGAGTTCCGATTTTACCAAGGGTTAGAGTTATGTTGAGGGCGAGGGGTAGAGATCCGGTTAGGGTTCCGATTGGACCTAGGGTTAGGGTTATGTTGAGGGCGAGGGGTAGAGATCCAGTAAGGGTTCCGATTGGACCTAGGGTTAGGGTTATTTTGAGGGCTGGGGTAGAGTTCCTGTTAGGGTTCCGATTCGACCTAGGGTTAGGGTTATGTTGAGGGCTAGGGTTAGAGATCCGGTTAGGGTTCCGATTGGACCTAGGGTTAGGGTTATGTTGAGGGCTAGGGTTAGAGATCCGGTTAGGGTTCCGATTGGACCTAGGGTTAGGGTTATGTTGAGGGCTAGGGATAGAGATCCGGTTAGGGTTCCGATTGGACATAGGGTTAGGGTTATGTTGAGGGCTAGGTTTAGATATCCGGTTAGGGTTCCGATTGGACCTAGGGTTAGGGTTATTTTGAGGGCTAGGGTTAGAGATCCGGTTAGGGTTCCGATTGGACCTAGGGTTAAGGTTATGTTGAGGGCTAGGGTTAGAGATCCGGTTAGGGTTCAGATTGGACCTAGGGTTAGGGTTATGTTGAGGGCTAGGGATAGAGATCCGGTTAGGGTTCCGATTGGACCTAGGGTTAGGGTTATGTTGAGGGCTAGGGTTAGATATCCGTTTTGGATTCCGATTGGACCTAGGGTTTGGGTTATGTTGAGGGCTAGGGTTAGAGATCCGGTTAGGATTCCGATTGGACCTAGGGTTAGGGATATGTTGAGGGCTAGGTTTAGAGATCCGGTTAGGGTTCCGATAGGACCTAGGGTTAGTGTTATGTTGAGGGCGGGCGTTAGAGATCCGGTTAGGGTTCCGATTGGACCTAGGGTTTAGGTTATGTTTAGGGCTAGGGTTAGAGATCTGGTTAGGGTTCCGATTGGACCTAGGGTGAGGGTTATGTTGAGAGCTAGGGTTAGAGATCCGGTTAGGGTTCCTATTGGACCTAGGGTTAGGGTTATGTTGAGAGCTAGGGTTAGATATCCGGTTAGGGTTCCGATTGGACCAAGGGTTAGGGTTATGTTGAGGGCGAGGGGTAGAGATTCGGTTAGGGTTCCGATTGGACCTAGGGTTAGGGTTATGTTGAGGGCGAGGGGTAGAGATCCAGTAAGGTTTCCGATTGGACCTACGGTTAGGGTTATGTTGAGGGCTGGGGTAGAGATCCTGTTAGGGTTCCGATTGGACCTAGGGTTAGGGTTATGTTGAGGGCTAGGGTTAGAAATCCAGTTATGGTTCCGATTGGACCTAGGGTTAGGGTTATGTTGAGGGCTAGGGTTAGAGATCCGGTTAGGGTTCCGATTGGACCTAGGGTTAAGGTTATGTTGAGGACTAGGGTTAGAGATCCGGTTAGGGTTCCGATTGGACCTAGTGTTAGGGTTATGTTGAGGGCTAGGGTTAGAGATCCGGTTAGGGTTCCGATTGGACCTAGGGTTAAGGTTATGTTGAGGGCTAGGGTTAGAGATCCGGTTAGGGTTCCGATTGGACCTAGGGTTAAGGTTATGTTGAGGACTAGGGTTAGAGATCCGGTTAGGGATCCGATTGGACCTAGGGTTAGGGTTATGTTGAGGGTTTAGGGTAGAGATCCTGTTAGGGTTCCGATTGGACCTAGGGTTAGGGTTATGTTGAGGGCTAGGGTTAGAGATCTGGTTAGGGTTCAGATTGGACCTAGGGTTAGGGTTATGTTGAGGGCTAGGGTTAGAGATCCGGTTAGGGTTCCGATTGGACCTAGGGTTAGGGTTATGTTGAGGGCTAGGGATAGAGATCCGGTTAGGGTTCCGATTGGACCTAGGGTTAGGGTTATGTTGAGGGCTAGGGTTAGAGATCCGGTTAGGGTTCAGATTGGACCTAGGTTTAGGGTTATGTTGAGGGCTAGGTTTAGAGTTCCGGTTAGGGTTCCGATTGGACCTAGTGTTAGGGTTATGTTGAGGACTAGGGTTAGATAATCGGTTAGGGTTCCGATTGGACCTAGGGTTAGGGTTATTTTGAGGGCTAGGGTTAGAGATCCGGTTAGGGTTCCGATTGGACCTAGGGTTAGGGTTATGTTGAGGGCGAGGGTTAGATATCCGGTTAGGTTTCCAATTGGACCTAGGGTTAGGGTTATGTTGAGGGCTAGGGTTAGATATACGGTTAGGGTTTCGATTGGACCTAGGGTTAGGGTTATTTTGAGGGCTAGGGTTAGAGATCCGGTTAGGGTTCCGATTGGACCTAGGGTTAGGGTTATGTTGAGGGCGAGGGTTAGATATCCGGTTAGGTTTACGATTGGACCTAGGGTTAGGGTTATGTTGAGGGCGAGGGTTAGATATCTGTTTTGGGTTCCGATTGGACCTAGGGTTAGGGTTATGTTAAGGGCTAGGGTTAGAGATCCGGTTAGGGTTCCGAATGGACCTAGGGTTAGGGTTATGTTGAGGGCGAGGGTTAGAGATCCGGTTAGGGATCCGATTGGACCTAGGGTTAGGGTTATGTTGAGGGCTAGGGTTAGAGATCCGGTTAGGGTTCCGATTGGACCTAGTGTTAGGGTTATGTTGAGGGCGAGGATTAGAGATCCGGTTAGGGTTCCAATAGGACCTAGGGTTAGTGTTATGTTGAGGGCGAGGGTTAGGGATCCGGTTAGGGTTCCGATTGGACCTAGGGTTAGGGTTATGTTGAGGGCTAGGGTTAGAGATCCGGTTAGGGTTCCGATTGGACCTAGGGTTAGGGTTATGTTGAGGGCTAGGGTTAGAGATCCGGTTAGGGTTCCGATTGGACCTAGGGTTAGGGTTATGCTGAGGGCAGGGTTAGATATCCGGTTAGGTTTCCGATTGGACCTAGGGTTAGGGTTATGTTGAGGGCTAGGGTTAGATATCCGTTTTGGGTTCCGATTGGACCTAGGGTTAAGGTTATGTTGAGGGCTAGGGTTAGAGATCCGGTTAGGGATCCGATTGGACCTAGGGTTAGGTATATGTTGAGGGCTAGGGATAAAGATCCGGTTAGGGTTCCGATTGGACCTAGGGTTAGTGTTATGTTGAGGGCTAGGGTTAGATATCCGGTTAGGGATCCGATTGGACCTAGGGTTAGGGTTATGTTGAGGGCTAGGGTTAGACATCCGGTTAGGGTTCCGATTGGATCTAGGGTTAGGGTTATGTTGAGGGCGTGGGTTAGATATGCGGTTAGGTTCCCGATTGGACCTAGTGTTAGGGTTATGTTGAGGGCTAGGGTTAGATATCCGGTTAGGGTTCCGATTGGACCTAGGGTTAGGGTTATGTTGAGGGCTAGGTTTAGAGTTCCGGTTAGGGTTCCGATTGGACCTAGTGTTAGGGTTATGTTGAGGGCTATGGTTAGATATCCGGTTAGGGTTCCGATTGGACCTAGGGTTAGGGTTATTTTGAGGGCTAGGGTTAGAGATCCGGTTAGGGTTCCGATTGGACCTAGGGTTAGGGTTATGTTGAGGGCGAGGGTTAGATATCCGGTTAGGTTTCCGATTGGACCTAGGGTTAGGGTTATGTTGAGGGCGAGGGTTAGATATCCGGTTAGGTTTCCGATTGGACCTAGGGTTAGGGTTATTTTGAGGGCTAGGGTTAGAGATCCGGTTAGGGTTCCGATTGGACCTAGGGTTAGGGTTATGTTGAGGGCGAGGGTTAGATATCCGGTTAGGTTTCCGATTGGACCTAGGGTTAGGGTTATGTTGAGGGCTAGGGTTAGATATCCGTTTTGGGTTCCGATTGGACCTAGGGTTAGGGTTATGTTGGGGGCTAGGGTTAGAGATCCGGTTAGGGTTCCGATTGGACCTAGGGTTAGGGTTATGTTGAGGGCGAGGGTTAGAGATCCGGTTAGGAATCCGATTGGACCTAGGGTTAGGGTTATGTTGAGGGCTAGGGATAGAGATCCGGTCAGGGTTCCGATTGGACCTAGGGTTAGGGTTATGTTGAGGGCGAGGGTTAGAGATCCGGTTAGGGATCCGATTGGACCTAGGGTTAGGGTTATGTTGAGGGTTTAGGGTAGAGATCCTGTTAGGGTTCCGATTGGACCTAGGGTTAGGGTTATGTTGAGGGCTAGGGTTAGAGATCTGGTTAGGGTTCAGATTGGACCTAGGGTTAGGGTTATGTTGAGGGCTAGGGTTAGAGATCCGGTTAGGGTTCCGATTGGACCTAGGGTTAGGGTTATGTTGAGGGCTAGGGATAGAGATCCGGTTAGGGTTCCGATTGGACCTAGGGTTAGGGTTATGTTGAGGGCTAGGGTTAGAGATCCGGTTAGGGTTCAGATTGGACCTAGGTTTAGGGTTATTTTGAGGGCTAGGGTTAGAGATCCGGTTAGGGTTCCGATTGGACTTAGGGTTAGGGTTATGTTGAGGGCGAGGGTTAGATATCCGGTTAGGTTTCCAATTGGACCTAGGGTTAGGGTTATGTTGAGGGCTAGGGTTAGATATACGGTTAGGGTTTCGATTGGACCTAGGGTTAGGGTTATTTTGAGGGCTAGGGTTAGAGATCCGGTTAGGGTTCCGATTGGACCTAGGGTTAGGGTTATGTTGAGGGCGAGGGTTAGATATCCGGTTAGGTTTACGATTGGACCTAGGGTTAGGGTTATGTTGAGGGCGAGGGTTAGATATCTGTTTTGGGTTCCGATTGGACCTAGGGTTAGGGTTATGTTAAGGGCTAGGGTTAGAGATCCGGTTAGGGTTCCGAATGGACCTAGGGTTAGGGTTATGTTGAGGGCGAGGGTTAGAGATCCGGTTAGGGATCCGATTGGACCTAGGGTTAGGGTTATGTTGAGGGCTAGGGTTAGAGATCCGGTTAGGGTTCCGATTGGACCTAGTGTTAGGGTTATGTTGAGGGCGAGGATTAGAGATCCGGTTAGGGATCCGATTGGACCTAGGGTTAGGGTTATGTTGAGGACTAGTGTAGAGATCCTGTTAGGGTTCCGATTGGACCTAGGGTTAGGGTTATGTTGAGGGCTTGGGTTAGAAATCCAGTTAGGGTTCCGATTGGACCTAGGGTTAGGGTTATGTTGAGGGCTAGGGTTAGAGATCCGGTTAGGGTTCCGATTGGAGCTAGGGTTAAGGTTATGTTGAGGACTAGGGTTAGAGATCCGGTTAGGGTTCCGATTGGACCTAGTGTTAGGGTTATGTTGAGGGCTAGGGTTAGAGATCCGGTTAGGGTTCCGATTGGACCTAGGGTTAGCGATATGTTGAGGGCTAGGGATAAAGATCCGGTTAGGGTTCCGATTGGACCTAGGTTTAGGGTTATGTTGAGGGCTAGGTTTAGAGTTCCGGTTAGGGTTCCGATTGGACCTAGTGTTAGGGTTATGTTGAGGGCTAGGGTTAGATATCTGGTTAGGGTTCCGATTGGACCTAGGGTTAGGGTTATTTTGAGGGCTAGGGTTAGAGATCCGGTTAGGGTTCCGATTGGACCTAGGGTTAGGGTTATGTTGAGGGCGAGGGTTAGATATCCGGTTAGGTTTCCGATTGGACCTAGGGTTAGGGTTATGTTGAGGGCTAGGGTTAGATATACGGTTAGGGTTTCGATTGGACCTAGGGTTAGGGTTATGTTGAGGGCTAGGGTTAGATATCCGATTTGGGTTCCGATTGGACCTAGGGTTAGGGTTATGTTGGGGGCTAGGGTTAGAGATCCGGTTAGGGTTCCGATTGGACCTAGGGTTAGGGTTATGTTGAGGGCGAGGGTTAGAGATCCGGTTAGGGATCCGATTGGACCTAGGGTTAGGGTTATGTTGAGGGCTAGGGATAGAGATCCGGTTAGGGTTCCGATTGGACCTAGGGTTAGGGTTATGTTGAGGGCGAGGGTTAGAGATCCGGTTAGGGTTCCGATTGGACCTAGGGTTAGGGTTATGTTGAGGGCTAGGGATAGAGATCCGGTTAGGGTTCCGATTGGACCTAGGGTTAGGGTTATGTTGAGGGCTAGGGTTAGAGATCCGGTTAGGGTTCAGATTGGACCTAGGTTTAGGGTTATGTTGAGGGCTAGGTTTAGAGTTCCGGTTAGGGTTCCGATTGGACCTAGTGTTAGGGTTATGTTGAGGACTAGGGTTAGATAATCGGTTAGGGTTCCGATTGGACCTAGGGTTAGGGTTATTTTGAGGTCTAGGGTTAGAGATCCGGTTAGGGTTCCGATTGGACCTAGGGTTAGGGTTATGTTCAGGGCGAGGGTTAGATATCCGGTTAGGTTTCCAATTGGACCTAGGGTTAGGGTTATGTTGAGGGCTAGGGTTAGATATACGGTTAGGGTTTCGATTGGACCTAGGGTTAGGGTTATTTTGAGGGCGAGGGTTAGAGATCCGGTTAGGGTTCCGATTGGACCTAGGGTTAGGGTTATGTTGAGGGCGAGGGTTAGAGATCCGGTTAGGGATCCGGTTGGACCTAGGGTTAGGGTTATGTTGAGGGCTAGGGATAGAGATCCGGTTAGGGTTCCGATTGGACCTAGGGTTAGGGTTATGTTGAGGGCTAGGGTTAGAGATCCGGTTAGGGTTCCGATTGGACCTAGGGTTAGGGTTATGTTGAGGGCTAGGGTTAGAGATCCGGTTAGGGTTCCGATTGGACCTAGGGTTAGGGTTATGCTGAGGGCAGGGTTAGATATCCGGTTAGGTTTCCGATTGGACCTAGGGTTAGGGTTATGTTGAGGGCTAGGGTTAGATATCCGTTTTGGGTTCCGATTGGACCTAGGGTTAAGGTTATGTTGAGGGCTAGGGTTAGAGATCCGGTTAGGGATCCGATTGGACCTAGGGTTAGGGATATGTTGAGGGCTAGGGATAAAGATCCGGTTAGGGTTCCGATTGGACCTAGGGTTAGTGTTATGTTGAGGGCTAGGGTTAGATATCCGGTTAGGGATCCGATTGGACCTAGGGTTAGGGTTATGTTGAGGGCTAGGGTTAGACATCCGGTTATGGTTCCGATTGGACCTAGGGTTAGGGTTATGTTGAGGGCGTGGGTTAGATATGCGGTTAGGTTCCCGATTGGACCTAGTGTTAGGGTTATGTTGAGGGCTAGGGTTAGATATCCGGTTAGGGTTCCGATTGGACCTAGGGTTAGGGTTATGTTGAGGGCTAGGGTTAGATATCCGGTTAGGGATCCGATTGGACCTAGGGTTAGGGTTATGTTGAGGGCTAGGGTTAGACATCCGGTTAGGGTTCCGATTGGACCTAGGGTTAGTGTTATGTTGAGGGCTAGGGTTAGATATCCGGTTAGGGTTCCGATTGGACCTAGGGTTAGGGTTATTTTGAGGGCTAGGGTTAGAGATCCGGTTAGGATTCCGATTGGACCTAGGGTTAGGGTTATGTTGAGGGCGAGGGTTAGATATCCGGTTAGGTTTCCGATTGGACCTAGGGTTAGGGTTATGTTGAGGGCGAGGGTTAGATATCCGGTTAGGTTTCCGATTGGACCTAGGGTTAGGGTTATTTTGAGGGCTAGGGTTAGAGATCCGGTTAGGGTTCCGATTGGACCTAGGGTTAGGGTTATGTTGAGGGCGAGGGTTAGATATCCGGTTAGGTTTCCGATTGGACCTAGGGTTAGGGTTATGTTGAGGGCTAGGGTTAGATATCCGTTTTGGGTTCCGATTGGACCTAGGGTTAGGGTTATGTTGGGGGCTAGGGTTAGAGATCCGGTTAGGGTTCCGATTGGACCTAGGGTTAGGGTTATGTTGAGGGAGAGGGTTAGAGATCCGGTTAGGAATCCGATTGGACCTAGGGTTAGGGTTATGTTGAGGGCTAGGGATAGAGATCCGGTTAGGGTTCCGATTGGACCTAGGGTTAGGGTTATGTTGAGGGCGAGGGTTAGAGATCCGGTTAGGGATCCGATTGGACCTAGGGTTAGGGTTATGTTGAGGGTTTAGGGTAGAGATCCTGTTAGGGTTCCGATTGGACCTAGGGTTAGGGTTATGTTGAGGGCTAGGGTTAGAGATCTGGTTAGGGTTCAGATTGGACCTAGGGTTAGGGTTATGTTGAGGGCTAGGGTTAGAGATCCGGTTAGGGTTCCGATTGGACCTAGGGTTAGGGTTATGTTGAGGGCTAGGGATAGAGATCCGGTTAGGGTTCCGATTGGACCTAGGGTTAGGGTTATGTTGAGGGCTAGGGTTAGAGATCCGGTTAGGGTTCAGATTGGACCTAGGTTTAGGCTTATGTTGAGGGCTAGGTTTAGAGTTCCGGTTAGGGTTCCGATTGGACCTAGTGTTAGGGTTATGTTGAGGACTAGGGTTAGATAATCGGTTAGGGTTCCGATTGGACCTAGGGTTAGGGTTATTTTGAGGGCTAGGGTTAGAGATCCGGTTAGGGTTCCGATTGGACCTAGGGTTAGGGTTATGTTGAGGGCGAGGGTTAGATATCCGGTTAGGTTTCCAATTGGACCTAGGGTTAGGGTTATGTTGAGGGCTAGGGTTAGATATACGGTTAGGGTTTCGATTGGACCTAGGGTTAGGGTTATTTTGAGGGCTAGGGTTAGAGATCCGGTTAGGGTTCCGATTGGACCTAGGGTTAGGGTTATGTTGAGGGCGAGGGTTAGATATCCGGTTAGGTTTACGATTGGACCTAGGGTTAGGGTTATGTTGAGGGCGAGGGTTAGATATCTGTTTTGGGTTCCGATTGGACCTAGGGTTAGGGTTATGTTAAGGGCTAGGGTTAGAGATCCGGTTAGGGTTCCGAATGGACCTAGGGTTAGGGTTATGTTGAGGGCGAGGGTTAGAGATCCGGTTAGGGATCCGATTGGACCTAGGGTTAGGGTTATGTTGAGGGCTAGGGTTAGAGATCCGGTTAGGGTTCCGATTGGACCTAGTGTTAGGGTTATGTTGAGGGCGAGGATTAGAGATCCGGTTAGGGATCCGATTGGACCTAGGGTTAGGGTTATGTTGAGGGCTAGTGTAGAGATCCTGTTAGGGTTCCGATTGGACCTAGGGTTAGGGTTATGTTGAGGGCTAGGGTTAGAAATCCAGTTAGGGTTCCGATTGGACCTAGGGTTAGGGTTATGTTGAGGGCTAGGGTTAGAGATCCGGTTAGGGTTCCGATTGGAGCTAGGGTTAAGGTTATGTTGAGGACTAGGGTTAGAGATCCGGTTAGGGTTCCGATTGGACCTAGTGTTAGGGTTATGTTGAGGGCTAGGGTTAGAGATCCGGTTAGGGTTCCGATTGGACCTAGGGTTAGGGTTATGTTGAGGGCGAGGGTTAGAGATCCGGTTAGGGATCCGATTGGACCTAGGGTTAGGGTTATGTTGAGGGTTTAGGGTAGAGATCCTGTTAGGGTTCCGATTGGACCTAGGGTTAGGGTTATGTTGAGGGCTAGGGTTAGAGATCTGGATAGGGTTCAGATTGGACCTAGGGTTAGGGTTATGTTGAGGGCTAGGGTTAGAGATCCGGTTAGGGTTCCGATTGGACCTAGGGTTAGGGTTATGTTGAGGGCTAGGGATAGAGATCCGGTTAGGGTTCCGATTGGACCTAGGGTTAGGGTTATGTTGAGGGCTAGGGTTAGAGATCCGGTTAGGGTTCAGATTGGACCTAGGTTTAGGGTTATGTTGAGGGCTAGGTTTAGAGTTCCGGTTAGGGTTCCGATTGGACCTAGTGTTAGGGTTATGTTGAGGACTAGGGTTAGATAATCGGTTAGGGTTCCGATTGGACCTAGGGTTAGGGTTATTTTGAGGGCTAGGGTTAGAGATCCGGTTAGGGTTCCGATTGGACCTAGGGTTAGGGTTATGTTGAGGGCGAGGGTTAGATATCCGGTTAGGTTTCCAATTGGACCTAGGGTTAGGGTTATGTTGAGGGCTAGGGTTAGATATACGGTTAGGGTTTCGATTGGACCTAGGGTTAGGGTTATTTTGAGGGCTAGGGTTAGAGATCCGGTTAGGGTTCCGATTGGACCTAGGGTTAGGGTTATGTTGAGGGCGAGGGTTAGATATCCGGTTAGGTTTACGATTGGACCTAGGGTTAGGGTTATGTTGAGGGCGAGGGTTCGATATCTGTTTTGGGTTCCGATTGGACCTAGGGTTAGGGTTATGTTAAGGGCTAGGGTTAGAGATCCGGTTAGGGTTCCGAATGGACCTAGGGTTAGGGTTATGTTGAGGGCGAGGGTTAGAGATCCGGTTAGGGATCCGATTGGACCTAGGGTTAGGGTTATGTTGAGGGCTAGGGTTAGAGATCCGGTTAGGGTTCCGATTGGACCTAGTGTTAGGGTTATGTTGAGGGCGAGGATTAGAGATCCGGTTAGGGATCCGATTGGACCTAGGGTTAGGGTTATGTTGAGGGCTAGTGTAGAGATCCTGTTAGGGTTCCGATTGGACCTAGGGTTAGGGTTATGTTGAGGGCTAGGGTTAGAAATCCAGTTAGGGTTCCGATTGGACCTAGGGTTAGGGTTATGTTGAGGGCTAGGGTTAGAGATCCGGTTAGGGTTCCGATTGGAGCTAGGGTTAAGGTTATGTTGAGGACTAGGGTTAGAGATCCGGTTAGGGTTCCGATTGGACCTAGTGTTAGGGTTATGTTGAGGGCTAGGGTTAGAGATCCGGTTAGGGTTCCGATTGGACCTAGGGTTAGCGATATGTTGAGGGCTAGGGATAAAGATCCGGTTAGGGTTCCGATTGGACCTAGGTTTAGGGTTATGTTGAGGGCTAGGTTTAGAGTTCCGGTTAGGGTTCCGATTGGACCTAGTGTTAGGGTTATGTTGAGGGCTAGGGTTAGATATCCGGTTAGGGTTCCGATTGGACCTAGGGTTAGGGTTATTTTGAGGGCTAGGGTTAGAGATCCGGTTAGGGTTCCGATTGGACCTAGGGTTAGGGTTATGTTGAGGGCGAGGGTTAGATATCCGGTTAGGTTTCCGATTGGACCTAGGGTTAGGGTTATGTTGAGGGCTAGGGTTAGATATACTGTTAGGGTTTCGATTGGACCTAGGGTTAGGGTTATGTTGAGGGCTAGGGTTAGATATCCGTTTTGGGTTCCGATTGGACCTAGGGTTAGGGTTATGTTGGGGGCTAGGGTTAGAGATCCGGTTAGGGTTCCGATTGGACCTAGGGTTAGGGTTATGTTGAGGGCGAGGGTTAGAGATCCGGTTAGGGATCCGATTGGACCTAGGGTTAGGGTTATGTTGAGGGCTAGGTTTAGAGTTCCGGTTAGGGTTCCGATTGGACCTAGGGTTAGGGTTATGTTGAGGGCGAGGGTTAGAGATCCGGTTAGGGATCCGATTGGACCTAGGGTTAGGGTTATGTTGAGGGTTTAGGGTAGAGATCCTGTTAGGGTTCCGATTGGACCTAGGGTTAGGGTTATGTTGAGGGCTAGGGTTAGAGATCTGGTTAGGGTTCAGATTGGACCTAGGGTTAGGGTTATGTTGAGGGCTAGGGTTAGAGATCCGGTTAGGGTTCCGATTGGACCTAGGGTTAGGGTTATGTTGAGGGCTAGGGATAGAGATCCGGTTAGGGTTCCGATTGGACCTAGGGTTAGGGTTATGTTGAGGGCTAGGGTTAGAGATCCGGTTAGGGTTCAGATTGGACCTAGGTTTAGGGTTATGTTGAGGGCTAGGTTTAAAGTTCCGGTTAGGGTTCCGATTGGACCTAGTGTTAGGGTTATGTTGAGGACTAGGGTTAGATAATCGGTTAGGGTTCCGATAGGACCTAGGGTTAGGGTTATTTTGAGGGCTAGGGTTAGAGATCCGGTTAGGGTTCCGATTTGACCTAGGGTTAGGGTTATGTTCAGGGCGAGGGTTAGATATCCGGTTAGGTTTCCAATTGGACCTAGGGTTAGGGTTATGTTGAGGGCTAGGGTTAGAGATCCGGTTAGGGTTCCGATTGGACCTAGTGTTAGCGTTATGTTGAGGGCTAGGGTTAGAGATCCGGTTAGGGATCCGATTGGACCTAGGGTTAGCGATATGTTGAGGGCTAGGGATAAAGATCCGGTTAGGGTTCCGATTGGACCTAGGTTTAGGGTTATGTTGAGGGCTAGGTTTAGAGTTCCGGTTAGGGTTCCGATTGGACCTAGTGTTAGGGTTATGTTGAGGGCTAGGGTTAGATATCCGGTTAGGGTTCCGATTGGACCTAGGGTTAGGGTTATTTTGAGGGCTAGGGTTAGAGATCCGGTTAGGGTTCCGATTGGACCTAGGGTTAGGGTTATGTTGAGGGCTAGGGTTAGATATACGGTTAGGGTTTCGATTGGACCTAGGGTTAGGGTTATTTTGAGGGCTAGGGTTAGAGATCCGGTTAGGGTTCCGATTGGACCTAGGGTTAGGGTTATGTTGAGGGCGAGGGTTAGATATCCGGTTAGGTTTCCGATTGGACCTAGGGTTAGGGTTATGTTGAGGGCTAGGGTTAGATATCCGTTTGGGTTCCGATTGGACCTAGAGTTAGGGTTATGTTGGGGGCTAGGGTTAGAGATCCGGTTAGGGTTCCGATTGGACCTAGGGTTAGGGTTATGTTGAGGGCGAGGGTTAGAGATCCGGTTAGGGATCCGATTGGACCTAGGGTTAGGGTTATGTTGAGGGCTAGGGATAGAGATCCGGTTAGGGTTCCGATTGGACCTAGGGTTAGGGTTATGTTGAGGGCTAGGGTTAGAGATCTGGTTAGGGTTCCGATTGGACCTAGGGTTAGGGTTATGTTGAGGGCTAGGGTTAGAGATCCGGTTAGGGTTCCGATTGGACCTAGGGTTAGGGTTATGTTGAGGGCTAGGGATAGAGATCCGGTTACGGTTCCGATTGGACCTAGGGTTAGGATTATGTTGAGGGCTAGGGTTAGAGATCCTGTTAGGGTTCATATTGGACCTAGGTTTAGGGTTATGTTGAGGGCTAGGTTTAGAGTTCCGGTTAGGGTTCCGATTGGACCTAGTGTTAGGGTTATGTTGAGGACTAGGGTTAGATAACCGATTAGGGTTCCGATTGGACCTAGGGTTAGGGTTATTTTGAGGGCTAGGGTTAGAGATCCGGTTAGGGTTCCGATTGGACCTAGGGTTAGGGTTATGTTGAGGGCGAGGGTTAGATATCCGGTTAGGTTTCCGATTGGACCTAGGGTTAGGGTTATGTTGAGGGCTAGGGTTAGATATACGGTTAGGGTTTCGATTGGACCTAGGGTTAGGGTTATTTTGAGGGCTAGGGTTAGAGATCCGGTTAGGGTTCCGATTGGACCTAGGGTTAGGGTTATGTTGAGTGCGAGGGTTAGATATCCGGTTAGGTTTACGATTGGACCTAGGGTTAGGGTTATGTTGAGGGCGAGGGTTAGATATACGTTTTGGGTTCCGATTGGACCTAGGGTTAGGGTTATGTTGAGGGTTTAGGGTAGAGATCCTGTTAGGGTTCCGATTGGACCTAGGGTTAGGGTTATGTTGAGGGCTAGGGTTAGAGATCTGGTTAGGGTTCAGATTGGACCTAGGGTTAGGGTTATGTTGAGGGCTAGGGTTAGAGATCCGGTTAGGGTTCCGATTGGACCTAGGGTTAGGGTTATGTTGAGGGCTAGGGATAGAGATCCGGTTAGGGTTCCGATTGGACCTAGGGTTAGGGTTATGTTGAGGGCTAGGTTTAGAGATCCGGTTAGGTTTACGATTGGACCTAGGGTTAGGGTTATGTTGAGGGCGAGGGTTAGATATCCGTTTTGGGTTCCGATTGGACCTAGGGTTAGGGTTATGTTAAGGGCTAGGGTTAGAGATCCGGTTAGGGTTCCGAATGGACCTAGGGTTAGGGTTATGTTGAGGGCGAGGGTTAGAGATCCGGTTAGGGATCCGATTGGACCTAGGGTTAGGGTTATGTTGAGGGCTAGGGTTAGAGATCCGGTTAGGGTTCCGATTGGACCTAGTGTTAGGGTTATGTTGAGGGCGAGGATTAGAGATCCGGTTAGGGATCCGATTGGACCTAGGGTTAGGATTATGTTGAGGGCTAGTGTAGAGATCCTGTTAGGGTTCCGATTGGACCTAGGGTTAGGGTTATGTTGAGGGCTAGGGTTAGAAAGCCAGTTAGGGTTCCAATTGGACCTAGGGTTAGGGTTATGTTGAGGGCTAGGGTTAGAGATCCGGTTAGGGTTCCGATTGGAGCTAGGGTTAAGGTTATGTTGAGGACTAGGGTTAGAGATCCGGTTAGGGTTCCGATTGGACCTAGTGTTAGGGTTATGTTGAGGGCTAGGGTTAGAGATCCGGTTAGGGTTCCGATTGGACCTAGGGTTAGCGATATGTTGAGGGCTAGGGATAAAGATCCGTTTAGGGTTCCGATTGGACCTAGGGTTAGGGTTATGTTGAGGGCTAGGGTTAGATATCCGGTTAGTGTTCCGATTGGACCTAAGGTTAGGGTTACGTTGAGGGCGTGGGTTAGATATGTGGTTAGGTTTCCGATTGGACCTAGGGTTAGGGTTATGTTGAGGGCTAGGGTTAGATATCCGTTTTGGGTTCCGATTGGACCTAGGGTTAGGGTTATGTTGAGGGCTAGGTTTAGATATCCGTTTAGGGTTCCGATTGGACCTAGGGTTAGGGTTATGTTGAGGGCTAGGGTTAGAGATCGGGTTAGGGTTCCGATTGGACCTAGGGTTAAGGTTATGTTGAGGGCTAGGGTTAGAGATCCGGTTAGGGTTCAGATTGGACCTAGGGTTAGGGTTATGTTGAGGGCTAGGGTTAGAGATCCGGTTAGGGTTCCGATTGGACCTAGGGTTAGGGTTATGTTGAGGGCTAGGGATAGAGATCCGGTTAGGTTTCCGATTGGACCTAGGGTTAGGGTTATGTTGAGGGTTAGGGTTAGATATCCGGTTAGGGTTCCGATTGGACCTAGGGTTAGGGTTATGTTGAGGGCTAGGGTTAGAGATCCGGTTACGGTTCCGTTTGGACGTAGGGTTAGGGTTATGTTGAGGGCGTGGGTTAGATATGCGGTTAGGTTCCCGATTGGACCTAGGGTTAGGGTTATGTTGAGGGCTAGGGTTAGATATCCGTTTTGGGTTCCGATTGGACCTAGGGTTAGGGTTATGTTGAGGGCTATGGTTAGAGATCCGGTTAGGGTTCCGATTGGACCTAGGGTTAGGGTTATGTTGAGGGCTAGGGTTAGATATCCGGTTAGGGTTTCGATTGGACCTAGGGTTAGGGTTATTTTGAGGGCTAGGGTTAGAGATCCGGTTAGGGTTCCGATTGGACCTAGGGTTAGGGTTATGTTGAGGGCGAGGGTTAGATATCCGGTTAGGTTTCCGATTGGACCTAGGGTTAGGGTTATGTTGAGGGCTAGGGTTAGATATCCGTTTGGGTTCCGATTGGACCTAGAGTTAGGGTTATGTTGGGGGCTAGGGTTAGAGATCCGGTTAGGGTTCCGATTGGACCTAGGGTTAAGGTTATGTTGAGGGCTAGGGTTAGAGATCCGGTTAGGGTTCAGATTGGACCTAGGGTTAGGGTTATGTTGAGGGCTAGGGTTAGAGATCCGGTTAGGGTTCCGATTGGACCTAGGTTTAGGGTTATGTTGAGGGCTAGGTTTAGAGTTCCGGTTAGGGTTCCGATTGGACCTAGTGTTAGGGTTATGTTGAGGGCTAGGGTTAGATATCCGGTTAGGGTTCCGATTGGACCTAGGGTTAGGGTTATTTTGAAGGCTAGGGTTAGAGATCCGGTTAGGGTTCCGATTGGACCTAGGGTTAGGGTTATGTTGAGGGCGAGGGTTAGATATCCGGTTAGGTTTCCGATTGGACCTAGGGTTAGGGTTATGTTGAGGGCTAGGGTGAGATATACTGTTAGGGTTTCGATTGGACCTAGGGTTAGGGTTATGTTGAGGGCTAGGGTTAGATATCCGTTTTGGGTTCCGATTGGACCTAGGGTTAGGGTTATGTTGGGGGCTAGGGTTAGAGATCCGGTTAGGGTTCCGATTGGACCTAGGGTTAGGGTTATGTTGAGGGCGAGGGTTAGAGATCCGGTTAGGGATCCGATTGGACCTAGGGTTAGGGTTATGTTGAGGGCTAGGGATAGAGATCCGGTTAGGGTTCCGATTGGACCTAGGGTTAGGGTTATGTTGAGGGCGAGGGTTAGAGATCCGGTTAGGGATCCGATTGGACCTAGGGTTAGGGTTATGTTGAGGGTTTAGGGTAGAGATCCTGTTAGGGTTCCGATTGGACCTAGGGTTAGGGTTATGTTGAGGGCTAGGGTTAGAGATCTGGTTAGGGTTCAGATTGGACCTAGGGTTAGGGTTATGTTGAGGGCTAGGGTTAGAGATCCGGTTAGGGTTCCGATTGGACCTAGGGTTAGGGTTATGTTGAGGGCTAGGGATAGAGATCCGGTTAGGGTTCCGATTGGACCTAGGGTTAGGGTTATGTTGAGGGCTAGGGTTAGAGATCCGGTTAGGGTTCAGATTGGACCTAGGTTTAGGGTTATGTTGAGGGCTAGGTTTAAAGTTCCGGTTAGGGTTCCGATTGGACCTAGTGTTAGGGTTATGTTGAGGACTAGGGTTAGATAATCGGTTAGGGTTCCGATAGGACCTAGGGTTAGGGTTATTTTGAGGGCTAGGGTTAGAGATCCGGTTAGGGTTCCGATTTGACCTAGGGTTAGGGTTATGTTCAGGGCGAGGGTTAGATATCCGGTTAGGTTTCCAATTGGACCTAGGGTTAGGGTTATGTTGAGGGCTAGGGTTAGATATACGGTTAGGGTTTCGATTGGACCTAGGGTTAGGGTTATTTTGAGGGCTAGGGTTAGAGATCCGGTTAGGGTTCCGATTGGACCTAGGGTTAGGGTTATGTTGAGGGCGAGGGTTAGATATCCGGTTAGGTTTACGATTGGACCTAGGGTTAGGGTTATGTTGAGGGCGAGGGTTAGATATCCGTTTTGGGTTCCGATTGGACCTAGGGTTAGGGTTATGTTAAGGGCTAGAGTTAGAGATCCGGTTAGGGTTCCGAATGGACCTAGGGTTAGGGTTATGTTGAGGGCGAGGGTTAGAGATCCGGTTAGGGATCCGATTGGACCTAGGGTTAGGGTTATGTTGAGGGCTAGGGTTAGAGATCCGGTTAGGGTTCCGATTGGACCTAGTGTTAGGGTTATGTTGAGGGCGAGGATTAGAGATCCGGTTAGGGATCCTATTGGACCTAGGGTTAGGGTTATGTTGAGGGCTAGTGTAGAGATCCTGTTAGGGTTCCGATTGGACCTAGGGTTAGGGTTATGTTGAGGGCTAGGGTTAGAAATCCAGTTAGGGTTCCGATTGGACCTAGGGTTAGGGTTATGTTGAGGGCTAGGGTTAGAGATCCGGTTAGGGTTCCGATTGGACCTAGGGTTAAGGTTATGTTGAGGACTAGGGTTAGAGATCCGGTTAGGGTTCCGATTGGACCTAGTGTTAGCGTTATGTTGAGGGCTAGGGTTAGAGATCCGGTTAGGGATCCGATTGGACCTAGGGTTAGCGATATGTTGAGGGCTAGGGATAAAGATCCGGTTAGGGTTCCGATTGGACCTAGGTTTAGGGTTATGTTGAGGGCTAGGTTTAGAGTTCCGGTTAGGGTTCCGATTGGACCTAGTGTTAGGGTTATGTTGAGGGCTAGGGTTAGATATCCGGTTAGGGTTCCGATTGGACCTAGGGTTAGGGTTATTTTGAGGCTAGGGTTAGAGATCCGGTTAGGGTTCCGATTGGACCTAGGGTTAGGGTTATGTTGAGGGCTAGGGTTAGATATACCGTTAGGGTTTCGATTGGACCTAGGGTTAGGGTTATTTTGAGGGCTAGGGTTAGAGATCCGGTTAGGGTTCCGATTGGACCTAGGGTTAGGGTTATGTTGAGGGCGAGGGTTAGATATCCGGTTAGGTTTCCGATTGGACCTAGGGTTAGGGTTATGTTGAGGGCTAGGGTTAGATATCCGTTTGGGTTCCGATTGGACCTAGAGTTAGGGTTATGTTGGGGGCTAGGGTTAGAGATCCGGTTAGGGTTCCGATTGGACCTAGGGTTAGGGTTATGTTGAGGGCGAGGGTTAGAGATCCGGTTAGGGATCCGATTGGACCTAGGGTTAGGGTTATGTTGAGGGCTAGGGATAGAGATCCGGTTAGGGTTCCGATTGGACCTAGGGTTAGGGTTATGTTGAGGGCTAGGGTTAGAGATCTGGTTAGGGTTCCGATTGGACCTAGGGTTAGGGTTATGTTGAGGGCTAGGGTTAGAGATCCGGTTAGGGTTCCGATTGGACCTAGGGTTAGGGTTATGTTGAGGGCTAGGGATAGAGATCCGGTTACGGTTCCGATTGGACCTAGGGTTAGGATTATGTTGAGGGCTAGGGTTAGAGATCCTGTTAGGGTTCATATTGGACCTAGGTTTAGGGTTATGTTGAGGGCTAGGTTTAGAGTTCCGGTTAGGGTTCCGATTGGACCTAGTGTTAGGGTTATGTTGAGGACTAGGGTTAGATAACCGATTAGGGTTCCGATTGGACCTAGGGTTAGGGTTATTTTGAGGGCTAGGGTTAGAGATCCGGTTAGGGTTCCGATTGGACCTAGGGTTAGGGTTATGTTGAGGGCGAGGGTTAGATATCCGGTTAGGTTTCCGATTGGACCTAGGGTTAGGGTTATGTTGAGGGCTAGGGTTAGATATACGGTTAGGGTTTCGATTGGACCTAGGGTTAGGGTTATTTTGAGGGCTAGGGTTAGAGATCCGGTTAGGGTTCCGATTGGACCTAGGGTTAGGGTTATGTTGAGTGCGAGGGTTAGATATCCGGTTAGGTTTACGATTGGACCTAGGGTTAGGGTTATGTTGAGGGCGAGGGTTAGATATACGTTTTGGGTTCCGATTGGACCTAGGGTTAGGGTTATGTTGAGGGTTTAGGGTAGAGATCCTGTTAGGGTTCCGATTGGACCTAGGGTTAGGGTTATGTTGAGGGCTAGGGTTAGAGATCTGGTTAGGGTTCAGATTGGACCTAGGGTTAGGGTTATGTTGAGGGCTAGGGTTAGAGATCCGGTTAGGGTTCCGATTGGACCTAGGGTTAGGGTTATGTTGAGGGCTAGGGATAGAGATCCGGTTAGGGTTCCGATTGGACCTAGGGTTAGGGTTATGTTGAGGGCTAGGTTTAGAGATCCGGTTAGGTTTACGATTGGACCTAGGGTTAGGGTTATGTTGAGGGCGAGGGTTAGATATCCGTTTTGGGTTCCGATTGGACCTAGGGTTAGGGTTATGTTAAGGGCTAGGGTTAGAGATCCGGTTAGGGTTCCGAATGGACCTAGGGTTAGGGTTATGTTGAGGGCGAGGGTTAGAGATCCGGTTAGGGATCCGATTGGACCTAGGGTTAGGGTTATGTTGAGGGCTAGGGTTAGAGATCCGGTTAGGGTTCCGATTGGACCTAGTGTTAGGGTTATGTTGAGGGCGAGGATTAGAGATCCGGTTAGGGATCCGATTGGACCTAGGGTTAGGATTATGTTGAGGGCTAGTGTAGAGATCCTGTTAGGGTTCCGATTGGACCTAGGGTTAGGGTTATGTTGAGGGCTAGGGTTAGAAAGCCAGTTAGGGTTCCAATTGGACCTAGGGTTAGGGTTATGTTGAGGGCTAGGGTTAGAGATCCGGTTAGGGTTCCGATTGGAGCTAGGGTTAAGGTTATGTTGAGGACTAGGGTTAGAGATCCGGTTAGGGTTCCGATTGGACCTAGTGTTAGGGTTATGTTGAGGGCTAGGGATAAAGATCCGTTTAGGGTTCCGATTGGACCTAGGGTTAGGGTTATGTTGAGGGCTAGGGTTAGATATCCGGTTAGTGTTCCGATTGGACCTAAGGTTAGGGTTACGTTGAGGGCGTGGGTTAGATATGTGGTTAGGTTTCCGATTGGACCTAGGGTTAGGGTTATGTTGAGGGCTAGGGTTAGATATCCGTTTTGGGTTCCGATTGGACCTAGGGTTAGGGTTATGTTGAGGGCTAGGTTTAGATATCCGTTTAGGGTTCCGATTGGACCTAGGGTTAGGGTTATGTTGAGGGCTAGGGTTAGAGATCGGGTTAGGGTTCCGATTGGACCTAGGGTTAAGGTTATGTTGAGGGCTAGGGTTAGAGATCCGGTTAGGGTTCAGATTGGACCTAGGGTTAGGGTTATGTTGAGGGCTAGGGTTAGAGATCCGGTTAGGGTTCCGATTGGACCTAGGGTTAGGGTTATGTTGAGGGCTAGGGATAGAGATCCGGTTAGGTTTCCGATTGGACCTAGGGTTAGGGTTATGTTGAGGGTTAGGGTTAGATATCCGGTTAGGGTTCCGATTGGACCTAGGGTTAGGGTTATGTTGAGGGCTAGGGTTAGAGATCCGGTTAGGGTTCCGTTTGGACGTAGGGTTAGGGTTATGTTGAGGGCGTGGGTTAGATATGCGGTTAGGTTCCCGATTGGACCTAGGGTTAGGGTTATGTTGAGGGCTAGGGTTAGATATCCGTTTTGGGTTCCGATTGGACCTAGGGTTAGGGTTATGTTGAGGGCTATGGTTAGAGATCCGGTTAGGGTTCCGATTGGACCTAGGGTTAGGGTTATGTTGAGGGCTAGGGTTAGATATCCGGTTAGTGTTTCGATTGGACCTAGGGTTAGGGTTATTTTGAGGGCTAGGGTTAGAGATCCGGTTAGGGTTCCGATTGGACCTAGGGTTAGGGTTATGTTGAGGGCGAGGTTTAGATATCCGGTTAGGTTTCCGATTGGACCTAGGGTTAGAGTTATGTTGAGGGCTAGGGTTAGATATACGGTTAGGGTTTCGATTGGACCTAGGGTTAGGGTTATTTTGAGGGCTAGGGTTAGAGATCCGGTTAGGTTTCCGATTGGACCTAGGGTTAGGGTTATGTTGAGGGCGAGGGTTAGATATCCAGTTAGGTTTCCGATTGGACCTAGGGTTAGGGTTATGTTGAGGGCTAGGGTTAGATATCCGTTTGGGTTCCGATTGGACCTAGAGTTAGGGTTATGTTGGGGGCTAGGGTTAGAGATCCGGTTAGGGTTCCGATTGGACCTAGGGTTAAGGTTATGTTGAGGGCTAGGGTTAGAGATCCGGTTAGGGTTCAGATTGGACCTAGGGTTAGGGTTATGTTGAGGGCTAGGGTTAGAGATCCGGTTAGGGTTCCGATTGGACCTAGGGTTAGGGTTATGTTGAGGGCTAGGGATAGAGATCCGGTTAGGTTTCCGATTGGACCTAGGGTTAGGGTTATGTTGAGGGTTAGGGTTAGATATCCGGTTAGGGTTCCGATTGGACCTAGGGTTAGGGTTATGTTGAGGGCTAGGGTTAGAGATCCGGTTAGGGTTCCGTTTGGACGTAGGGTTAGGGTTATGTTGACGGCGTGGGTTAGATATGCGGTTAGGTTCCCGATTGGACCTAGGGTTAGGGTTATGTTGAGGGCTAGGGTTAGATATCCGTTTTGGGTTCCGATTGGACCTAGGGTTAGGGTTATGTTGAGGGCTAGGGTTAGAGATCCGGTTAGGGCTCCGATTGGACCTAGGGTTAGGGTTATGTTGAGGGCTAGGGATAGAGATCCGGTTAGGGTTCCGATTGGACCTAGGGTTAGGGTTATGTTGAGGGCTAGGGTTAGAGTTCCGGTTAGGGTTCAGATTGGACATAGGGTTAGGGTTATGTTGAGGGCTAGGTTTAGAGTTCCGGTTAGGGTTCCGATTGGACCTAGGGTTAGGGTTATGTTGAGGGCTAGGGTTAGATATCCGGTTAGGGTTTCGATTGGACCTAGGGTTAGGGTTATTTTGAGGGCTAGGGTTAGAGATCCGGTTAGGGTTCCGATTGGACCTAGGGTTAGGGTTATGTTGAGGGCGAGGTTTAGATATCCGGTTAGGTTTCCGATTGGACCTAGGGTTAGAGTTATGTTGAGGGCTAGGGTTAGATATACGGTTAGGGTTTCGATTGGACCTAGGGTTAGGGTTATTTTGAGGGCTAGGGTTAGAGATCCGGTTAGGGTTCCGATTGGACCTAGGGTTAGGGTTATGTTGAGGGCGAGGGTTAGATATCCGGTTAGGTTTCCGATTGGACCTAGGGTTAGGGTTATGTTGAGGGCTAGGGTTAGATATCCGTTTGGGTTCCGATTGGACCTAGAGTTAGGGTTATGTTGGGGGCTAGGGTTAGAGATCCGGTTAGGGTTCCGATTGGACCTAGGGTTAGGGTTATGTTGAGGGCGAGGGTTAGAGATCCGGTTAGGGATCCGTTTGGACCTAGGGTTAGGGTTATGTTGAGGGCTAGGGATAGAGATCCGGTTAGGGTTCCGATTGGACCTAGGGTTAGGGTTATGTTGAGGGCTAGGGTTAGAGATCTGGTTAGGGTTCCGATTGGACCTAGGGTTAGGGTTATGTTGAGGGCTAGGGTTAGAGATCCGGTTAGGGTTCCGATTGGACCTAGGGTTAGGGTTATGTTGAGGGCTAGGGTTAGAGATCCGGTTAGGGTTCAGATTGGACCTAGGTTTAGGGTTATGTTGAGGGCTAGGTTTAGAGTTCCGGTTAGGGTTCCGATTGGACCTAGTGTTAGGGTTATGTTGAGGACTAGGGTTAGATAACCGGTTAGGGTTCCGATTGGACCTAGGGTTAGGGTTATTTTGAGGGCTAGGGTTAGAGATCCGGTTAGGGTTCCGGTTGGACCTAGGGTTAGGGTTATGTTGAGGGCGAGGGTTAGAGATCCGGTTAGGGTTCCGATTGGACCTAGGGTTAGGGTTATGTTGAGGGCTAGGGTTAGAGATCCGGTTAGGGTTCCGATTGGACCTAGGGTTAGGGTTATTTTGAGGGCTAGGGTTAGAGATCCGGTTAGGGTTCCGATTGGACCTAGGGTTAGGGTTATGTTGAGGGCGAGGGTTAGATATCCGGTTAGGTTTCCGATTGGACCTAGGGTTAGGGTTATGTTGAGGGCTAGGGTTAGATATACGGTTAGGGTTTCGATTGGACCTAGGGTTAGGGTTATTTTGAGGGCTAGGGTTAGAGATATGGTTAGGGTTCCGATTGGACCTAGGGTAGGGTTATGTTGAGGGCGAGGGTTAGATATCCGGTTAGGTTTCCGATTGGACCTAGGGTTAGGGTTATGTTGAGGGCTAGGGTTAGATATCCGTTTTGGGTTTTGATTGGACCTAGGGTTAGGGTTATGTTGGAGGCTAGGGTTACAGATCCGGTTAGGGTTCCGATTGGACCTAGGGTTAGGGTTATGTTGAGGGCGAGGGTTAGAGATCCGGTTAGGATCCGATTGGACCTAGGGTTAGGGTTATGTTGAGGGCTAGGGATAGAGATCCGGTTAGGGTTCCGATTGGACCTAGGGTTAGGGTTATGTTGAGGGCGAGGGTTAGAGATCCGGTTAGGGATCCGATTGGACCTAGGGTTAGGGTTATGTTGAGGGTTTAGGGTAGAGATCCTGTTAGGGTTCCGATTGGACCTAGGGTTAGGGTTATGTTGAGGGCTAGGGTTAGAGATCTGGTTAGGGTTCAGATTGGACCTAGGTTTAGGGTTATGTTGAGGGCTAGGGTTAGAGATCCGGTTAGGGTTCCGATTGGACCTAGGGTTAGGGTTATGTTGAGGGCTAGGGATAGAGATCCGGTTAGGGTTCCGATTGGACCTAGGGTTAGGGTTATGTTGAGGGCTAGGGTTAGAGATCCGGTTAGGGTTCAGATTGGACCTAGGTTTAGGGTTATGTTGAGGGCTAGGTTTAGAGTTCCGGTTAGGGTTCCGATTGGACCTAGTGTTAGGGTTATGTTGAGGACTAGGGTTAGATATACGGTTAGGGTTTCGATTGGACCTAGGGTTAGGGTTATTTTGAGGGCTAGGGTTAGAGATCCGGTTAGGGTTCCGATTGGACCAAGGGTTAGGGTTATGTTGAGGGCGAGGGTTAGATATCCGGTTAGGTTTACGAATGGACCTAGGGTTAGGGTTATGTTGAGGGCGAGGGTTAGATATCCGTTTTGGGTTCCGATTGGACCTAGGGTTAGGGTTATGTTAAGGGCTAGGGTTAGAGATCCGGTTAGGGTTCCGAATGGACCTAGGGTTAGGGTTATGTTGAGGGCGAGGGTTAGAGATCCGGTTAGGGATCCGATTGGACCTAGGGTTAGGGTTATGTTGAGGGCTAGGGTTAGAGATCCGGTTAGGGTTCCGATTGGACCTAGTGTTAGGGTTATGTTGATGGCGAGGATTAGAGATCCGGTTAGGGATCCGATTGGACCTAGTGTTAGGGTTATGTTGAGGGCTAGGGTTAGAGATCCGGTTAGGGTTCCGATTGGACCTAGGGTTAGCGATATGTTGAGGGCTAGGGATAAAGATCCGCTTAGTGTTCCGATTGGACCTAGGGTTAGGGTTATGTTGAGGGCTAGGGTTAGATATCCGGTTAGTGTTCCGATTGGACCTAAGGTTAGGGTTATGTTGAGGGCGTGGGTTAGATATGTGGTTAGGTTTCCGATTGGACCTAGGGTTAGGGTTATGTTGAGGGCTAGGGTTAGATATCCGTTTTGGGTTCCGATTGGACCTGGGGTTAGGGTTATGTTGAGGGCTAGGGATAGAGATCCGGTTACGGTTCCGATTGGACCTAGGGTTAGGGTTATGTTGAGGGCTAGGGTTAGAGATCCTGTTAGGGTTCAGATTGGACCTAGGTTTAGGGTTATGTTGAGGGCTAGGTTTAGAGTTCCGGTTAGGGTTCCGATTGGACCTAGTGTTAGGGTTATGTTGAGGACTAGGGTTAGATAACCGATTAGGGTTCCGATTGGACCTAGGGTTAGGGTTATTTTGAGTGCTAGGGTTAGAGATCCGGTTAGGGTGCCGATTGGACCTAGGGTTAGGGTTATGTTGAGGGCGAGGGTTAGATATCCGGTTAGGTTTCCGATTGGACCTAGGGTTAGGGTTATGTTGAGCGCTAGGGTTAGATATACGGTTAGGGTTTCGATTGGACCTAGGTTTAGGGTTATTTTGAGGGCTAGGGTTAGAGATCCGGTTAGGGTTCCGATTGGACCTAGGGTTAGGGTTATGTTGAGTGCGAGGTTTAGATATCCGGTTAGGTTTACGATTGGACCTAGGGTTAGGGTTATGTTGAGGGCGAGGGTTAGATATACGTTTTGGGTTCCGATTGGACCTAGGGTTAGGGTTATGTTGAGGGTTTAGGGTAGAGATCCTGTTAGGGTTCCGATTGGACCTAGGGTTAGGGTTATGTTGAGGGCTAGGGTTAGAGATCTGGTTAGGGTTCAGATTGGACCTAGGGTTAAGGTTATGTTGAGGGCTAGGGATAGAGATCCGGTTAGGGTTTCGATTGGACCTAGTGTTAGGGTTATGTTGAGGGCGAGGATTAGAGATCCGGTTAGGGATCCGATTGGACCTAGGCTTAGGGTTATGTTGAGGGCTAGTGTAGAGATCCTGTTAGGGTTCCGATTGGACCTAGGGTTAGGGCTATGTTGAGGGCTAGGGTTAGAAAGCCAGTTAGGGTTCCAATTGGACCTAGGGTTAGGGTTATGTTGAGGGCTAGGGTTAGAGATCCGGTTAGGGTTCCGATTGGACCTAGGGTTAAGGTTATGTTGAGGACTAGGGTTAGAGATCCGGTTAGGGTTCCGATTGGACCTAGTGTTAGGGTTATGTTGAGGGCTAGGGTTAGAGATCCGGATAGGGTTCCGATTGGACCTAGGGTTAGCGATATGTTGAGGGCTAGGGATAAAGATCCGTTTAGGGTTCCGATTGGACCTAGGGTTAGGGTTATGTTGAGGGCTAGGGTTAGATATCCGGTTAGTGTTCCGATTGGACCTAAGGTTAGGGTTATGTTGAGGGCGTGGGTTAGATATGTGGTTAGGTTTCCGATTGGACCTAGCGTTAGGGTTATGTTGAGGGCTAGGGTTAGATATCCGTTTTGGGTTCCGATTGGACCTAGGGTTAGGGTTATGTTGAGGGCTAGGGTTAGAGATCCGGTTAGGGTTCAGATTGGACCTAGGTTTAGGGTTATGTTGAGGCTAGGTTTAGAGTTCCGGTTAGGGTTCCGATTGGACCTAGTGTTAGGGTTATGTTGAGGACTAGGGTTAGATATACGGTTAGGGTTTCGATTGGACCTAGGGTTAGTGTTATTTTGAGGGCTAGGGTTAGTGATCCGGTTAGGGTTCCGATTGGACCTAGGGTTAGGGTTATGTTGAGGGCGAGGGTTAGATATCCGGTTAGGTTTACGATTGGACCTAGGGTTAGGGTTATGTTGAGGGCGAGGGTTAGATATCCGTTTTGGGTTCCGATTGGACCTAGGGTTAGGGTTATGTTAAGGGCTAGGGTTAGAGATCCGATTAGGGTTCCGAAAGGACCTAGGGTTAGGGTTATGTTGAGGGCGAGGGTTAGAGATCCGGTTAGGGATCCGATTGGACCTAGGGTTAGGGTTATGTTGAGGGCTAGGGTTAGAGATCCGGTTAGGGTTCCGATTGGACCTAGTGTTAGGGTTATGTTGAGGGCGAGGATTAGAGATCCGGTTAGGGATCCGATTGGACCTAGGGATAGGGTTATGTTGAGGGCTAGTGTAGAGATCCTGTTAGGGTTCCGATTGGACCTAGGGTTAGGGTTATGTTGAGGGCTAGGGTTAGAAATCCAGTTAGGGTTCCGATTGGACCTAGGGTTAGGGTTATGTTGAGGGCTAGGGTTAGAGATCCGGTTAGGGTTCCGATTGGACCTAGGGTTAAGGTTATGTTGAGGACTAGGGTTAGAGATCCGGTTAGGGTTCCGATTGGACCTAGTGTTAGGGTTATGTTGAGGGCTAGGGTTAGAGATCCGGTTAGGGTTCCGATTGGACCCAGGGTTAGCGATATGTTGAGGGATAGGGATGAAGATCCGGTTAGGGTTCCGATTGGACCTAGGGTTAGGGTTATGTTGAGGGCTAGGGTTAGATATCCGGTTAGTGTTCCGATTGGACCTAAGGTTAGGGTTATGTTGAGGGCGTGGGTTAGATATGTGGTTAGGTTTCCGATTGGACCTAGTGTTAGGGTTATGTTGAGGGCTAGGGTTAGATATCCGTTTTGGGTTCCGATTGGACCTAGGGTTAGGGTTATGTTGAGGGCTAGGTTTAGATATCCATTTAGGGTTCCGATTGGACCTAGGGTTAGGGTTATGTTGAGGGCTAGGGTTAGAGATCGGGTTAGGGTTCCGATTGGACCTAGGGTTAGGGTTATGTTGAGGGCTAAGGTTAGAGATCCGGTTAGGGTTCAGATTGGACCTAGGGTTAGGGTTATGTTGAGGGCTAGGGATAGAGATCCGGTTAGGGTTCCGATTGGACCTAGGGTTAGGGTTATGTTGAGGGTTAGGGTTAGATATCCGGTTAGGGTTCCGATTGGACCTAGGGTTAGGGTTATGTTGAGGGCTAGGGTTAGAGATCCGGTTAGAGTTCCGATTGGACGTAGGGTTAGGGTTATGTTGAGGGCTAGGGTTAGATATACGGTTAGGGTTTCGATTGGACCTAGGGTTAGGGTTATTTTGAGGGCTAGGGTTAGAGATCCGGTTAGGGTTCCGATTGGACCTAGGGTTAGGGTTATGTTGAGGGCTAGGGTTAGATATCCGGTTAGGTTTCCGATTGGACCTAGGGTTAGGGTTATGTTGAGGGCTAGGTTTAGAGTTCCGGTTAGGGTTCCGATTGGGCCTAGGGTTAGGGTTATGTTGAGGGCTAGGGTTAGAGATCTGGTTAGGTTTCCGATTGGACCTAGGGTTAGGGTTATGTTAAGGGCGAGGGTTAGATATCCGGTTAGGTTTCCGATTGGACCTAGGGTTAGGGTTATGTTGAGGGCTAGGGTTAGATATCCGTTTTGGGTTCCGATTGGACCTAGGGTTAGGGTTATGTTGGGAGCTAGGGTTAGAGATCCGGTTAGGGTTCCGATTGGACCTAGGGTTAGGGTTATGTTGAGGGCGAGGGTTAGAGATCCGGTTAGGGATCCGATTGGACCTAGGGTTAGGGTTATGTTGAGGGCTAGGGTTAGAGATCCGGTTAGGGTTCCGATTGGACCTAGGGTTAGGGTTATGTTGAGGGCGAGGGTTACAGATCCGGTTAGGGATCCGATTGGACCTAGGGTTAAGGTTATGTTGAGGGTTTAGGGTAGAGATCCTGTTAGGGTTCCGATTGGACCTAGGGTTAGGGTTATGTTGAGGGCTAGGGTTAGAGATCTGGTTAGGGTTCAGATTGGACCTAGGGTTAGGGTTATGTTGAGGGCTAGGGTTAGAGATCCGGTTAGGGTTCCGATTGGACCTAGGGTTAGGGTTATGTTGAGGGCTAGGGATAGAGATCCGGTTAGGGTTCCGATTGGACCTAGGGTTAGGGTTATGTTGAGGGCTAGGGTTAGAGATCCGGTTAGGGTTCAGATTGGACCTAGGTTTAGGGTTATGTTGAGGGCTAGGTTTAGAGTTCCGGTTAGGGTTCCGATTGGACCTAGTGTTAGGGTTATGTTGAGGACTAGGGTTAGATAACCCGTTAGGGTTCCGATTGGACCTAGGGTTAGGGTTATGTTGAGGGCTAGGGTTAGAGATCCGGTTAAGGTTCCGATTGGACCTAGTGTTAGGGTTATGTTGAGTACGAGGATTAGAGATCCGGTTAGGGATCCGATTGGACCTAGGGATAGGGTTATGTTGAGGGCTAGTGTAGAGATAATGTTAGGGTTCCGATTGGACCTAGGGTTAGGGTTATGTTGAGGGCTAGGGTTAGAAATCCAGTTAGGGTTCCGATTGGACCTAGGGTTAGGGTTATGTTGAGGGCTAAGGTTAGAGATCCGGTTAGGGTTCCGATTGGACCTAGGGTTAGGGTTATGTTGAGGGCTAGGGATAGAGATCCGGTTAGGGTTCCGATTGGACCTAGGGTTAGGGTTATGTTGAGGGCTAGGGTTAGAGATCCGGTTAGGGTTCAGATTGGACCTAGGTTTAGGGTTATGTTGAGGGCTAGGTTTAGAGTTCCGGTTAGGGTTCCGATTGGACCTAGTGTTAGGGTTATGTTGAGGACTAGGGTTAGATAACCGGTTAGGGTTCCGATTGGACCTAGGGTTAGGGTTATTTTGAGGGCTAGGGTTAGAGATCCGGTTAGGGTTCCGATTGGACCTAGGGTTAGGGTTATGTTGAGGGCGAGGGTTAGAGATCTGGTTAGGTTTCCGATTGGACCTAGGGTTAGGGTTATGTTGAGGGCTAGGGTTAGATATACGGTTAGGGTTTCGATTGGACCTAGGGTTAGGGTTATTTTGAGGGCTAGGGTTAGAGATCCGGTTAGGGTTCCGATTGGACCTAGGGTTAGGGTTATGTTGAGGGCGAGGGTTAGATATCCGGTTAAGTTTACGATTGGACCTAGGGTTAGGGTTATGTTGAGGGCGAGGGTTAGATATCCGTTTTGGGTTCCGATTGGACCTAGGGTTAGGGTTATGTTGAGAGCTAGGGTTAGAGATCCGGTTAGGGTTCCGATTGGACCTAGGGTTAGGGTTATGTTGAGGGCGAGGGTTAGAGATCCGGTTAGGGATCCGATTGGACCTAGGGTTAGGGTTATGTTGAGGGCTAGGGTTAGAGATCCGGTTAGGGTTCCGATTGGACCTAGTGTTAGGGTTATGTTGAGGGCGAGGATTAGAGATCCGGTTAGGGATCCGATTGGACCTAGGGTTAGGGTTATGTTGAGGGCTAGTGTAGAGATCCTGTTAGGGTTCCGATTGGACCTAGGGTTAGGGTTATGTTGAGGGCTATGGTTAGAAATCCAGTTAGGGTTCCGATTGGACCTAGGGTTAGGGTTATGTTGAGGGCTAGGGTTAGAGATCCGGTTAGGGTTCCGATTGGACCTAGGGTTAAGGTTATGTTGAGGACTAGGGTTAGAGATCCGGTTAGGGTTCCGATTGGACCTAGGGTTAGGGTTATGTTGAGGGCGAGGGTTAGAGATCCGGTTAGGGATCCGATTGGACCTAGGGTTAGGGTTATGTTGAGGGCTAGGGTTAGAGATCCGGTTAGGGTTCCGATTGGACCTAGTGTTAGGGTTATGTTGAGGGCGAGGATTAGAGATCCGGTTAGGGATCCGATTGGACCTAGGGTTAGGGTTATGTTGAGGGCTAGTGTAGAGATCCTGTTAGGGTTCCGATTGGACCTAGGGTTAGGGTTATGTTGAGGGCTATGGTTAGAAATCCAGTTAGGGTTCCGATTGGACCTAGGGTTAGGGTTATGTTGAGGGCTAGGGTTAGAGATCCGGTTAGGGTTCCGATTGGACCTAGGGTTAAGGTTATGTTGAGGACTAGGGTTAGAGATCCGGTTAGGGTTCCGATTGGACCTAGTGTTAGGGTTATGTTGAGGGCTAGGGTTAGAGATCCGGTTAGGATTCCGATTGGACCTAGGGTTAGCGATATGTTGAGGGCTAGGGATAAAGATCCGGTTAGGGTTCCGATTGGACCTAGGGTTAGGGTTATGTTGAGGGCTAGGGTTAGATATCCGGTTAGTGTTCCGATTGGACCTAGGGTTAGGGTTATTTTGAGGGCTAGGGTTAGAGATCCGGTTAGGGTTCCGATTGGACCTAGGGTTAGGGTTATGTTAAGGGCGAGGGTTAGATATCCGGTTAGGTTTCCCATTGGACCTAGGGTTAGGGTTATGTTGAGGGCTAGGGTTAGATATCCGTTTTGGGTTCCGATTGGACCTAGGGTTAGGGTTATGTTGGGAGCTAGGGTTAGAGATCCGGTTAGGGTTCCGATTGGACCTAGGGTTAGGGTTATGTTGAGGGCGAGGGTTAGAGATCCGGTTAGGGATCCGATTGGACCTAGGGTTAGGGTTATGTTGAGGGCTAGGGATAGAGATCCGGTTAGGGTTCCGATTGGACCTAGGGTTAGGGTTATGTTGAGGGCGAGGGTTAGAGATCCGGTTAGGGTTCCGATTGGACCCAGGGTTAGCGATATGTTGAGGGATAGGGATGAAGATCCGGTTAGGGTTCCGATTGGACCTAGGGTTAGGGTTATGTTGAGGGCTAGGGTTAGATATCCGGTTAGTGTTCCGATTGGACCTAAGGTTAGGGTTATGTTGAGGGCGTGGGTTAGATATGTGGTTAGGTTTCCGATTGGACCTAGTGTTAGGGTTATGTTGAGGGCTAGGGTTAGATATCCGTTTTGGGTTCCGATTGGACCTAGGGTTAGGGTTATGTTGAGGGCTAGGTTTAGATATCCATTTAGGGTTCCGATTGGACCTAGGGTTAGGGTTATGTTGAGGGCTAGGGTTAGAGATCGGGTTAGGGTTCCGATTGGACCTAGGGTTAGGGTTATGTTGAGGGCTAAGGTTAGAGATCCGGTTAGGGTTCAGATTGGACCTAGGGTTAGGGTTATGTTGAGGGCTAGGGTTAGAGATACGGTTAGGGTTCCGATTGGACCTAGGGTTAGGGTTATGTTGAGGGCTAGGGATAGAGATCCGGTTAGGGTTCCGATTGGACCTAGGGTTAGGGTTATGTTGAGGGTTAGGGTTAGATATCCGGTTAGGGTTCCGATTGGACCTAGGGTTAGGGTTATGTTGAGGGCTAGGGTTAGAGATCCGGTTAGAGTTCCGATTGGACGTAGGGTTAGGGTTATGTTGAGGGCTAGGGTTAGATATACGGTTAGGGTTTCGATTGGACCTAGGGTTAGGGTTATTTTGAGGGCTAGGGTTAGAGATCCGGTTAGGGTTCCGATTGGACCTAGGGTTAGGGTTATGTTGAGGGCGAGGGTTAGATATCCGGTTAGGTTTCCGATTGGACCTAGGGTTAGGGTTATGTTGAGGGCTAGGGTTAGATATCCGTTTCGGTTCCGATTGGACCTAGAGTTAGGGTTATGTTGGGGGCTAGGGTTAGAGAACCGGTTAGGGTTCCGATTGGACCTAGGGTTAGGGTTATGTTGAGGGCGAGGGTTAGAGATCCGGTTAGGGATCCGATTGGACCTAGGGTTAGGGTTATGTTGAGGGCTAGGGATATAGATCCGGTTAGGGTTCCGATTGGACCTAGGGTTAGGGTTATGTTGAGGGCTAGGGTTAGAGATCTGGTTAGGGTTCCGATTGGACCTAGGGTTAGGGTTATGTTGAAGGCTAGGTTTAGAGATCCGGTTAGGGTTCCGATTGGACCTAGGGTTAGGGTTATGTTGAGGGCTAGGGATAGAGATCCGGTTAGGGTTCCGATTGGACCTAGGGTTTGGGTTATGTTGAGGGCTAGGGTTAGAGATCCGGTTAGGGTTCAGATTGGACCTAGGTTTAGGGTTATGTCGAGGGCTAGGTTTAGAGTTCCGGTTAGGGTTCCGATTGGACCTAGTGTTAGGGTTATGTTGAGGACTAGGGTTAGATAACCGTTTAGGGTTCCGATTGGACCTAGGGTTAGGATTATTTTGAGGGCTAGGGTTAGAGATCCGGTTAGGGTTCCGATTGGACCTAGGGTTAGGGTTATGTTGAGGGCGAGGGTTAGATATCCGGTTAGGTTTCCGATTGGACCTAGGGTTAGGGTTATGTTGAGGGCTAGGGTTAGATATACGGTTAGGGTTTCGATTGGACCTAGGGTTAGGGTTATTTTGAGGGCTAGGGTTAGAGATCCGGTTAGGGTTCCGATTGGACCTAGGGTTAGGGTTATGTTGAGTGCGAGGGTTAGATATCCGGTTAGGTTTACGATTGGACCTAGGGTTAGGGTTATGTTGAGGGCGAGGGTTAGATATACGTTTTGGGTTCCGATTGGACCTAGGGTTAGGGTTATGTTGAGGGCTAGGGTTAGAGATCCGGTTAGGGTTCCGATTGGACCTAGGGTTAGGGTTATGTTGAGGGCTAGGGATAGAGATCCGGTTACGGTTCCGATTGGACCTAGGGTTAGGGTTATGTTGAGGGCTAGGGTTAGAGATCCGGTTAGGGTTCAGATTGGACCTAGGGTTAGGGTTATGTTGAGGGCTAGGTTTAGAGTTCCGGTTAGGGTTCCGATTGGGCCTAGGGTTAGGGTTATGTTGAGGGCTAGGGTTAGATATACGGTTAGGGTTTCGATTGGACCTAGGGTTAGGGTTATTTTGAGGGCTAGGGTTAGAGATCCGGTTAGGGTTCCGATTGGACCTAGGGTTAGGGTTATGTTAAGGGCGAGGGTTAGATATCCGGTTAGGTTTCCGATTGGACCTAGGGTTAGGGTTATGTTGAGGGCTAGGGTTAGATATCCGTTTTGGGTTCCGATTGGACCTAGGGTTAGGGTTATGTTGGGAGCTAGGGTTAGAGATCCGGTTAGGGTTCCGATTGGACCTAGGGTTAGGGTTATGTTGAGGGCGAGGGTTAGAGATCCGGTTAGGGATCCGATTGGACCTAGGGTTAGGGTTATGTTGAGGGCTAGGGATAGAGATCCGGTTAGGGTTCCGATTGGACCTAGGGTTAGGGTTATGTTGAGGGCGAGGGTTACAGATCCGGTTAGGGATCCGATTGGACCTAGGGTTAAGGTTATGTTGAGGGTTTAGGGTAGAGATCCTGTTAGGGTTCCGATTGGACCTAGGGTTAGGGTTATGTTGAGGGCTAGGGTTAGAGATCTGGTTAGGGTTCAGATTGGACCTAGGGTTAGGGTTATGTTGAGGGCTAGGGTTAGAGATCCGGTTAGGGTTCCGATTGGACCTAGGGTTAGGGTTATGTTGAGGGCTAGGGATAGAGATCCGGTTAGGGTTCCGATTGGACCTAGGGTTAGGGTTATGTTGAGGGCTAGGGTTAGAGATCCGGTTAGGGTTCAGATTGGACCTAGGTTTAGGGTTATGTTGAGGGCTAGGTTTAGAGTTCCGGTTAGGGTTCCGATTGGACCTAGTGTTAGGGTTATGTTGAGGACTAGGGTTAGATAACCCGTTAGGGTTCCGATTGGACCTAGGGTTAGGGTTATGTTGAGGGCTAGGGTTAGAGATCCGGTTAAGGTTCCGATTGGACCTAGTGTTAGGGTTATGTTGAGGGCGAGGATTAGAGATCCGGTTAGGGATCCGATTGGACCTAGGGATAGGGTTATGTTGAGGGCTAGTGTAGAGATAATGTTAGGGTTCCGATTGGACCTAGGGTTAGGGTTATGTTGAGGGCTAGGGTTAGAAATCCAGTTAGGGTTCCGATTGGACCTAGGGTTAGGGTTATGTTGAGGGCTAAGGTTAGAGATCCGGTTAGGGTTCCGATTGGACCTAGGGTTAGGGTTATGTTGAGGGCTAGGGATAGAGATCCGGTTAGGGTTCCGATTGGACCTAGGGTTAGGGTTATGTTGAGGGCTAGGGTTAGAGATCCGGTTAGGGTTCAGATTGGACCTAGGTTTAGGGTTATGTTGAGGGCTAGGTTTAGAGTTCCGGTTAGGATTCCGATTGGACCTAGTGTTAGGGTTATGTTGAGGACTAGGGTTAGATAACCGGTTAGGGTTCCGATTGGACCTAGGGTTAGGGTTATTTTGAGGGCTAGGGTTAGAGATCCGGTTAGGGTTCCGATTGGACCTAGGGTTAGGGTTATGTTGAGGGCGAGGGTTAGAGATCTGGTTAGGTTTCCGATTGGACCTAGGGTTAGGGTTATGTTGAGGGCTAGGGTTAGATATACGGTTAGGGTTTCGATTGGACCTAGGGTTAGGGTTATTTTGAGGGCTAGGGTTAGAGATCCGGTTAGGGTTCCGATTGGACCTAGGGTTAGGGTTATGTTGAGGGCGAGGGTTAGATATCCGGTTAAGTTTACGATTGGACCTAGGGTTAGGGTTATGTTGAGGGCGAGGGTTAGATATCCGTTTTGGGTTCCGATTGGACCTAGGGTTAGGGTTATGTTGAGAGCTAGGGTTAGAGATCCGGTTAGGGTTCCGATTGGACCTAGGGTTAGGGTTATGTTGAGGGCGAGGGTTAGAGATCCGGTTAGGGATCCGATTGGACCTAGGGTTAGGGTTATGTTGAGGGCTAGGGTTAGAGATCCGGTTAGGGTTCCGATTGGACCTAGTGTTAGGGTTATGTTGAGGGCGAGGATTAGAGATCCGGTTAGGGATCCGATTGGACCTAGGGTTAGGGTTATGTTGAGGGCTAGTGTAGAGATCCTGTTAGGGTTCCGATTGGACCTAGGGTTAGGGTTATGTTGAGGGCTATGGTTAGAAATCCAGTTAGGGTTCCGATTGGACCTAGGGTTAGGGTTATGTTGAGGGCTAGGGTTAGAGATCCGGTTAGGGGTCCGATTGGACCTAGGGTTAAGGTTATGTTGAGGACTAGGGTTAGAGATCCGGTTAGGGTTCCGATTGGACCTAGGGTTAGGGTTATGTTGAGGGCGAGGGTTAGAGATCCGGTTAGGGATCCGATTGGACCTAGGGTTAGGGTTATGTTGAGGGCTAGGGTTAGAGATCCGGTTAGGGTTCCGATTGGACCTAGTGTTAGGGTTATGTTGAGGGCGAGGATTAGAGATCCGGTTAGGGATCCGATTGGACCTAGGGTTAGGGTTATGTTGAGGGCTAGTGTAGAGATCCTGTTAGGGTTCCGATTGGACCTAGGGTTAGGGTTATGTTGAGGGCTATGGTTAGAAATCCAGTTAGGGTTCCGATTGGACCTAGGGTTAGGGTTATGTTGAGGGCTAGGGTTAGAGATCCGGTTAGGGTTCCGATTGGACCTAGGGTTAAGGTTATGTTGAGGACTAGGGTTAGAGATCCGGTTAGGGTTCCGATTGGACCTAGTGTTAGGGTTATGTTGAGGGCTAGGGTTAGAGATCCGGTTAGGATTCCGATTGGACCTAGGGTTAGCGATATGTTGAGGGCTAGGGATAAAGATCCGGTTAGGGTTCCGATTGGACCTAGGGTTAGGGTTATGTTGAGGGCTAGGGTTAGATATCCGGTTAGTGTTCCGATTGGACCTAGGGTTAGGGTTATTTTGAGGGCTAGGGTTAGAGATCCGGTTAGGGTTCCGATTGGACCTAGGGTTAGGGTTATGTTAAGGGCGAGGGTTAGATATCCGGTTAGGTTTCCGATTGGACCTAGGGTTAGGGTTATGTTGAGGGCTAGGGTTAGATATCCGTTTTGGGTTCCGATTGGACCTAGGGTTAGGGTTATGTTGGGAGCTAGGGTTAGAGATCCGGTTAGGGTTCCGATTGGACCTAGGGTTAGGGTTATGTTGAGGGCGAGGGTTAGAGATCCGGTTAGGGATCCGATTGGACCTAGGGTTAGGGTTATGTTGAGGGCTAGGGATAGAGATCCGGTTAGGGTTCCGATTGGACCTAGGGTTAGGGTTATGTTGAGGGCGAGGGTTAGAGATCCGGTTAGGGGTACGATTGGACCTAGGGTTAGTGTTATCTTGAGGGCTAGGGTTACAGATCCGGTTAGGGTTCCTATTGGACCTAGCGTTAGGCTTATGTTGAGGACTAGGGTTAGAGATCCATTTAGGGTTACGATTGGACCTAGGGTTAGGATTTTGTTGAGGCTAGGGCTAGAGATCCTGTTAGGGTTAGGATGGGATGTAGGGTTAGGGTTATGTTGAGGGCTAGGGTTAGAGATCCGGTTAGAGATCCGATTGGACCTAGGGTTAGGGTTATGTTGAGCGCTAGGGTTAGAGATCTGGTTAGGGTTCAGATTGGACCTAGGGTTAGGGTTATGTTGAGGGCTAGGGTTAGAGATCCGGTTAGGGTTCCGATTGGACCTAGGGTTAGGGTTATGTTGAGGGCTAGGGATAGAGATCCGGTTAGGGTTCCGATTGGACCTAGGGTTAGGGTTATGTTGAGGGCTAGGGTTAGAGATCCGGTTAGGGTTCAGATTGGACCTAGGTTTAGGGTTATGTTGAGGGCTGGGTTTAGAGTTCCGGTAGGGTTCCGATTGGACCTAGTGTTAGGGTTATGTTGAGGACTAGGGTTAGATAACCGGTTAGGGTTCCGATTGGACCTAGGGTTAGAGTTATTTTGAGGGCTAAGGTTAGAGATCCGGTTAGGGTTCCGATTGGACCTAGGGTTAGGGTTATGTTGAGGGCGAGGGTTAGATATCCGGTTAGGTTTCCGATTGGACCTAGGGTTAGGGTTATGTTGAGGGCGAGGGTTAGATATCCGGTTAGGTTTACGATTGGACCTAGGGTTAGGGTTATGTTGAGGGCGAGGGTTAGAGATCCGGTTACGGATCCGATTGGACCTAGGGTTAGGGTTATGTTGAGGGCTAGGGTTAGAGATCCGGTTAGGGTTCCGATTGGACCTAGTGTTAGGGTTTAGTTGAGGGCGAGGATTAGAGATCCGGTTAGGGATCCGATTGGACCTAGGGTTAGGGTTATGTTGAGGGCTAGTGTAGAGATAATGTTAGGGTTCCGATTGGACCTAGGGTTAGGGTTATGTTGAGGGCTAGGGTTAGAAATCCAGTTAGGGTTCCGATTGGACCTAGGGTTAGGGTTATGTTGAGGGCTAAGGTTAGAGATCCGGTTAGGGTTCCGATTGGACCTAGGTTTAGGGTTATGTTGAGGGCTAGGGATAGAGATCCGGTTAGGGTTCCGATTGGACCTAGGGTTAGGGTTATGTTGAGGGCTAGGGTTAGAGATCCGGTTAGGGTTCAGTTTGGACCTAGGTTTAGGGTTATGTTGAGGGCTAGGTTTAGAGTTCCGGTTAGGGTTCCGATTGGACCTAGTGTTAGGGTTATGTTGAGGACTAGGGTTAGATAACCGGTTAGGGTTCCGATTGGACCTAGGGTTAGGGTTATTTTGAGGGCTAGGGTTAGAGATCCGGTTAGGGTTCCGATTGGACCTAGGGTTAGGGTTATGTTGAGGGCGAGGGTTAGAGATCTGATTAGGTTTCCGATTGGACCTAGGGTTAGGGTTATGTTGAGGGCTAGGGTTAGATATACGGTTAGGGTTTCGATTGGACCTAGGGTTAGGGTTATTTTGAGGGCTAGGGTTAGAGATCCGGTTAGGGTTCCGATTGGACCTAGGGTTAGGGTTATGTTGAGGGCGAGGGTTAGATATCCGGTTAAGTTTACGATTGGACCTAGGGTTAGGGTTATGTTGAGGGCGAGGGTTAGATATCCGTTTTGGGTTCCGATTGGACCTAGGGTTAGGGTTATGTTGAGAGCTAGGGTTAGAGATCCGGTTAGGGTTCCGATTGGACCTAGGGTTAGGGTTATGTTGAGGGCGAGGGTTAGAGATCCGGTTAGGGATCCGATTGGACCTAGGGTTAGGGTTATGTTGAGGGCTAGGGTTAGAGATCCGGTTAGGGTTCCGATTGGACCTAGTGTTAGGGTTATGTTGAGGGCGAGGATTAGAGATCCGGTTAGGGATCCGATTGGACCTAGGGTTAGGGTTATGTTGAGGGCTAGTGTAGAGATCCTGTTAGGGTTCCGATTGGACCTAGGGTTAGGGTTATGTTGAGGGCTATGGTTAGAAATCCAGTTAGGGTTCCGATTGGACCTAGGGTTAGGGTTATGTTGAGGGCTAGGGTTAGAGATCCGGTTAGGGTTCCGATTGGACCTAGGGTTAAGTTTATGTTGAGGACTAGGGTTAGAGATCCGGTTAGGGTTCCGATTGGACCTAGGGTTAGGGTTATGTTGAGGGCTAGGGATAGAGATCCGGTTAGGGTTCCGATTGGACCTAGGGTTAGGGTTATGTTGAGGGCGAGGGTTAGAGATCCGGTTAGGGATCCGATTGGACCTAGGGTTAGGGTTATGTTGAGGGCTAGGGATAGAGATCCGGTTAGGGTTCCGATTGGACCTAGGGTTAGGGTTATGTTGAGGGCGAGGGTTAGAGATCCGGTTAGGGATCCGATTGGACCTAGGGTTAAGGTTATGTTGAGGGTTTAGGGTAGAGATCCTGTTAGGGTTCCGATTGGACCTAGGGTTAGGGTTATGTTGAGGGCTAGGGTTAGAGATCTGGTTAGGGTTCAGATTGGACCTAGGGTTAGGGTTATGTTGAGGGCTAGGGTTAGAGATCCGGTTAGGGTTCCGATTGGACCTAGGGTTAGGGTTATGTTGAGGGCTAGGGATAGAGATCCGGTTAGGGTTCCGATTGGACCTAGGGTTAGGGTTATGTTGAGGGCTAGGGTTAGAGATCCGGTTAGGGTTCAGATTGGACCTAGGTTTAGGGTTATGTTGAGG